>NC_061775.1:6413219-6717434 GCF_022458985.1 Mugil cephalus
CGTTCTCATAAAATATACTATGGGTTTGTAATATTTTTGTTACTATAAAAATAACATCCAAGTAATTAATAACTAACAATTAATGTATATATTATTGTGTATAGTTGATGGTGGTACTTTGAATTACAGAGATCTCCCATCATAAAACCTCTACCTCCATCAAAATCTGTTATAAAACAAAGTCATCTTCCTTCTTCTCTGTGCAGCTACTCCCGTGCTCTAACCAACCCCCGACTCCACAGTAAATTGACACTGCTCGTCATATACAGCATGTGGCGTATTCGTTGTACATGGAGGCAGAATATTCAATTAATTCACAGGGAGGCAACTTGTCATCCGGCCGGCCAGAAAGGCAGGCAGCCAGGGAAGAAGCATTTTTCATTGGTGTGCTATGTTTCCTTGGCCAGACAGTGGTGAACGTATCTTGTAGCTATGACTGCAGCTCCTTCATAGCCAACACCATGGCACTGATACGCCTCTTTGTTCCAACTAAATTTTAATTAGTCATGGCAAACTCATACAGACATAGACGGTGACTGTTGTGAGAAGTGAACACCATCACTGTCTGTATCCCGCTCTCTCAAAATGTAACATGTAAAAGACCCAGAAATATGAGGACAGCTCAGCAACACACTCTCACACTCGACACTGCCCTTTGTTGTTTTTTTGGTACTACAAGTTTGAAATTGATTACAGTGGCAAACTGTACAATCTAGCAGCGTTTTTGCAGTAAACAAATCAAACAAGGATAATTTGAAAAGCCCAACACAACTAATATTACAAGTGGTTTCTCCAAATTCAACACAAAATGCCACTTCTAATGGCTACTGCTGTCTCAAAATTATTCAACCCCTTGAATAGAATTACTCATAAGAGCACACCAATACAACCAATCAACCAATGCAACCAATCAAGGGCTTCATTAGTTGCATCAGGTTTGCTGGAGGTAGAACACTTCAAACACCTGTACTTTTGATGGTGACATTTTGCGTGTTTGCATGTTGCAAAGCTGAGTCGAGAAAATTGTCAAAGGTAAGAGAAAAGATCATTGCCTCGCACAAACAAGGAAAATGATACAAAAAACTAGCAGACAAAATTTGCAAGTTTAAAGTTAAAGGAACCATGGCCACACTACCTGGACGTGGCAGAAAAGGGAGGCTAACGAGTGCTTCCTCCTGAGGAGGCAGGTGGTTAAAAGGTTCCACAGTAAGATGCATACTACATGGTGAAGGGCTTCAAACTCATACACCACACAGTACACCACTCAACGCACAAGAAAAGTCGGCTCAAATTTGCTCGAAACGATATAAATAAATAAAATAAAAACAAAATTTTGTTCTGTGGAGCAATTAAACAAAACTGGAACTTTTTGGGCCTATAGATCAGAACACCGTGCCTATGGTGAAGCATTGGGGTTGTTCAGGTATGTTGTTGCCTTGCTTCCTGTAGCGCTGGAAGCGTGCGGAGCGCCACATGGATTCAATCAGGTGTCTGAAAATCCTGGGAGAAAATGTCATGCCTACTCTAAGGGAGGCTGAAGTCTGGGCATCATTGGACCTTCCAACAGGACAATGATCCCAAGCATACTTGAAAATCCACCAAGGTTTGGTTTCAGAAGAAGCACGGGAAGATACTGAAGTGGCCATCACAGTCACCTGACTTGAACCCCATTGAAAATCTGTGGTGTGATTTGAAAAATGTGGTTTCAGCACGCAAACCCAAGAACATAAGTGAATTGGAGGCCTTTGCCTCTGAGGAATGGGCGAAGATTCCCCAGGAATGCTGCCAGAGGCTGATGTCTGGCTGTGCATCATGTAGTGCAGCAGGTCATGAGAGCAAAAGGCTGTTCTACTAAGTACTAAAGATACTTGTCATTAAGTGGTTGAATAATTTTTGAGACTGCTGTACTCATTAAAAATGGCATTTTGTGTTGAATTTGGAGAAACCACTTGTAATATTAGTTGTGTTGAGCTATTTAAATTGCTCTTGTTTCATTTGTTTATTGCAAACAGCTGCTAGTTTGTACATTTTGCCAATAAACCTAATATGCAATGGGGGCTGCATAATTTTGATCGCAACTGTTTCTGAACAGCTATTGAGAAAGGTGAAAAGCAGACAGAGGTTCCTTCTTTTATTAATATGAATAAGTTCAGTTCCTTCAAAAGTTGACTAATCCTCAATGGATTCATGGAGGGATGTGAGGGATTCAGACTTCATAAGTAGTTGCAGATGGAAAGGCCTTGAGGTGACGTAGTTTCAGAGCCACAGAGTCTCTGTGAAAATGTGGTCAGGTTGGACGGATGGATGAATTAACAAAACATTGAACTTAAACATTAGAGAACGCTGTTTGTCTCCTGTTTCATACTCAGTGTTTTAACCATTACCATAACCATAACCTTAACTGTGTGTTTATTATTGTAACCATGCCAGTTCCAGATCTTTCATTAAGCCTCACCCTAGTCGATTTTTTCGATGGATAATATTGTAGAGATGACGTACAAGCAGCCTTTACAAGGCCATTCCAGTATGAGGACTTGTTGCATTGGTGGCATAATAAGCTGTCACTTAAAAGCAAGTCTGTAAAGTTTTAAGAGGTGATTTAAAAGGTGAAACTGATGGAGTCAGTGAGCTCTTTCAGACAGGTATTTCCAAAGTCTGGGAGTACTGAAGACAAAAGGAATGGTTTACTTTAGACTATTAAGAAGCCAGAGGCCCTGATATGAGGTGCACACAGATGAGCGAAGCGAAAAGGAAGGCTGTATAGCTTGTGGCTACAGTGCTGGTTATTTGTGAACTGTCTGAAATCTGAATTTCGTTGCAGATTTCTGAGCATACCACTTTATGTTTGAAAGAGATACAAAGAGACACAAATAACTTAGAATATTTTCAAGTTGAGCATATGCAAATGAGGAAAAGCAATATGTTTGTCCTACATTTCTGTTGCTTTATTTTGGCTTGGTTTATCATATGGTCTCATTTGGTATTGGTCAGTTTTCTTGATGCTTCAGACAGTGAATGATTCATATCAATAGGTCCGGGTCTTGTGGAGCGGGCTATTTATGAACTAGCATTAGAACTAGCACTTTACTGATTCACCATTTCCTCTAATTTAAGTCTTTTTTAAGAGATCTTAAGCCAGCACTGACCACAGTGTTCATTGTTCTGCTTAATTATCAGTGCGCTGAAGAAGCTGCAAGGTGCCATGACACACAATAATAGCCAGACACTCGAACACAAGCAGAGGCAAAAATGCAGTGAGATGAATGGGTTATATTTAAGTCTGGATTCTGCGTCACTGTGGCTGAGGCTCTTTACACAAGGCAAGAATATGCATGTTTATGTGTGTGCACTTGAAAACTGGCAAATATGTGTGTGACACTTTTCCCCCCCCTGAAATAAATATGCACAGCACATCTACTGTTTGTACTTAGGCAAAATAGATGGCATTGCTGGTGAGCAAAGCATCTATCATTTCTGCCTCTGATTAATAGTTGTCCTGGGGATGGCTGTTCTCTGCAAAGAGAACGAGAGATGGAGAGAAATAGAAAGAGAGAGAGAAAACAGGGGAGGGAGGGAGAGGAAAAAGGGGAAAACAGCAGTGGAGAACAAATGAGAGGAGGGGGGAGAGAAGTCCTCCTGCTTAGGGGTCTGAAATGGTTAAATAGGAAGCCGAGCGCAGACATTTCTGAATGTCTCCTGTTGTGCTGCCGTTGTGTGTTAGAAAGGATTTATGAATAAAGCCTAACAAGAGGATCATGTCATTGTTGGTAAAATAGTGAATCACAAACCACAGTGAATTTGGTGGTTTGGAGGTTTTCCACATTTCCTCTGCCCTCTCTTAAATTATAAAACTGTAAGCTATTAGTTTAGCCTTAGTTCACCTTCAACGGTCTGTGTTGTTGTGCATGGAGTCATGGTGGTAATCATGTACAATGTGAGAATCATCAAGTACATTGTTTTACTCTTTAAATGCACTGATCTCAATCATCTGTTACTATGTGTAATGAACCTTCAATAAACAAAGGAGGAAGGAAAAAAGTACATTGTTTTTTCTCATGCAACCATCAAAATGGAAACTGCTGGCCACAGGATTCCTCACACGTTCATTAACAAGTCCTCAGAAAACTGACTCCGTCCTCCAGACGTAAAGGTTTTTTCTGTCATGGCATCTCCATTGGAAGAACATCATTTGTTGTTGTCTTCCAAAACAAATGAAATTACACTTATTGTTCCATATCAATGGTTGGTTTTCACCAACCACTGCACTCTTGTGCAAATACGATATGTGCAAATATACAGTGAACTTGCACGGTTTTATATTTAGCTGACACAAAGTTTGAAGTTTAACTCGAGGCCGGATGGTTCAACTTCAGTTTTCAGTTTTAGGCTTTTTTTTTTTTGTTGTTTTTTTTGGTTTCTATCGACTCCTGAGGGAAATATCTCCCTTTTTTGTTGCTTAAACCAGACAAACAATGAGCTGAGACATTCTTAAAACTCTGCAATGCAGGTTTAAGAGACAATTCCCAGTTGGGTTAACAACACTTTCCGCACTGTCACATTGTTGCCAATAATGCCGTTTGATTTTTGTTGTAAAGGCACTTCAACCACAGTGCAGCCTAAACCACACACATGGGCTCTTGACTCAAACCCAGAATAGAGTCATTATTTTAGCATAACGAACAAATTTTTTCATATGATATACAGTATTATCAGTATTAAAAGCATGATACAATCTAATTACCCAAGTATCTCAAATGTTTTTCATGCAGTTAGGAGAATATTAATAGTTGGCCACAGGGTTTCATTCATGTCAACTTTAACATGTACATGTGCGTATGTGTATGAACAGAGTGCCATCTGTTCTGGTGTTGAGGCGGTTTAAGGCAAACAAAGGACGCAATGCAAATAATGTAAATAGCCTTCTCTATGTCTAGGTCTGTGGCACAAGTCAATGTTATCCTGCCTGTTTCGGTGTGTGCGTGTGTGTGTGCGTGTGTGTGTGTGTGTGTGTGTGTGTGTGCGAAATATGGCCGTATGCTAATAAGAAGCCACATGGATATGTAGGTCACGTCAACCTATTTTCTGCCACGCTTACACCCCCTTTTTGTGTAACATACACACATGTGCTGAAGCATGCAAGCACAAAAATGCACAAACTCGAACACACGGTCACACAAACGTGCAAATACACAAGCAAATACAGGAAGTCGCAGCGAAACACAAGCCCCCTCCTTGCTTCTTAAAACGCCCATCTTTAGTTAGTTTGAGCCACTTTAAGTAAATCTGAGAAAGAGGGAAAAAAAAAAAAAACACACCAACCAGTACATATGTACACATTCGCCAGGATGCCTTTCTCATATAACCCCCCAAAAAGCCCGGGTGAGCATCTCGCCGAGTCTCTCCGCCTCAGCATGGAGCCCGCCGTGGCATTCCCCCAGGCTTCCCATGGCGTTGGCTCGCTTTTGATTTTACTCTTCACAGTGGTGCGAACTGAGACAAAAGCTTCACTGTGCCGTCCCCGCTGCCTTCTTCTTACACGTCGCGATTTTTACAGTGCGATTTGGAGCGGGTGCTGGGGTTCATGCAGGAGAGCATGGCGAGATGTTTACGGGAGGAGGGAGGAGAAGAGAACCAAACAATACCTCCGTCCTGCTCTCCTGACAGCGCAGTCAGCTCTAAATTCATCATCCCACTGTGGCCATTTTGGGAGCTTAAAAAAATTAAGGAATTTCATACAGAAGTGTCCCCTGATCTTCCTCTCCATGCTGCCCCCCCTCCCGCCCCCTCCACCATCACCATCTTTATCTGCCAGTCGGCTGGTGTAGGTGTTAAGAAGGGCTGGTTACTTTCTGTGTGGTATTATTCAGTTCACTGAGTCCACCTCCACCCCTCTTGTATACTCTGACAGGCTCACTATCCAGTCTGCACGCCCACCCTTACACCTCTCATCCCCCTTTGCATGACACGCACCTCCAGCTATCATGTCAGCTGCTGTCCCCTTGGTGACCCTGCCTCTGCATCATACGCAGCTTAGCCAAGATGCGCACATGTACAAGCAGCCGACAAGTTTGCGGGAACAAAACGGGGCCGACGTCACATTATTCTCGCTCCACAGTCTCCGTCAACCCATCGCTGCATGTGTTCTTAAATACCAATCGCGCTACTTTCACTGTATTTCCACTGCGCTGCGAAAGGATGTGATCCTTTATTAGTATTTCTGTGGTAGTGTCAGCCTCTATACGACTGTTGTTGTGAGGCTCCAGGAGTAAGTGATGTTCATAATGGCACCAGCTCTCTCCTTTGGTTCACGGAGGAGGCGCAGACAACAGTCTATCCAGACTCCCTGGTGTGACAACCCCCATTACCCGTCTGCTTAAACCCCTTCCCCCTTCTGCACGAACCACACACGCATGCACAGACACACACACACACACGCACACACACGCTGACACGCACGCGCGCCGCCCCTCGGGGCAGCGGGAGGTCACAGGGCTCCGCGGTGGTTGAGGGCGTGTGGGAGACGTGCAGAAGAGTAACAAACTGCGGTGCACAATGTATGCACGCGCTAGTGTGGGCACGCATGCTGGCAAGTGTGCTCATGTGCATGTTTTGGAACAGAGAATTAAAAAAATGTGACAGAGTGGGGGCAGGGATGGGGTGGGCGTGGCATTAAAGACATGGGAGAGACAGCAGAGGAGGCGGAGGAAGGGTGACTTGGCTCGGTCGGTTTTCTGCGAGTTACACCGAGGCGTGTTTTTTGGCGTGGTGGCAGCCTTCACGCTGATGATGCAATTTCCTCGCCTGCCTACTATTCACTGACGGCACGTGTCTCTCTGCCACCGGCCATGCTGGTCCCTCTCAGAGTGTGACTGTGGTTCACCATGGCCCCCGATTCCAGCTTAGGGGATCAGGGTACCGCTAAGCCTGTTACAGAAACAGCTAGCTGCCACTGTCACTTCTCCCACACTGTGGGCCGAATGAGGCTTGTTGTCTGCCTCAGCAAAGTCATGGTAATTTGACTCTCTATCTGAAGAAGTCAAAGCCAATATATTGTGGTGGTGGCGAACGAGAGGACGGCAGGGTGGAGCATGGCGGATAATGGATAATGGAAAGAGAGAGTGAGCAGGCGTAGGATGTAACCACATATTTCAGTGTGGCTCTGTTGGGTTGGGCCTAGTTGTTAGTGGTTCTCATCTAAAACTAAGCAGGAAGCCACACTGGAAAAATCCAGAGAGGTTCTTTCTCAGTTATCACCCAGCTATAATGAGGATGTACTGATGGTAACATTCGACCCATGTTCAGCTATAGGGTGTCAGCTGGGATGTATCGATGACACCAGGACTTCCTCTAGTGGGAGCAATACTGATCAGCTTTCACTGTGGCGGTGTACATGTGGTTCTCCGGGCTTCGACGTTGAAAAATTGCACGCAGAAAATCCTTTCTTTCTTTCCCTCTTTCTTCCTCGTCCCCTCTGTCAAGCAAACTTTTCATCCGGCCCGCTGTCCCCTCCAGTCCCGATTTTGAACATCTCACTTCCTGCGCCTTCCTTTTCCACGTCTGCAGCGCGTGATGGGAGCACACATGTGGGATACGCTCGTCAACATGACAGCGAGAGGAGAGGACCCTCGCTCGCTGGCTCAATAAAAATGTGTTGCCTTCACGTGCATGTGTGTGTCTGTGTGTGTGCACAGGCAGATGTATGCTCATGCATGTGCATGTGTGTGTGTTTATACTGCGGTGGGGCCGTGCCACTTCCCACTGAAAGAAAACACACGCTCTCTCTCTCACTCTCTCTCTCTCGTCACTGCACTTTTCCCCAACCTCTCTCATCCCCCTCCCTTCGTCCTCCCGTGTTCTTAAAGGTACAGGGAAAATTTATCAGGGAATAAAAGCTAGAGAGTCATCAGGCAGCTCGTTAGACCATGAAAATGTTTCGTTATATTAAGAGCCACAATGAAAAGGACAGAGATAAACTAAAAACATCAACTTAAACAAAAGAAAAACAAAAATGAGTTGTTGTATGTAAAACTTCCCAAGATTGGACTTATAAAATGTTGATCTCATTGTGTGGTGAACATAGGCGACACGCAATCAGCTAATGGAACCTCTCTGAACCATCAATAAAGGTGTGTTTATCAAAAATGGCGCCTGCACTCCTCGTGTTGTGACGTCAGCTTTTACGATTTTGTGATTGAATGCAGTCTGTTGCAGTGGGCAACAACGAGACGTCTATTTGTGGTCGTTTCAGCGTTAGTCCTTACGGGATTGTTGTTTGAGAAATAAAGGATCGACGTGAAGAGATTTTTGCCACTTTTCCTGTGCCGCACTTTCCTCAGGAACTTGGAAACTTTAGACACACTGCAGGAATCATGGTCTTGAATAACTTCAGGAAATCATTTTCAGCAGAGTCACTGCTGTTTCATATATCAAAGAACAAGAAAATTGCACCTAAACTTTGCAGGTCTTCACACTGGAAGCACAAACAAGTTGTGGTCTACAGGAGCTTTTAAGTTCCTTGAAAAAAAGTTCCTGGTTATTTTCGGGTTTCTGGTATTTTGGATGCAACCACAGTTTTTTTTTTGTTTTTTTTTTTTTTATTAAAACAACTTATGATGTAACACAATGCCGCAACACGTCCCAAGGCCCTGTGGTGATTGACCAAATATTCAGCAAAACCCTGTGCATTGTTACGTCCTAAGATGAAGCTCTAGGCACATGTTGCTCACTGGCCTTACAGGAGGAGAGCTCACTCCCTTACTGACAACCCACCAGCTCAGCCTCTTGAGCTTTCATTGAGGCAGTGGTGTTTGCCATCTGAAAGCCTGGTAAGACACTTATGTTTGAACACTGGCACGGTGGCTTTAGCTGCTGGTAAATCTGAAGTGATGGCTTATCGAAGTTCAAATGAAAAAAGGGGAAAACGAAACACAGATGTGTTTTAGCCATTAAGGCTTTTCTGTTGTCAAATGCAATATGTTGAATAGTGTTTTTAATCTTTCCGATGACTTTGAACATTTTTACGAGGTTTCCGGGAAAGATATAGGTGATGGATTTTATTTTTATTTCTTTCATGTGTGGCTGCAACCTTTATCTGCGAAGGAGAAGCAGCGAGAGCTTTCTCTCTGTCTTTGTCTCTAATTATGGGAGCGCTGAAGAGCACAGTCTTTCTTCACCACAGCAGAGGCCCACAGTAGCCGCTGGGTGTCAGATGGATAAAGCAGAGTGTGGGGGGGGGGGATGTTTGGAGGGGGTGGGGGTGGAGGGGGGGTGCCGGCCGCTTGGGAATGGCACAGACGAACTTGGTGACCAAGTGGAATGACGCAAATCAAAACAGACAAACAGACAGGAAGGCAGGCAGACAGATATAACAGCTGGTAGGTAGGCACGCAGACTGACAGACATAATGACAGACAGACAGGTTCATATTTGGGATAACAGAAGTTATATAAGCAGGGGCTTACAGCTTCAAAAATCTTTCAGAGGCAGTGGACGTCTATCAAGGCTGCACAGATGGATTTTTTTTACTGTTACAATTCACTACATGATCTGATTTCTTCTGTGTTATGAGCTGTAATTAAATAAAATAGAAGACACTAATATTCATTCTAAAAGCAACAATCCAGTGATGGACTCACAGCACAGAGGGGAATATATGTTTCATATTACCAATGGCTGGCCGATTTATTGATTGATGTCTCGCTGCAGCCTAATTTCACACTTACATGGAAGACAGGGTTAACATCAACAATTTTGCCACATGAGAACGCTCCCCCATTTCCACCACACCTCTGGCTGCATGCACACGCATGAACCGTCCAACCTGTTGACCCAATCACTGACACAAAGAGGGCAAAGGGGTATTTGATTAGAACCAGTCCCGCCTTAAAGCATCTCCGTTTTCCGCGATTCATGTGAAAGTGCAATCTTTCTTCCTTAAGGCGGGCGAAAGGAAAGATGGATTGAGACTGGAGAAGAAGAAGAGGAGGCGGATCAAGAGGCCACTCTGAGTCAAGACTGACTCATAGGGATTGCAGGGTGGAGGGTTCGCTGCTGTCTTGTGTTTGCTTGTTTTGGGGTTGCACTTTTCTCTCTTTACTGGCTCCAGAGAAGTTCCTCCACCACACACACGCACACACACACACACACACACACACACACACACACATGAACACACTTGCAGACTCTGGGGACGCCTCCTGAGGCAGGTGCCGAGAAATGGGCAGAGAAAGGCTTCCATTCGTTTTGGCACTGAATTATTCAACCTGTGATTAATTATAATTTGGCCCCACAAAGGCAGGGGCTGGGGGAATTCCTCTGTTGGTCTGGACTGCAACTTATTGTGTTTTTCCTTCCCGTGGAGGCCGATGTCGGGGCGGAGCTGAGCCCTAACAGGGGTACTAGATGCCTGCACGCCTTACGTAGACCCTTACTGTCGAGGCTGTTGCATAACAGGAACAAAAGGAGTGCACTCTGTAGACTGGTGCGAAGCAAAAACATACATTTCAGGGTAGTGAAGGCATATGTGATATGGCCTAGTGATTCTAAGCTAGAGCGAGAAGTAGGGGAAAAAAAGATGAACTTAAGCTGTAGGTTCCTCCCTAAATTGATATGGGTTGGCTTAATAATGATGTGTAATCTCAGCCCACTCTCAAAAAACTCTCACATGAATTCCTTTGTTAACCTGACCCTGTGTATATAAGTGTTGGAGAAAGATATACTTTTGCAAGGCGTGGCATCTATTATTTGAAATAAGATTCTATTTCAGCTATTGCACATTATCTCTATTATATCTTTTAAACGTTGGCGTCAAGCATGTATTACTTTGTCAGATGGATTAATAGTTTTTACCTTTCACCTCAAACATGTGGCACTATGCCAGTCTGAAGAAATATCCCAAACATTAGTTGTTCCAAACACACAAGTCTGAAAAACACCACCATTAAGTTAGATTGATCTCAATGTTCTACAAAACTAAACTAAAACTTGATTTTCAACATTAGTTTATTTATGGATTACCTCTGATAGGGATATAATATCGTCTGTGAAATTGATGAAGTCCACAAAGCTGACTATGATGATGCCAATGGGGTTCTCAATTTGGATGTGGGACTTTTATGGTCCTTGCCTTAGGCCTCTTTTCCGTCGTTCACTGCTCTGTGATCAGTGGATTAACCTGGTCAGTATGCATGCTATTGGATATTAAAAGTTAGGGTGAAGCTAGGGTCAGATAGCAAGACTTTTTGGCCTGCCTAACAAATACCACAAATATATTACTTAAATAATCTAGCAGCTCACCAGAGGTGTTATTATACTGAGCCGGTCACATTCAGGGGTGCATAATCAACAGTCTGCTACCTCCCTACAGCTTCTTTGTAATTGAAGTCAGATATGTAAGAGTACCAGAGAAAAAGAGTTGCCCTCAGGTCATTGTGGTGTCAGATTTAGAATGAATAATAATAATTGATCCCATTTTTAGCAAGAAATCAGCTAAGTGTCTCATCAGACAATGGCCTTGTGTGAGAAGTGAAATGCAGCAGAAGCAGAGCTGGTGAGCGTGATTTGGTGTTGGAGATTGCTGCTTAAACCTCTCCTGTGATAACCACGAACACCCCTGATTAACTCATCTCTTCTGGCGTGACATTCAAACCATTTATTTTTCACTTTCTATAAATAATCGGAACAACAAAAGATCATGTGAACTTTGTTACTTGGAAAAGTGATTCAGAAACCTCAGAGTAGATTTTGTGCTTCGCTGTATTCGGTGATGATTACGTCAAACAGCTGTGAATAAAAAAAGTGCTTGCTCTATGACCTCAGTCAGGCATTATCATCAGACAAATACCCACCAGTACAATAAAGATCAATGTGAGTTTATGAAAACCACCTCAACCAATCCTCATACATCTCTCTGACAGTACTTGCATCAGTGATGAATAATGTTTATAAAGCAGTTTCAAGTTTCTGGCTCATGTTCATTTAGAATCAATCAAGAGTGAAAAAAATATGTATCTCCTGTGTCCAATGACTTGTACAGATGACCCTCCACAATGTTAGTGTCTGAGCCATGTGTCCAATAGCTTGATGACGAGTTTGACAGAATAGGTAATGACAGGTTGACCACTGAGTTTTAGTGCCAGCAAGACAAAAAACATTAATATAGGAAACATGTGCAAAACCTTTACCTCACGAGGCAGCTGGATTCTCAAGACTCCCCCTGATACACCAATAAAGGTACTGTGATGAATTAGCAGCTAGTGTTTTGGGTGGGATCCTGAGAATTCTTTCATGGGCAAAACTTCCTTACAAACACAGCAAGAACAGTGGGCCAACATACTACTTACATACCATCACCAGCTACACGACCTACTAGCTTTCAAGGAACCTCAAACTGCTTTTTTTTTCTCGCTTTGCCCGAGGTGTGCTGTATCACACTGAGGGTTCGTTCTATGGATTTTTATAAAAGTGCCTTCTATCTATGCCTTGTATGATTCTGTATATGGTGTGTGTCAGCTTTGCAAATCTGGTATCGTGGCAAAATTTTATTCTGTAGTATCTTCATCAGGACATAGAGATGTGAGTTAGGTTTTAGGCAAGTAAACATGCGTATAAACTCCTTTGTATCCTCCTATGTATCCTATGTCTTCACCCCAACATTGCTGGAAGTGTATAAATTACTAGTATCTAAACACATAAGCATATTTTTTGAGTGCAAGGTACAATCATTTTTTGTTTATACACAATATCTGGAATTTCTTTCTCTCTTGCCAGAAAGTAAGAGAACTTTCGTTGTATATTTGTATTGGGAGACAAACTCCAGCATGAAAGTAAGATGTTCACACCCAACCCCACTCCAGCCTCCACACTGGTGCAGGGCATAAATCTTTCATTCATTGATTCATTCATTGATTGATTCATTCATTCATTTTCTGTAACTGCTTGCCCTGTGGAGGGTCACAGGGCAAACATGACTCTGTAAATATCTAATATTAAAGTGACTAAGATGCTGGACAAAATGGATTCCATACATACTGCAGTGGCTGTGCTTGCAGTGATTTTTGCGTTTTCTCAAGATCACAAAACTTGTTTTCAAAAGACAACATATTTTGTTTTCTCAAACTCACGGGATGATTATGGTTGTCTAGACAATTTGTTCACACCTCATTCCAGCCAAGATCAAGTCACGACAAGATCACTCATGACTGTTGGGTAGGACCCGGACCTGGAAGTATTTGTGAGGTTTAAGCAAGGCTAGTTTTCTTTTTAAATGACAAGCACTGACCTGAATATTACTGCTTGATTTCAGATAGTGAGGCTTTCTGACTTTGTTGCATGCTATCAAAGTTGTAAAAAGACAGGTCTATGAAGGTTCTCAGTCATCCAGGTCATGGTTATCCAAAAGGCGTTGAATAAAGGCAACTGGACTTTTTGTCACTCATCCGAGTAGCTTGTTCAGTTCAAAAAGGTAGTGTATAAAACAAACCATCTCATCCTAAACTTAATCAAGTATGTTTGGTGAATGAAAGCCAAACCAACCAACCAACAAGGTGTAGCTACCCATAAGGACATAATTACAGTAGGGGTCAAACATTCATCAAACCAACAATAGTGGTGAATTAAGTCCATAGAGTCCACCTCAAAGTCAACAAAAAGCCAATGCTGAATTCAGGTTTCACGTAGGGCACAAACCCTGGCGTCCTTGAAGTCCTGTGATTAACCCATTTGACCACCACGGCCACCTTTGTCGCTCTTAGTATCTCTCCTAACAGAGGAACCGACCTTTTGTTTTCCCCAGATAACGAGATAAATTAACCTATTAACATGAGAAAACCGGCTTTGTAATCTCGAGGTAATGAAACAATTAACTTGTGTTCTTGAGATGGCCACATTAAAAAGTAATTGCAAGCATGGCCAGGCTCGGCTTCCATACTTCAACAATACTTGCCAGCCAAGCATTTGCTGTGAAAAGAAAACAAGTTCTTTTACTGAGGTCGTGGAAACATAACACTTGTTACACCAACCACCCAATTTGCCAAAATGTAAGAAATCGTGACACTAGATGCAAACATGCCGGGATGAGCAAGGTATCCACATTACGATGAATGAAATTCCCAGAATCAGGTTGGAGTCAAAATCCGAGAGCTATTCTTTTGGGGTGGTGGTGGGGGGGATAACATAACTGCTTCAGCCAGCCTCCCAAAAGGAGGTGGCCGAAAGCGCACAGCCTGCACCCGGCATGCCTTTCCCTCCAATCTTCCACTCTTCTCTCCTCATGTTTCCGAGGTCCGTAAACAAGAAGTGTGTGTTTCCCTTTAAGGAGCCCCCACCTCTTCCTGAACGGAGGGAGGAGGAGCAGGACTGCGGAACAGCGGCTGAGGAGGGGAAAAAAATCCAACGGAGGACGGTTTCAAGTCCCCCCAATAGAAACTGTGCCTGATTTGTGGCCAATGTTGGAGATGTAAAAAAAAAAAAAAAAAAAAAAAAAAGAGAGAGAAAGAGAGGGAGGGAGAGGAGTGAGAAGGAGGAGGGAGGAGGGAGGAGGAGGAGGAGGAGGGGGAGGAGAAGGGGGGGAGGAAAAACACTAAAGGGGTAGCTATGGAGATGGAGCGTTTTCCTGGCTGCTTTCTTTGACAGGTGTTGAGTGGGGCAAAAGTCTTAAAACAGAATTCAGCATGTACGCCAAAGGTAAAGGAGCTGTCGTCCCTTCCGATAGCCAAGCGAGAGAAAAGTAAGTGAATTATGCGCTATATGTAAGAGTTTACCTGCTTATCCTGGAGGCGATGGGGCAGAGGAGGGGAGCACAACTTTCTAAACTAGCTACTGTAATTTAAAAGGAGTGTACTGTGCTAAAGTGCGCTCCTCCGTGCGGCGTCCTCCTCCCCCCCGACCACCTTTAGAGGTGCGTCTCTCCAACTTTTTTTTTTTTAATCATTATTTTGAATTGTAGTATCTCCTGCTTGCACGATTTACTATTTGTGCAACGCGCAAACAATCCCGTAACTCGGTGCAAAGCTATTTTTGGAGCGAAGGCGGCTGTGTATTTTATTCTATTTATTTTTATTATTTTTCCCCCCCTGAGAACATCCTGCAGCGTCTGCAGCACTTGAAAGTTGGAGACGCGTATTCTCGTTTTTCGGCGTGGATGTGCTCGTCCCTGCGCGGACGGGCAGCTCCGGTCGTCTCTGTGAAACTTTAGCAGATGCAGACACAACGGACGCTTGAACCGCTTCATTTTTATTGTGCGGGGGAAACAGACACGGGCATCGCTCGGGCGAGAGCCGCTCGCTCGCGTGTGTTTTGGTGCGTAAAGCCGGGCGCGATCAAACCGGGCGATGAAGGAAGGGAAAAGTTTTGTCCCATTCAGCGGTGGTAAACTTTTGCTCTCCCCTGAAGGACAGAGCCATGCCGCCTCAAACAGCTCGCTGTGATTACTGCTGCAGCAGATTTTTTTTTTACTACAAACAGGCGGAGGATCGTTGTGTTGCTCAGAATTCTTGGTGTTCGTCAGTGTGTCGAGAAATGTTGGGGGAAAAAAAAATCTCAGTGCTTTGTTTATTTATTTATTTATTTATTTATTTTTTAAAACCTTTATTCATTTCAACATGTTTGTCATTTAACATGAAATCCATCCGTCCGTGCGCTCATCTTTGCTTCTGGTTCAATGCGAGCATCCCAGTGTAACTTTTAAATGTCACTATCCCTCCTGCTCCTGCTCCTGCCCCTCGTGCCTGCTCCTTTATTCCTCTGCCACAGCACAACATTTCTTTAGCGTTTCAGACAGTTGGATCTCCTTTGCATCGCAGCACCTTGGATCAGAGCAGTCTTTTATCACCATTAGCTATTTTTAAGCACTAAACAGTCTGAGGTTAGAGGAGTGAGCAGGGATCCCTGCTGGGATGCAGTTGTGATCCCAACAACACTGTCAAGTCCTGTGAGGCGGTGCTGCTACACGGCACCTCATACATCTGTAATAGAAACAAAATTTCTTTAGAGACTCTTGTATTCTTTGATGCATTGCCGTGTCATACTCAATTGATTAAAGCCTTCTAGAGATGTGGCTCGCTTATGTGCTTAGTGTAAGCTTCCTCGAGTACGAGGACTTCGCCCGGTGCCACAAGCGTTTGATTTCACTCTGAATTCACGTCAGTTTATTGGAAAATTGAGCGGCTCTGTGTGTGTCTGTTGAGACGGAGGAGTGAATCCTAAATGAAAACAGTCCCATGTGGTTTTTATGAACAGCAGGCAGGGTGACCTCTGAACCGACATATGATGCTTTAATATTGCATATGATCCGTCAGCCTGGCCGCCTCTTACACCTGTTTGTGTGCCTCGGATTCATTACTTTATTTACCAAACGCTGAAAGCGATTCCTTATTCAAATGCTGTGTTTTCTCTTTTTAGACAGTTTTTAGTTGCACTTGCTTGCTCAGGGACTGTGGATTATGTTCCACGTGTTATTGGGAGTGAAATCAGTGCAGAGGCAGCATGTATTTCAAATGATAGTGTAGGAGGAGGATTAATAATTTAACTCGGAAGAAATACAAGGCTTTTGAGAGCTGGAAATGATGAATGCTCCTGTGTTAAGGCAGATTGTGAATAACTAAATTCCTGTTTGTTTGCATTTATTTCCTCCCCCTATTTATTTATCTGAACCTGCACAGTAAACATCCTGTCCTTTTAATCCTTGTGATTAACCCCTGTGTGTGTGTGCGTGTGTGTGTGTGTCACCTGTCTATAGGTATTGTCCACGCATAATGGACGGCGCTTGCCCTCTCCCCTCACCTGTCTTGTCACCCTAACCTGCCCCGCAGGGCCAACACATGTTTCCTTGTAAATGCGGAGCTCACAACAGCTGCCTCAATGCATCACAGAGTTAGCTCATATTCATATTTACATATTCATATGAGCCCTTTACATATTCAGATATTGAAAAGAAGGCACCCCGGATGGACTTGTATCCCATTAGAGCCCACTCAGTCATTCAGTGTGGCGTCACAGCTGCACAGCTCTCGTTTGGAGGACGGATCATCAAGTCGTTATCAATTAGATCAACTATAAATTCTTAATATAATTAGTTCATTTGGGTTTTGTAAGCCTTTCAGGCTACCAAAGTGACCGTATTAGATTGACACGCGCCCCTGTCTTCTTCTTCTGATTTAGAATAAGTGACGCCCCGGGTTAGACGCACGAAAACTTGTTGAGGACGCACCGTTACCAACGTTAGAGGAAAGAGAAATGTTTCATTTGTCTGGTGAACGGTTTTCCTTGAACGGCTAAAAGCAATCAGACAATACAAGGGTGTGGGCAGGACATGTGAGAACCACCAGAGCTGTGGCGCTGCAAAGCAGAAGTAGTAAAAAGAGAATATTAATAAGTGAATTATGATTTTCATAAACCGATTCCCACATTCCATTTGCGGCCGTATTTGTCTCATTAAGGCGCAGGAGCATTTCTCATATGTTCTTTTAAAAGAGCAACGGGCCCCAGATTTTATTTTTCCAACGCCATATCTGTTTGGTTCTGTTAACAAGATGGTGTAATTTTGGGCGACGGCCAGCTGCTGGGGCTTTTCAGGGATTAGCATCACTCTTGAAATGAGGGACAGTGTCTTTATAAGAATTTTACTGTATGTTAGCACTATACAAGCCTTGATGTTGCACTTCTCTTCGTAACACATTAGGAAATATTGTCTTATTTCAGGGAGGACTTGGTACAGTTATACATGTAAGCTGGTTTTAGGTGTGCGCCAGAAGTACGTAAAAGTACGTAAAAGCGGTTTCCTTTCAGTAGTACTGAGCATCCTTAAGTGTTTACAGCGCTGGAAGCTCCAGTTACATACAGGAGATCTAAGGCTTAGTAAACAAAATGTTCCGATATACAAGCACACCATTTCACAATTGTGCATTTAAGTGGGTTTGTGACACGGTGCACAAGGCTGCGTATGTACAGAGCATTTATTTCCCTTAAAGCCTTGAAACCAAGGCTCAGATCCAACCTGTTTGTTCAGAAACGCAACATAAAACAGTCACATGAACGCCTCGCACTTATGTGGGTTCCACCGCACGACCAAGGCCTCGCCATGCACGTGGAAATCAGCTGCCTGTCTCAATGTCTAGAGACCTTTTTTTTTTTTGCAAATCCTTGTTGAGACATTTTGTAAAGAGAAAACAAACTAATAAAAAGAATAAAGGTGGAGGAGGAGCTGGTGCCCTTGCTATTAAATAAATGCATTACATAAAATTCAATTAATTACTCCCTGCACATTTTTTTTTCGACATTTTATTTAATTTAATTTGGACGAGTGTAGTACAGCAGCTTCAATATTAATGTCTCCTCATCATTTAGTAACTGGAACCTCTTTAAAGTGTGTAATGATAAGTCCAGCATCTCAGTTAGAAGTGCCGTATTTCAAAGTTTGATCAAACATTTTATTTCGCTAAATGCCTGTTTGTATTTTCTTAAAGAATCCTGCTCCCAGCATTTGTTTTTTTTTTTTTTTTTTTAATACTTTGTTTGTTTACAGGGTTTTTTTTGTGCGATTTGGAGGGTTGCTGGATTTGTTTGGGGAGACAACTTCAAGTGTAAAGTTAATCAGTTTGTTTTGAACGGGCTCCTTTACATCCTCCGCTCCTCCCCTGGCTCCTCCCATGTATTTACATGCCGTTTAATGGGGATCTTCAGGTCTGAATGCATGGTTTTGATTCTACACAGATGGCTCTGCCATCTGCATTTTAGTCTTTTGAAGGAAGCATAAAGAGCTGCGCACTAACATAGGCAGAAACACTGCTCTAAAACTAAAGCAACCCTTGATTTACCCCAGCACCCTTTGGCTGACTGTGCTTTCATTCAGATATGTCAACAGTCAATTAATGCTGCCTTTCGTCAGCTGCTTTTGGTGCATCCGCACAAATTTGTTGGTTTTCTCACTTGAAATAAAGGAGACAGTATAAATATTGAAGCTACATGCCTGAAGTTGTTAATCAGTTTGGCAACAGACCACACGGCAGAGAAGTGTGCGTGTATTTTATTAACACGGGGAGAAAAGAATATGAATATGAATCTGTGTGTTGGTCAACATAAAGTAACGTGGAAAACATTAAAAAAAAAGTTTTGACTGTTTCTTTTCATATTTTTGTTCTGGTTTGCTATTGAGGGAGGAACTTGTGGGGACGTCAGCGGTGTCAATATATTGTCATACATTATAATATTATATCTTCAGTTGAAAAATAGAGTCACCAGGTTGTTTAAATTTTGCATGCGATTCTATCCATAGCTAACTCCTGGCAGAGTTAGAATAAGGTATGTGTCTGTGTGTGCGCTGATACTTGTATGCACATCTGTGTGTGTGTGTGTGTGTGTGTGTGTGACAATGTGTGGATTAACCCATGGCTAAAGCCTTTCGTGTTTACATGCTCATTGACACTGATTTGTTTTGACAAAGAAAGAGCCATAACAAAGCCAGGGAAACACAAACAACAGCGTGTGCAGTGGGAATAAGCTTCAGTATCACAGGTGTCTCATTCACCTTCAAGTGATACATCACTACATCCACGCCTTTCACCACCAGACTCCCATCCATACTGCTTTTATATGATGCGTATAAATATTTCATATCGTGGCAACAATGTTTAGTGTCTATCTCCTGTAACACTGCTAAATCTATGTCTTTATTGTCTCCTGAATGACACATCCTAAATGAAAGCAGATGCAGTAACTAACAGGCCCTGCTTAATCCTCCATCACTTCCTTCTTGCATACCTCACCTCAGCCTGCCACCGCTCTCTCTGCTGAATTATTGAAACCAAGACATGGAAGTTAATTTGCTAACTGTCTGTGCTTTAGCTGGCTAAACTCAGCTGAGATACCCTTGTCTCTTTAGGCGAAGCCGAGGAAAGCGGAAAGGCTGGATGGGACAGCCTGGGGCTAAATGTCAGGTGTGTTTCCTGGGGACGAGGCGGTGGGAGAGATGTCCTTGATGCGTGTGTGGACATGGAGTGATGTACAAGTTTACTTGCATGAGGTTAAGGACAGGGAAGGAAGGAAGATCGGAAATTGTGTGGATTTTTTTTTTTAGTCTGCTGAGGAACCGGTGCAAATTATCTTGGAGCTAAAGAGAAGGAGCATGAGACACAGACTGATGCTCTACTGCTCAGCTTTGTAGCTTCATACCATGAGCCTTGATATCCAGTCAGCAGTCAAAGCACAGATCAGATGTTCTTCCTCCCACTCGGACTCATCTCCCACTCCTCATCATGTAAATTGCATCATTTTGTTTGTTTTGTCAAATTTTATTTAACGATGTCTCTGAGGTAAAACGTGCTGTAAATGAACTGTGGCGACGTGCGGTTGGTCTTGTGAGCATCTCATGCTTTATTTTTAAATGACATGTAGAGCGGGGGTCACAGGGGAAGAAATGAGGTTTGCCGTATCAGCAGAGAGGAAAAAAAAAAGTTGAGGCCCTGACCTTCAGTTTCCCTCTGACACAGCTACTGTACAGTACAACCCCCTAGTCTTCTTTGGCTACCCGCACTGTTTCTCTGCTCCATCAGCTCGCGAAAAGTCTCCTCCTCGGCCGAGTTATACTTACAGCTTCTGACAGAGTAACAAAAGGTGTCCCCCGAAGCCAGGATTGAATGAGTGTTTTTAAATAATGCATTGCAACCAGGGCAGGTGCCCATCGCGAGAGCATAGAGCCCCTCAGATCACACCAGGCTCTGCCATGAAAATTTCATTGCCGCAGCGCTCATGGGAATCTCTGTTCGATCCTGTACGGTGCAGACGGGGCGTATAGGAGCTGACGCCTGCCGCTGGGTATTTCACACTGCAAAGAGGGCCTCGTCTTTTAAATGTTCCACCAACTGACTCCTCTCTTGGGCGGGAAACTTAAACGTCCTGTGTACTTTACACTACCGCTAGTGCTACTATAGCAGAAAACGCAGGCGAATGTTTATGTCAGGGCTGTCAAAGCTAAATTCAGATGTGAGAAGAAGGCTGATGCACTCATTTGAGTCGGCCTGATCCTTTTCCAGCTGGGCCGGTTGAGACTTCAAGTGGAAGATGATTTCCTTTCGGATTACTGCGCATGTGAATGATAAAATACAAAAACAACCAGACTCCTCTTCTGGGTGGTCTAAATAAAACAAATTGATCAAATTTTGATAATAATTAAGAGGCATTTGCATCTCCTTTTACAATCATTGTGTGTTTCAACACCGTTCCTTCCATCGCTGCTTACGAATACATACATCCTAACAGCACAGGTGTGAACACGGGCTACCACTCAGACCACATTTGTTTGTTTGGGAAGCTTGTGACCAAATTCCTTTCTTCATTTGAACACATACGCCTTCTGGGCACAGTGACGGACTGCCTATACTCAACGGGGCCGCTCTTGCGTGAGCAGAGTTTTGCCTCATTCCTTCAGAAAACAACTCAAAACCACCGACTGATGCCGGAAAGGCAAATGCATCGTAAGAGATGTCTCTTCATCAGCAGGGATAGATTTTTAATATGTCTGGCTCTGTAGCTGCTAGAAGACTAAATAATAAATAAAAACAAGAACTGATCGATAAAACGACTGAATATGAGTGAGCTGTATGTAATTCTGACATACATCGTAGCTATGTGTGGAGGTTTCCATCTTTTCTTACAAATTACCATCGCCTTTATTTGCTTCATTAAGACATTTTTCTTACACACGGATGCTTCCCATGTTCGAGTTATAATCGTAGCAGATATGTAACTGACATTGTAAATAAATAAGCTAACCTAAGCCAAAGAGACTACTATCCAGCTGATTATGTTTCACAACTGGCATCATATCACCGTGTCCGGATGTAAACGGTGGATAGCAATCCATTGTTTTGATAAAGCCGCTGTTTGCACAAAATTCTACTGTGCCCCGAAATGATGGAGGTCTTTATTTGCATACAGAGCGCAAATCTTGAGATCTGATCTCAAGTGGTTGGATTTTTACACCAGGTCTGAACAAGTCCTCGGTTTTCCTACGTTATTACGGAAAGCTAGTATATCAACATCAGTCAAAGCTAAGTTTAGAGCTCGTCTGCCGTCAGGTATCATATGTTAGTGTGCTGCTATAATATTTGCACATTTGAAGTTGAAACGACAGCCTTGTTCGTACTAAGGGGCAATTTAAACCCTCTGAGGTGAAGCACAAAAAAACAAAAACACCGCGGTCATTTTGTTACACAAATTCTCAGACAACACGTAATTAAACTTGATGGGCATGTTTCTAAACACAACACTGATCACTTTCACTTGACGATGCGAGGACCGTTGCTCCACATGAGATCAATATTAAACATTTACAACCAGCAGTTTGCTCCCACTACTTGTGACTCAGTTTCTGTGCATATAATCTGGGACGGGGCCGACTGGTGACGCCTCTGTGCAGAAACACCGTCCTCCGCTCCATCACCACGTCCAACAAACCAGCTCACACACACGCACGCACACACACACACACTAGACTAATAGCTCTGTGAGACAATAACCTTTTTTTATAAGTACTGTGTTTACACTAGGTAACTGGAATGGCTGTTGATGCTGTTGTATCTGATGTAAGAGTGAGAAATATAGAAAGAGATAGTATCTAATGTCTTTTGCTGGGTCCAGCTGCTTTGGACCAGCTGCATTAGGTAACTTTCCATTAGTAGATGGTTGTCAGGACATAACTGTGAATTTTAGTAATGTCTTTGAGAAGATATATCTGCAGATTCAGTAGAAATGACTGATAATATCTGAGTTGATTGTGATTCTGGCATTGTTGTGAAAAGTGGAGAAATTCCTCATATGTCTGGGCTGGCTGCAGCAGTCTGGATCCCTTCTTGTCTCGCTAAGAACACCACTAACAAAGCAAAGGCACTGAGACGTAACAAGGATGAGCCAGGTGTTGAAAGAAAGACATAGTTCTTTGTACGCTGCCTAAGTACGGCATTCACAGAAATATTTTAATATTAAAGAGGAATACTTTTTTGCTTTGTTGCTGTGCTTTCGAAGAGTAGAAAAGATAGCTAGATTTGGAGCTATTCAGTTAGATTTGCTTAGCTTAGCTTAGCATAAAGACTTGAATCAGGTGCAAACAGATAGCCTCGCCACTGGTGACAAATTTGGCTAACTCCTCTGTATGTCTACTGTTTGTCTGGCGATCACCAAGTTCTGTGGGAAATTGTATTTGTTCTATCAAACCGAAGCTGACATGAAAAAAGGACCCGCATGAGGTTTTTCATCAGGTTATGTGTCGTAGTGTTACTGGATGGAGAGTAACAACTTTTTGTGGCGAGGCAACCAGCCTTGTTTTCTTATAGTGGTTAGCCATTTTTTTTTAGCATTGTATTTTCAAGTTTCAAAATTTAAAGGAAAAGCACACAGCAAGAAACAATGACACCAATAACAATAGCCAGAGTCAGACATGTAAGAAAAACAAATTGTGTAAGTACATTTTCAAAAAAAGCATCAGTACTAGGTGTTAACCAGGGCACTCGATGAATCCAGGTCAGGTTCCTACCTTGCCCTGATCATATCCAAGTGGATGAGAAATGGACCCCAAGTCGTCAATAATCCACCCATTTATGCTATTCCGTTTGTACCGGAGTTTTTCCTATGTGGATGACCGAAGTCATACCAGCCAGTCATTTATGAAAGGAGGGGGGCAGGTGGGCTTCTAGTCCATCAGGATGAGTCTTTTAGCAACAATCATCCCCAGCATTAGAGGCTGTCATGGTTAGCCATTTTATTAGAAATGATTTGTATTCCTATTCTTATTGAAAATATATATTTTTTTCCCCCCTAGGACTAAATTGCTCAACATCGCAGTGTAAAGCACAGCCACCATCTTTTTCATTTTAACTCCAATTTCCTCAGTTACTTTATTACATCTCACGCCAAGACGTCGGGTTTGGTTTGAACCAGCTGGTGGACTGGGGTCTTTCTCTGTGCCATTTGTATGTTGTTCTTGTCTCAGTGCAGACACTCTGGTTTCCTCCCACAGTCCAGAGACATGCCGATTGGGTTAATTGGCAACTAAAAATTGCCTGTAGGTGTGAAAGTGAGCATGAATAGTGTCCTTTTGTGATTGACTGGGAGCCTGTTTACGGTGTACCCGAGTGATTGGCTCTGACTTCCTGAGACCCTCTAAAGGGTAAGCGAGTATAGCTGATGGAAGGGTGGGTTGACCTTGTGTGATTTACAAAACGGCTGTTCTCTGTTTAGCCATTTAAGTGAGAAAATGTCGATATGAAGACAAGTATATTGTTCATTCTGGAAAGATTTAGGTAAAAGTCTTGTTTCTGGAGCCGAAAACCCTCCGAGAATCAAAACTCGTCTCCTCAGTTGTTGGCGACTTGGTGGAGCTTTGTCTTTGTTGCAGTTTTAAGACCAATCTATGTTTCCGTGTCTGCCTGATGTAAATTTTGTCATTTGCCACACAACCCAAAATGAATGACTGTACAACCAATAACCAATACGCATACGCCCCAAAGACAGTTTGTTTTAAAGAGAGAACATTTGCTATTACCCACAACATCATAATTCGGGATTAAAAAAGTAAATGACTCACAGATGTTGTTCAAGTCTCTGCCAGAATTCTTTCCCAATTCTGTGGTAATCTCTGGTAATTCTGTGCTATGTCCGCCAATGAATGGGACATGGAGCTGTGTGTTGTTATGTGCTCAGCATGAGGGCCAGTATTCCCCATTTACATAGCAGCTACATAGTATGAAGAGAACCATGTGCATGTCCACTGTCCTCGTTTGTCTAGCAAGTGAACATGGAAACTCTAAACGGACTTTAAATATATTTACTCTATGTGTGATTTATGAAACTAGTGCTAACATGTGAATATTGGACTCATCGTTACTTGAGAGCTGTGTTTGTTTTTGTCGGAAATCAGCTACAGTTCGATTGTTTGGTCATTTCTACATGTGTGTTTCTGTTGGAATGGTAGCTATCAACATGTTTCCGACACCTAGAAACCCAACAGGTGATATCTGAGCGTCCATCACTTGCCTGGGGAGATTCTTCATCTCCTCAGTCCATGTTTCTCTCAGTGTCTGACACTGTTTTGTGTTCGCTCTCCATGCCTGAACAGCAGAGGTCCTAAAACCACAGGGATATGGCTGAGTGCCACCAAGGCTCTTTAGCTGGGAGCTGCAGAGCTTTACATCACACATTTACAACCCCTAACCCGTGTATATGATCTTCGTACTGTAAAATCTTGTTTATCCAAGCTCCAGCTCAAATGACACAGTGATGATTTTCTGCCAATTGTGCTCAAAGGTTGGACTTTCCAATTTGATGGGCTGCTTGAAATGAAACCTGACACATTCGTGGATGAAGAACGAGACTTTTTCACCATTTGAAATAATCTTAAATTGACTTGAAACACTGTGAAGTGAGCAGGTTTGGACCCCAACACTGACTTCTATTTTTCTCTCTCTCTGTTTTCCAGGTTAGCTTTATATGTCTATGAGTATTTGCTGCATGTTGGCGCACAGAAATCAGCACAGACCTTCCTGTCAGAGGTAAGAAGCCCTTTTCATTTGACTTCCTGTTCATAAGGGATGAGTGTGGTTCCCCCTCTATTGTATGACCAGGAATGGAATTCACATCATAGGTTGATCTGGGTTCACGTAGTTGTTGAGCAATCTTGTTAAAAGCCTGAGTCTGGACTTTAGGAAGCTGTAAAAAAATATGAATATATTAATGAGCTATAGCTTGTTTTCAACAGTTACTAAACAACAGTGGCGTTCTTTTGACTGTTTATTAATTTGGGGGCAATGTAAACATGCATTGGTCGAGCTACTTAATGTGATTAACTGCCCTTCATTGTTGGCTCTAATTTGTAATCATAAGCTCTGTAATTAGGGCTGCATGACACACTGTAAACATGTGTTGTTGTCTGTGTTCTGTTTTGACATTTAAGAAGTGAAGCCACCATTAAACCAAGTGTACCACTAGTGTTTGAAGCCATTGCGAACCTCACCATTTGTCCCAGGTCTACTAGACGTATTAGCCTCGTATTATACCCCTGAACTGTCAAGGAGGTAAGGTCTCTAATGTGTTGCATCCTCTTCCTTAATGGACATCCTTCCTGCTAATGGTCCCACGTCCAGGCCTTCTCCAGTACAACACATCTCCTGCCCGTTGGCTTTATTCAGCTCCACTTAATACACTCCCCGGCACTGAGAGGGCTTTAATGGCAAGCAAAGGCAGGTCTCTATCATTCAACTTTCACTACTGACATAATTTCATCAGGTGAGCTCAGTATCTGTTGCGCCCACATGAGCTTGCAGATGTGTCGGTCACACACGCACAGGGTCTGGTTAAATAGGCTGCTCAGCAAGTAATACATATGGTCACCTTAGGGTTTTGAAGTGGAAGAGCTGAGTTTTTAATCAAATTTATTGGAAAGAAATTAAATTTTACTAAACTGGAAACGCACAGATATTAAAGGAGTAGTGTGATATTTGTGGGATATTTGCTGTTTTGCTAAGAGCTGAATGTGAGGACTGGTATCACTGGTCTAGTTCCACTTCCTGGAGTTCTGTTGTCACTGCGAGGTTGCCAGTCAACCAGGTCAGACTCCAGAGATCACTTCCTGTCTTTATTCTAAGCTAAGCTAACGGGGCTGCTGGCTGTAGCTTCATATTTAGTATACAAACATTAGAGTGACATACACTGTGTACACAATGTACTTTCCCGTGTGTACATGTGAATTTGAAAAGGGAAGCAATTTTTGACTGCTACTTTTTTGCGAAACCAAATTGTTTGTTAAATCAACCCAAAATACATACGCATGACTTCTATCTGACAGCAGCTGGTGAAAAGGAACTTGGCATTCATATTGTGCAGTATCCTTCCACAGCCAGCATTTTCAGAAGTTAGAAATTTGGTTGGTGGACCCTCCCTTTCCGCCACATAGCCAAGATGGCAGCTATTGAAGGTGAGAAGTGCCCGTCGTATTACATTCAACTTTTTGACTGTTATGAGAACACCATCTGTGCACTCGCAGTGCACTGCATGCTACCATACTTGTCAGTGCGAGTGCACTTTGGCTCTCAAAATAGCAAGTGATCCGAGACGTGGTTTAACAAGCCGCAGAAACGTGTTTCCCAAAATGTCTATATATCCCTTTAATAGGTTGCACCTTTTGACGAAGTAAGATTTATTTATTTTTTTTGCAACTTTAAAAACAAAATTAGTCAGTAACAGAAAGTAATGCCCCCAAATGAATCAGTAAAATAACTTTTATGTCTTTTTGTTGTGTTAGGCAGTTTTAAAGAAAACACCCTCTCTAGAACATGAATGTGTCGATCAGATATGACCTGCTGGAGTCGGCCTCTGCTTATAGTGTGCAGGTAGGAAGCAGCGCGGTCAGGGCTGCTGGAGGCCGGCCCAGCTGCCAGCAACCAGGAGCGGCCGACTGAAATATGAAGTAGAGATAGGAGAGCAGCACAGAGAGATTAGAGTTGGTTGGGCAGCAGCGAGCCTCACTGATTTCTGAGCCCTTCTGGGTGAATCTTCTCCCGCAGATTGAGCGTTATTGGTATGCTGCTGGAAAGGGGTGAAGTTCTGGGTCGCAGGCAACCGGAGGCACGCAAACATAGATTCCCATATTCTCAAGAGGTTCTAACAGGAATTAAAACAACATCTACACAGACAGGGATTAACACAAAATGCACACAAGACAGTGCACATACCCACAAGGCATGCACGCTGAGCCTGCTAAGTCAATATGACGCCAGTAGTCTCAAAAATAGCGCCTGCAAGAGAATATTGCCTAATGATTTAGCTCGTTTCAATCACGTCTTATGTGGTCATAGTGTTAGGTTAAGGCTGACAGTAGTGGATACACGCTTCAGTTTTCACCTTTCCTCCCATTTGTGTAGTCTTTCTGCCTAAAGAGATTTCTTGTGAAAATTTGAACAAAGGTTGCCAACATAAATTATTTGTTCTTCTCAACCTTCAATTACCATATTAGTGCGTTCCCTCCTTTGATTTTTATTTTCATGAGTTCCCTCCTTTTGAGGCTTTGGTCATCTCTTTTGTTCCTTTATTTGTCCTGCTCTTGAACCTTATCCTTTTTCACCTCACTGCAGTGGGCGAGAGAGCTCAGTGCCCTGCATCCGGTGACGGCACGAGCAGCCGCTTGAACGGTGCACACGCTTTGACGAGACAAAGACAGAAAAAGGAAAATTTGGAAACCGAGATGGGCAAAAACCCTTGAGATGCATTAATGCACGTAGCAAAAACATTTCCAGTGGATGCAAAAACAAATAGAAAGCAGAAAGAATAGAAAGTCTTGCAGTACAGTCATTATACTAATAGTTCATAAGGAGAAAATAACCTAATAAGAATTGCTTTTAATACCATTTTACAAAAGATTATGAGTTGCCAGATTGTTATGGTAACAGTCTCCCCTAAATTTGGGGGACTTCCACCATTCTTCAACAAATGCGTCACGTCTGCATTTACAGTGTTGTTTCTACATTTAATTTATTTTTTTTGTTAAATATGTTTTTATTTTGGAGGTCGTTGGGCGACGCAGCCTCCCGCGCACACACAGAAAAAACACACGTGCATGTTTCCGTAGATAAGGGATTCCTATCCTCGCAGGTAGACCGAAGGCGTGCACCTGCTCATCTAATGAGAGCGCTATCACCTGGACTCTCCTGCCTCAATTAGCCTCTGTTCCTCCTTCAGTGAGAAAGCCAGCACACACTCGCTCACGTTTATAGTATACACACACACGGTACGCCTCCGTCCTCGAGAGGACTTAGCCACTCTGTGCTCTCCGGCACAGTGCAGCACTCAGCTCTTTAGCAGCATTAAATCAACAGGCCCGCACCAACATACGGCGCATCACATCATTATAAGCGGCACTGGGGAAATCTGTAGAATAGACACTTTTCTAGAAACCTGAAGCTTGTATCTATATACAGTGCGTATAGAAAGAAATCTTGCTGCTGTCACGCTGTCCTCACAGACTCCGGTGAATCATCTCTCAGACTGTATATATGCCCTGAGTCTGTGTGTGTTTGTGTGTGTAGAGTCATGTCAGTAGGAGTGTGTGAAGCAGGCAGTTGGTCTGCTATCTCTCATTGGATCTTATCTCAGTGTCCAGATACAGGCGGGAGCTCTGCTGGTAGGTGAGGGCAGCAGAGAGGACTGCTGCTTCAAGACAGTCACAGTTTCTTATCCGCAAACTCCCCGCCGCACTGCACTGCAGATCTCTGTGCTTCTCCCCGGCCTATTTTTCTGTCCGACCATCGCTCTGTCAGTCTCGAGTTGGGAGGACAGTTGAGCAAAATGACTACATTATGCATAAAACATGCTGCGTTGTCTAATTTTTCATTTTCCTCCTCTGTCTTCTACCCTCAACCCTCTAACTCCGTGTCCCACTTCTTCCTCGCAGATCCGATGGGAGAAGAACATCACACTTGGGGAACCTCCGGGATTTTTACACTCGTGGTGGTGGTATGTATACGTTGATACTCTCTGTTCTTCTCTCCTTGAACAACTCACATTTATATCGTAGACGTTAATGGAATAAAAGAATGTGCAGGGGTGAAGAGAGGCAGTAATTGCTGGGAATGCTAACTGCACCATCACTTGTTGAATCACCGGACTCTCGGTGTCCGTCTGATTGACAAGTGAGCTAACATCCCCGGGTCAGAGTTTTTTTTTTTTTAAAGTCTTGTGTTTGCGCTGTCCAATCAGAGTCAGAATCAGTGACGTGTCTTCTCTTCCATGAGTTTGTGGTGCTTTTGTGCTCACCCAACACTAATAAACGTATGCTAACATTCCCAACATGCCATGATTTTAGCCCCCGTTAATATACAGACTGGTTCACTGGAGAACACTGGTGATTCTGAGACAAGTTGAGGAGTTAGTGCCTGGTTATGGTCCCAAGAACTAGTGCTTGAAATGTGTATGTGCTCAAAGTTATTCTTCTAGTAAAGCGCTGCTCGTCGTAGAGTGGTGGAGCACTGCGATGTGGTTTAAAAACTGAGATAACAGTGACACATTCTTAGACAATTTGTCCATAACGACATCGATAGTGTTACAGAGGATTGTACACATGATAGTTCAGCAACAGATGAAATGAATAAAGGGAGCGTGAAAGAGAACAACATCGGTTGGATGTGGAGGAAGAGGGCTTCAGATGCTGTATGACCATCTCACTTAGACCGAGCTTAAATCCCTCTTTAAAAGCAGCATATTCTTTCTATAAAGATCTATGGCTGTTAATTTTCATCAAAAATCAGAGGTAATGATGTCTTCTGACGTTCAGCACAGCTGAATCTAAAAATACGCCTGTTATATCAGTGCGGTCAGCATTGACTCAGGCATGACTCTGAGACGGAGACTGATTTCTGATGCAGATTGCTGCAGTTAATAAAGTTAATAACCTCCATGAGCTGCGTGTCACAGCTTCTGCTGTCACTGCCGACTGTATTGTTGAGGCCATATCGGCAGACAATAACTAATGTCACATTGTTTTTAGAGCGCTGGCATTCCATGGTCTCTCCTGACATCTCTCCCCCTCTTCTTCAACTTTACAGCTTTTAACTGCGCCTCATGGTTTGAAAAAACTCCGCTCTACCACCAAGATGTTGCAGACTTTGTTTAACCTGATGCTGTGTTTAATGGAGCAGGGCTCTGACGTGGGCCGTCCGTCTTTTCTTTCAGCTCCTTTAAACAAATCTCTCAGATCTGTTAATGCTGGATAAACAGAGGGCAGTGTTTTCCGGTTGAAAAACAGGGGGAAAGGACTTAAGGCCTAAACGTGCCCTGTTTTTCTCCATGTCTGAGTCGGAGTGAATGAAAACACCCAGTTGCGGGATTCCCTCTTTTTCTGGTTGTCAGACTGTGAGACAGACAATCCAACTTTAAGATGGGGTAAAACATGGCGGAAAGAGGAAGCTGCGTAGCTGGAACAGATGCGGACAAAGAATCAGGCAGGCAGGGAGCTGGAAAAGCTGAATCCTCGGCAAGGCAGAGCATAAGGCAATGAGAGGGGATAAGAGGTTTGACAGGGCCCGCTTTATTTGTCATTCATACTATCCTGCTCATCCCCAAAGCCCCCCCGGCCGGCCCTGTGTAATAAACCCGGACATGCGGCTTCATTCATTCATCCTCTCTGGCCCCAGTGTGTGTTGTGATTGTGCAGCCTGTTGACACGGTTCATAATGGTCCTTAAAGAGCCTGGCTTCTCTCAACCTGACAGCTCTCAATTGGACAGCTACCAGTAACGCTGACAGAATGACATACACAAACATACAGTGCAGCGTAAGTTTGCTCTCGCCTCTGCCTGAACCAATAAGAGTGCTCGGGGAGACTGGCCCAGTTTGTGTGTGTATGTGTGAAAGTGGGAAACAGAAGGGGAAACCGAGCGCTCACAGTGTGTGTGTTCTGACTTCTGACTGTATTGATGTATTTCAGTAGTGTGGGAGATGACATTGTGCGTGTGTGTGTTTTTGCTGGAGAGCAGTTGGGGAGTAGGCCGTTGATTAGCCGGGCTGTGCGGGGCAGGGCTCCAGTGTAGTATGACCTAGCTGAGGGGCGTCTGTCTGGGCCACGCAGCACGTGGACACGGATACTCTCTGGGGGGTGGGGTCGGCTGCAGGAGGAGGAGGAGGAGGAGGAGGAGGAGGAGGAGGAGGCGGGTGAGGTCCCCTCCTGTCCACCGCTACACCACCCAGCACCCCCCCCCCGACTCCAACCTCTAGCCTTCCCCCAAAACAAAAGCTCCAGATGGTAGGAAAGCCACCAACCTCCCTCATCCCTCACCCTTCACTCCCCCTCCCTCAACCTTTGTCTGGAGGCCTGTCCCTTTGTTTACGGAAGAGAAACCCCCGAACGGATTAACTCTTTGCATTCCAGCCCCTTTTGTGTTAAACAGCCAAATCTAAGACCTCGACCCCACCGCCACCTTGGCCCCACCCCCGCCGTCCCCTCCTCAGAACCGCGCTGGGGTTTTCTTCTCCCTGTCTCTGCCTCTGTGGCTGTTTCCTGTAGGCTGGATGGTGGGGTGGGGTGGGGGGGCTTCAGAATATGGCTGTAAGAGGGGGGAAGGGGTAGGCGCGTTGGAGCCTGGCGGTGGGGGTCACTCATCCACATCTGTTGTTATGGGTGGAAGGATAAAGAAAAGGCTCAGTAAGGGCTGCAGGTGTTGATTGTGTCATTAGCTCCCTCTCCATTGGTCGCTGCTAGTTGTCTCCTCCTTATCCCAAAATCGATTGCTTTAACCAGTTTTCACTGGATGGCTGCCGAATCCTCGGCACACGCACCACACATCCCAACACACAAAACACACACACACACACACACACAGAAAACGTCAGCACAACAACAGTGTGAGGAGGCTCCTCTGTGTGATAGCCTCTAGCTGAAATTCTTGTTTGTGAGGGCCAGCGGAAACAGAGTGAGAGTAGCCGTCCTCTGCCCCCGAATGTCTGGACTGTCCCTTCCAAACACACGCACCAGACAGTCTTTTCCTTCTCCTTTCTCCTTGTCCGAAGCCGCGTCCACACTAATGCGTTCTTGCTTTAAAAAAGGCATTTGAAAGCGAACATCACGGCGAAAACAACACCACGAGGACTGTCACAAGCCTCTCAAATAATAGCCCGCTTCTTGTTTACGTCAGCCGCGGTCACGTGATCGTATTCCGACTTAAACTGCACAAAAGCTGATGGCGCAGACAACAAGGTCAGCAATGCCTCAATGCCTATAATTCGTTATCCATGTTTAATTAACCAAAAGCCCGATGTCTTTGTTTCCTACTGGGAGAGGGGTCATGTTATAAGAGCGCGACGAATCGGGAGACGAGCGGTGACTGATAAGACCCACTCAGGAAGCGAACGTGGGTGTCTGAGTCATCATCATTACGTTTGTTGCCCTTCTAGATTTGAAATCTCAAATTAAAATACTTCTGGCTAAAGTTTTTGAGTCGTATTGTTTAGACTGTAGATTTCCAGTTTAGTGATCCATCAACGTCAGTCTCATAGTTTTAAGTTGAGTCTGGATCTTTTCTGGCAGTTACGCCTAAATAAAATCTGTTTGTGTACTTGTACTTTATATTGTGACAAATGTGTAACAGAAAGGGGCTAAAATAGGCTGTTAATGTAGCGTAGTATGAAGGTTGACGTCTGACCATATTGGTAGAACTGCGTTTACTATAATGTGAACCTACGCAGAGCGTTTATCCAACTTTACATTAGCATTATTGTCAGATTACACAACCCTCCCGACGTTTGAAAGAAAGGAACCTTGAAACAGAATAATCTTTCATTCACCTGATTTTCCACTTCATCACCTCTGCTCCACAAAACCTGTTGTCAGTCGTTGCACAGGACGGGAGAGAATGGTCCAAATACTTCTTCTGACGTCATCATGCTTCCACTCATAATCATTTGATGCCCCTTTGCTGTGCGACCGGGCACTTTGTCTTTGCCATCCGCAAGCTCCCCAACAACCTTTTCTTTTCTTTTTTTCCACGATGACAGTTGCTGTATTTATTATCTACACTCCAAAGGGAGTGTTCCTAAATTAACATGGCGCAGTGATGTTGTTTTCTTCTTGCTTGCTGAATGTACTGGTGCCACCAGGAGAATACTCCAGTCAAGGTAATAAAGACGACTGGAAGGCTTGTGTTTCCCCACCTCCACTCTTTGATTGCAGCATTTTGTCCCATTAAGAAGAGTCTGTTCTGATAAGAGGAGCAGGGCTGCCTCTTTATAACTTTTTTTTTTTTAAGGGTTTGTGGTTCTTTCACTCGTGCTCTGTCTGCGTCCTTATCTCCATCTGCCTCCATCTCGCTCTCTCTTGTTCTTGACTGGCCGACTAATGGATTATCATGTAGACCTGCCACCAGCAGCCTGTGTGGCCGTATTTCTGTGTCTTTGTTTACTCTTCTTATTACAACAGAAAGGCACATGGCAAGCACTGGCTTCATCAGTTAATTGCAAATAATGTTTGTGATGGCATTTCATTTTAGTAATTGTCTTCTTCTGGATGGGCGGACTCTAATCCCTTCCTCTGTTCTGGATACAAAAGTGTGCATGTTGGTGTGTGCGCCGTGACTCTGCCAGCTCCTTTTATTTTTAAGTCTTGTTTTTCATTTGAATAAATAAAAAAAAGAGAAAAAAAAAAGAGTTTGCATGACCCCGAAGTGCAATTCAAATCTCTCCTGTGAATCTTCAAAGCAAGAGCCGCTCAACTGTTCATCCTCTGTGCAGAGCGGTGTGGCTCGATCACCAGTTACTTCCCATAATACCATAAAGAGTTTCCCATGAGGAGATGATTAGATTGAAATGATTAGATAATTGGGTAGAATTTTTTGCTATTACAAGGGTGTGCAGAGTTTTCTTGCAGATTGCTGGTGCTAATTAACTGCGATTGTTGACTTCCCCGATAATTTCTAAAGATTAGTGTCTCTGAAAAGGATGTGACAACAACTATGACATGTGTTTCCCCTCTTAATACGGGCAGGCACTGTCAAATCAGAGCTAATAAAGGTCCCATCTAAACGTTAGCTGGTTTCATTTCCCCGGTTGCGTTCTGACCCTCAGATATTTAAGCTGAACTAGTGCGACGTTAAGAGGAATTCCTGTTTACACCTAATGGCTTCTGTCTTCCCATTGTGACTCCGTGTAGAAAAATGTGGCCTCCTAATATAATATGGGAATAATGAAAGTCTTGGTTTAGTCTCGTCCGACAGTGATCCTGCGTCAGATTATGCAGAGAGATGCAGAACGAGATTTCCCTGCGTGGCTCAGACAGACGCAGGTCAGCTGCTCAAATCGCAATATATTTCAGACTTCACAGGCCAGGAGATGTTAGATCACCTCACCCCTACCCCTGCGCCCGCACCTGGTCGAGCCTTTTCCTGTAACAAACTGTAACCCGCGTCCCATTTCATTTCCCTGAGAGCTGATTGGATTTGCGATGGTCGCGCCTTCCTGCCGCGGCCCGTCTCTGACGGAGCAGCAATCTCTTTAACACCAACCGATAGATATGATAATGTACACTGGCTTTATTGTCAAGTGACAGAAGGGCAGCACAATACACGCGCACACACGCACCATGTGTTCACCGTCGGCTTTGCGACAGTTCCCCCCTGTTCTTCAGCGCCCTCCTTGTCTAGATGGGACCCCGGCGCTCGCTGAACACCTCGGGGCACCCACTCCGTCTTTTAATCTTTAAATACTTTAATAACACATTTCTATTTTAGTTTGTGCGATTTGAGAGGTCGCTACTGTGTGCTGCGTGGGTTGAAATTTATTGCTTATTGATATTTTTATTTTTAGGACGCCCATTGTTGCACCCTCGTTTTCCTCGATGCCCTCGTATAATATAATAATAATAATAATAAAAAAATCTCATGACAATAAGGGAATGTATAGATGAGGGATCAACAGTGTCTCAGGTTCACTATGTTCCAGAGGTGAAAAAAATCAAACATGTGACTGAGCGATTCTCTGACAGTTGTGGGTGATCAGCTAATATTTTCTGCTCCATTTCGCAGTCTGTCATATCAAGTGTCACGCCTGTTCCTAACATCAGCACAAAACGTCGCACGTAACGGTTTATTTGCACCTTTAAATGACGGCAAGAATTCCCTCTCAGCACTTCACTTTTTTGTGATACGCTGTCCATGAAATCAATATCTGGTGGAGGGAGAGCCGCTTCATGTGGACAGGCTTAGTGAGTGCTTTATTTCAGCGCAGTAATTAAGGGCCCATTTGGAGTGGGACCTGGTGGCCCCTGCTGCCCTGAAGGAGTGGGATTGGTCTAATTAACTAATATGAGTAAGGCTGATTGGACAGTAAGTAACATAATCACAGCTGATTGGTCAATAACCTGCAGGTCGGCGGGGCAGGCTGGGAGGAACGCGTGGAAGTCCTTCCCTGTGAAAGCTCTTTGAGCTCGACTGTACGGGCGCGCGGTGGCCGGCGTGAAGTCTGCCGTGCGTCTGCGTCTTTTACAAACACTGATACATTTTAAAGGCTGCTGACTGACACGTGTCCATAGTTTCATAAGTTGTTAAATCTGTCAGGAAGAGCTGAAAATGAATTGTCAGCTGATTTAATTAAGTCGGTCAATAACAGTTCATTTAAGCAAATGGATTCGGCATCTGTAATTTGAATATTCTGCTCTGACAGTCAGATGAAACAAGCGAATTAAAATCGGAAAATTATGATTACAGCAGAGAAAGACATCGACGGATTTATCAATACCAAAAAGAACGCTTAGTTACAGCCCCTTTGTCAGGTACGATCGTTTTTTGTTTGCAAGGTCCTTGGTCTATTTTTTTTAAATTTATTTAATTTTTTTAGTAAAAGAAGATATTCTCATTCACTGTTCCTCCATTCACTGAATCAAGTCAGTGTTTTGATCCATTCTTCTTTGTCAATACTATTTTATTTTATAGAAGTTCTTCTTCCGTCAAGACCGTATTAAATACTATGAATCACGGAGACGCTGACAACTTCTATATTTGAGCATTTGGTCGATTGAACAGAATTTGGTTAGACAAGTGGGGGTTTAGAAGGATTAGCGGGTTTATGTTACTCAAATTAAAGGATTAGTAAAGTTGTAATCATAGTACTGTCAAAATTCAAATTATACCCCGCTGAACTTTTTAAATGTCTGAGACAATGTGTTGCACCTTCATCAGTCCATCACAACCCTAATCCCACCACCTGTCATCATTAGATATTTACAGTCACACCTACGACACAAACCAGCAGCATAACAAAGTGTGTTCGGAGTGAAGTGTCTAACTGCTGTCGCTTGTCTTGTCCTGTGTGCACAGTGTATTCTGGGATCTGTACTGCGCTGCCCCGGACCGGAGGGAGACATGTGAACATTCCAGCGAGGCCAAGGCTTTCCATGACTATGTGAGTGAACTTAAAAAACCTCCCTGCGCCGCACGAGGGGCACAAGTACACACACATCCACCTCACCTACACATGCCTGTGAGCACACGCGATCATGCGTAGCGTGTATCTGAAAGAAGGGACTATTCTGTCTGAGATAATGCGGCCGCTTCGTGTTTTGACATGCCTGCCGTTCTTAATGTCTGCGTGTCTGGTGTGCCTGCTGCAGCCTCTGTTTTGGTTCGGGACAGCCTGCGAGCCAGACGTCTGAAATAGCACGCTTTTTAAAAATGCAGCACGTGTGAACACCGCTTCTATATTTCATGGGAAAGCCCTTAGACCTCCGTCTTTGAATTTTTAAAGTCTGATAGGGGGGTCTTCGCGGCACTCTGTGGCGTCTCCTACGATCTGCTTTGATTGGAGATCCTTTCCCTAGCATTTGCATCTGCAGCGTAGCGCTGCAGCTCAGCTGCTGGCTACACTTCCTGAAACGCTGACCCCCGGGCGCCTCGGGTCCCAGCGAATCTGTTTTCCCCGAGGTGAGAGGTCACGGCACTGCCTGGCTATTTATTGGCGCGCTCATGGCTTCGGTAAAGGTCAGATCACATAAAGCAGCTGGCCGATCACACAAGCACATTAACGCGCACATTCACACTCAATACATATACACAGAGGACACATTTAGAACGGGTCAGCCCATGCTAGTCGTAGCTACAGAGGCTGCGCTGAGTGATGAAAGGTCAGGGTCTGCGGACCCCTCGACCCTCTCATCTTCTGAAGAGTGAGACCAGTCGATCAGTAACCTATCGAACGCACACGCACATTTTTTGAAGGGCTGAAATGACTAGCTCGCCGTGCTTGTGGACTCACTTCCTTCCCTGGCTGGCTCGTCCGCAGTGCAATAAACATTTGCATCATGTAGCCCAGCGCATATTTGAATAAGGTGCGCGCATGTTGCCTGGGCAGAATGCTTCAGCTGAGAGATTAACGCTTCACCTGGGCAGAAGTTAAACCTGAAATGGATTAGAGGGTGCTATTCTTGCCGTACACATTTCATTCAGCCTCTCTTAGCTCGTAGCCAGTCACCCATTCGGTTGAACTCTCTTATGAGGTTTGACGGCAAAAGTGCGAGCGCTTGTCAGCCGAACAGATTACATTTGCTGCGCGTGTACCACGCATGTCTGTGTGGGCCTGAGTTGATGTGTGTGTTTCTCCACGCCCGTGTGTGTGTGTGTATGTGTTGGACCACCATAAGATTAATTACATGGTTAATTAAACCTAGTAGTTAATTAAATCTGACAACTGTGTCTAATTAATCTAAATGCCATATAATTTCCTACACCTTTCTCCTGAGGTAGGCCAGCTGGATACCTGCATGTCAGCTCTTTAACGGCCGCAGTTTGACAGCCTTGGTCAATATACGGCTGAACTTCAGGCTTCAAATTGCGCCTCAGTAGAAGGCACGTTTTAAACGTGCCTCGGCCTTTGGCTGCATAAATCAGTCAGCGTGAGAGTCAAAGTCACTGTTGCTGATGTTTATTGGGCTCAACAGAGAGAAGGTGGACTTTAAGACTTGAAGACAATGGGAGATGAAGAGGTTGAGTCGGCTTGAATTTACAGGCGACCATTGCGTTTCGTTGTTGTCCGAGGATCAAGAGCGTTGTTTGACCTTTGACCTGGCTCAAGTTCAGAGGGTCAGACTTTGTGAACTGATGCGCTGATTTGCTGACGCTACAAGAGTCATAAATGTACCCAGATGTAAACGTTTCGTCCTATTAAAGCTTCATGATGTTTCCACTGAGGGAAATATTTCATCTGATTAAAGCGATTAAGATGTGTGCATATGAAAACTAAAAATAAAGTAAAATATCAGGTTTAATCTTAAGTAATAGCATCGGCAGTAAAGCGTGACCATAAAAGGGAGTGTGCGTGCACAGAGGGTGTGGCAGAAAATCTGTGAAACGCAAGAGAAGGTTGCGAGCGCATGTGCTGTTGTACTGGTGCCGTGTGTGTGCGTGTGTGTCTTTGTGTGAGAGAGAGTGTCGGGGTCGACGCGTGTGAATCCCCAGGGTGATGAGGGGTCTGTCTGTCTCTGATTAACTCTGGCTCCTCGGTCCCCGCAGACCAACGGCCTGATCAAGTCTCTATCGCGGCCCCTTGCTGATAACGGCTCCATCGTTCCCCCGAGTCCACCTGGATCACAGAGTGAAAAACAACACGGCTCCCAGGAGTCGCGCACTCTCCACTTTGTGTGTCGCTCCGGAGAAATGGTGAAAGAGGAATGCGTGCGAGACAATAATCCAGGATAGTTTTTATTTCATTTTTTTTATAACATCATTTATTTCTCCGTGTCTATTGTGGATGAGGGGGAAAAAAAATCGGTGTCGTGCTGTAAAACTGATCTTTAGACATACACTGCGCTTATTTGTTTCCTGGTACTAATTTGGTTGCTAGGCAACGTTGAGCCAGAGTACAGTCTTAGTTACGGATTTGGTTTGGCTCGGCTCAGTTTGGCTCAGTTTGGCCCAGTTTGAAGGCACCTCTTACTCAGCCCTGTCCTACTGGCCCCCACAGAGAGCAATGATGTAGACTTTGTGGACTCTCCAGTTTGGGAAAGATAATGGAATATAATGTGCTAATCCTCAGATCTGGGGACTGGTTGACAGCTAATCCAGGGGAATGTGGTGGGATTGGAGCCCTGGCCGCACTCCCAGAACTGGAGGCCTCTGACTAGCTGGATAGGTGGTTGGCTTCACCCCTGAATGGTGACTCTGCTATCATAGACACTGGTGCTCACACATAAACACTCCCACACGCTGCCACGCTTGTGTGCACATCAGGCACCCACACTTGTATGCAAATGAACACACACACACGCTCAAAGTAAGTGAGATGATACTGCATCATAAGGAGCGGGAACAGCCTGAAGTCTTGTACCTCTGTAAAGTAATTTAAGTGTTCTCTTTTGTCGCCTTAATTGTTGAAGTTGTGTTTCTGTCCTTCCTCTTCACATTGCCTTTTAATCATGTTTATTTCCTAAAAGAGATCCGCGTAGCTTATAGTCCTTTTTCTTTTTTCTTTTTTTTTTGCTGGAATTTGGATGTTCCTCAAACAAGTACTTTGTTGAGGAAACGTGTTTGATTATAAGAACATGGCACGTCTTTAGTAACTCAATATGAATGATTAAAGCGCATGAGCTCTGTGATGAAGAGAGCGCACGTATTGACGAGCGAGTGGGCACGCTCGCTCGCTCTCTCTCTCTCACACACACACGCGTTTTTGTTAACACGAAAGCCGGCGGGAGAATGACTCTCTGTTTTCTCCGTCTTCGACACACATGCACGTACTTCGACTCTGAGACAAACAGTCTTTCAGGAAGTGATCCACTCGGCCTCGTTGTCGCAGGCGCTTTGCTTTGCCCCAGCCCGAGGTCGCAACCCCAAACATCTGCGATTCGTGCCAATCCGGGGTCAGTGCCTGCGGAGAGTCACAGATTTAGTGCCACAAGTGCGTCATTCACGTCGCAGAACTTCAAGGACTCCGCTCAGGTCTGGGTTTACTGATGAAAGCTGTCACGATAATGGCTGAGACGGAGAGGTCAAATACGGAGGGGTGTTGTCTTTAGTTTTTTTAATTTAAAAACAGATCGAATTAAGAATTAGGGTATTGATATATGAAGGTATTAATTTTCACAGCATTTACTGCAACCAAAAAACATTAAATCCTCACTTTAAAGATGCCAAAGTGATCAAATGTGTCGTTTTTCCAATAGAAAAAATGAAGTTTAAATATAATAATCCACACAAAAAGATAAGGAAGATAAATGCTGATGTGCTCCCAGCATGCAGCGGGCTGTAGATAGATGGAGATGCCCCACTGGCTGTTGCCTGGGGATTCTTTGAGAGGGTTAAACATTTGTTAGGCTTGACCACAGTAACAGGTGGCACAAGGGGAGGAGCTGCGCTCTGTAAACAGCCGTTGATGGCCAAGCCTTTGTCTGGACTCTGTGTGTGATTTTTTTGTTTTCCATCCCGGCGACTCAGATGCTCGCCTGTCTCATTTGAACGCCACACGTCTGCTAAAAAAAAAAAAAACCTTCCTTTCCCTTTTCAAAGCCCTTTTTTTTTGTCTGCCTCTTTTTTTTTCTCCCAAAGACAAAATTTACTCGTCCTGCACCGTTTCCCTTGCCTCCCTTCCTCTCAGGTCTTTTTCACCGCCAACACCCCCTTCACCATCATCCACCCCCCCCACCCCCCCCCCCACCCCCCACCCTCCCCACACACACACACCTCCCCTGCCGCTCTTTCTTTCCTTTCCTCTGTGTTCCACGATCTCTTTCTTATTCCTCCCCCTCTCTCCTTTCGCCTCCCTCCTTCCACCCTCCCTCCCTCCCTCCCTCCCTCCCTCCCTCTCAGAGGAGATTGATTGGGTAATCTGGCTGGGTGCCAGCAGTGCCCGCTTCCTTGCTCGGGGGAAGGAGAGAAGCGGGGGCGACATGACGACATGCAGGAATAATAATAACATCCATAATATAGGCAGAGTAGGTATGGATGGAGGGATGAGGAGAAGGAGAGAGTGGAGGAATGGAGCCTGCGTTGGCACACTGATATCTTCTTCATACAGATCCTCCTGGCTGTTTTCAGTTTAAATATAGCCTACACACAAACGGCATGCCACAACATTGTGTCTCCATTCCTGTCCGTCTCTGTCTGTCTCTCTACGTTTCTGCCACCGCCGCCACCTCCTCCTCCGCTCACGCCTGTGTCGTCTTTTAATATCAAACAGTGCGTGGAGTGCAGGCTGCAGGCAGACGGGCGTCGAGCGAGAGGACGCCGTCTTTGTGTGCCGTTGTTTACCGTTGTTACAGTCTAAATGAAAAAGGCCAGTCGGCTCCTCTGTCTGTGTATACCTTTCCCTATCTGAGGGAGGCAACAAAGCCTGAAAGTGCTGCCCTCAAGCTGTGTGTGTGTTCGGCTGGAGGTCTGCAAGTGACAGAAGCGCAAGATCAAATATTGTTTATGATTCCCCTTCCTTGCAGGTTCATTCTGGGCAAGCTTAAACTGAGCCGCGGTTTAGCATTTGATCTCGACTCGGTAAGCGCGAGCTCCTGGATCTGTGTTTGACAGAGACAAGACACGGAGACGGACAGATGGAGACAACAATCCAGGGACAGAGACGGAACGACGCAGGGGAGAAGAGGCGGAAAGCAAGAGGGAGTTGGAGAAGGAGGGAGGGAGATGTGTCAGTGTGCAGGAAGAAAGAGGTGTCTGAAGGCGCTGGGGACTCTTTTTGAAGTCTGCGTTTTTTTTTTTTTCGTAGTTTATCTGAGTTTCGGTGCGGCCTGTGTGCGCTGCATCCTGCTAGCCGGAGCGGCGTAAACGCCATCACTCCGCCGGAGCAAAGTTATTGTAGAAACCAAACCCTGAAGCGTTTACTTTCCCTCCGTGCATGCAGATTTCCAACCCAGTCCCATTTAATTTCCCTAACCCAGTTACCCATGAATACCCTCTTAGTTGCAACATCATCATCCATAAAATTTGAACGAATGCTTTAAATGAATGCTACATCCCATTCTGGGAAATAGTGAAAACTCCTTGGGGCGTTTGTTTATCTCTCCCGCTGAAACTCGGGCGAACGCAGCCAATTCTCTCTCACTTTAGTCATTTTTCCGGAAATAAATTATGGTTCAATACGTTTTTTTTTGTTTTTTTTTTTGTTTAAATAAAAAGCAACATTCATCACTCGTTTGCTGTAACCAGATTACCGTGGAGAATTGAAGTGAGCAATTTGTAAAGGGGGGCTGGAGGTTTGAGGGCCACCTTCCCTGCCGGAGGTGTCTGTGACGCCTCTCCTGCCAAGCCTGCATCCCCTCACTCTGTGTTCAGACATTCTCACGCTCACACCGCTTCGCACACGCAGACACACACTCTCTCCCCCTCTCTCACCATATTTGAAGTTCCCTGACGCTAGTGACTCCCAAACCACGTCCACTTATCCATTTATCCATTGTGTAAAAACACGCCGTCCTGCATAAAACGGTGTAAATTACCGCAATTATGATGCTTTCTGCGTCTTTGCTTCTGCTTAGTTTGAACTTTTCTTTGGCAACCGGTGCTGACTTTGTGTTTTTATAACTTTGGTGTCCCGCGTCGCAGAGGAGAGGGCAGACCTAACTGGCACGAGGTTGTAACAGGGTGATGTAACTGGATTTTCTAAACAGAATTTTGCCGTTAAACCATTTTACTAAGAAAGTTTCTTCTAAGCGAAGCGACTCCGTTCGTCTCCAGTCGACTTTTCCAGCTGCGGAGCTCCCGGGTCTTGTTTCCCAGAGAAAGGCTTCGTTCACTCCTTTCCTGCCATTCCTCATTAGGTGTAAAATAGCGACAATGGTTGCAGTGATTGTCAGGCAGATCCCAGGGAGTGAAGCCTATCTTTCAACATATACCTCTGTTGGTTAACTCTGTGGAGTTCAGAAGCCGTCTCCTTTTCCTTTTTTACACCAAGTTCCTAAATTAAATCAGGCCTCCCTGGAGCTCCTGTTGTGGACATAGTACGAGAAAAGTTTGATTTTGGAATCAGGTTTTATTGCTCGCTGTTGAATGGGTCCATGAGTGCACGTTAACTGTGTGTTGAAGAGTTCCTTCTTACCTTAGCAAAGAGTGGCAGTGGAGGACGCAAAGAAGTGGGATGTTGTGTGAAAGCGTGTGAGGACCCGTTTAAAGACGGTGGATTAAATGTAAATATTTAAGATTGATTTCTCACACAATCAGATAAAATACATATACATCCTATATTTATTTCCTGTACTTAAGCATGCCATGTGGGCTTAATAGCAATCCACCCAAGAAAATACTACACAGGAGTACGCTCAATCAGACATGGAGGATTGTGACATAGAACCGATGACATATGTTTGTTTCTGGAGTACCAATCAGGCATAACATTATGACCACCTTCCTAATATAGCGTAAGTCTCCCTTGTGCCTTCAAAAAAAAACAGTTGTGACTCATCCGAGAATGGACATGGGTCTTCTGAGGGTGTCCTCTGGCAACAGGGTGTTGTTAGTGTGGGCCTTTGGGTCCTGTGTGTTGAGGAGGGGCCTCTGTGGATCATTGCCAGGTCCAAGAGTTTCCAAGTGTCCATGTTATTCACTTCTCCCCTCAGCGGTGTATGTATTCATGTATTCTTTATAAATCCTATTAGATAACGCTGCAAGTAGTTTTATTGGCCTCCTTTCTTTAAAGAGTTCTGTGTGTGTCTGTTTGTTCGAGGTAGATAAGAGTCCATAGTGTGTGAGCGCCTGTGTGTGTGTGTCTCATATTAAATTGGCTTCCAAATAAATAAATAAATATAACTGCATCCTGGACTTGTGTCAGTGTGGTTGTTCAGTTTTTTTAGGTTTCAGAGCCTCCTCTCAGCATCTTGTGATGGCACCAACTAGTGGTCATTTCAATTCCAAATGTCTTTACATTTGTCACTGCCGCTGCCAGAAGGCAGTGCGCATGGTGCTTTTTTAATTTTATTTAAAGCCAAAAATGAGTTCTACGCAACTGAAAATGAGCCAGTACAACTTTTAGGTAATATGAGTTGTGGAACTTCAATAAGCTGTTCTCTCAGTGACCAGCATTCATGTGCCTCAGGATTCACATCAGGACTTGTTGTTCTTTGTTTCACCACCGATCTCCAACTTACACAGGGACCACTGGCTTTGAACGTGTCAAAATGTAAATCCTGCACAGAAACTGAACTGCAACTGAATAATTAACAGCGACCGCGGCCATCTTCAGAAGTAAGTTAGAAAGAAGTAACTTCATCTTCACTTTCTCCCCTCAGCCAGTCATTTTTTTTCTTCCCCGTTCCAACAATCAGCGGTTCAAGTCGCATCTTTTGAAACGCTCCTTCTTCTTTTCTTTTTCGTATCTTTGTCCACGTTCACATTCTTCCCCTCCGCCGTCCTCCGCCTCACACAGACGCTCTGTCCTGGCCTTTCTCCTTTGCCTCTGCCTCTCATTGTAGCAGTGGGCAGCCTTGTAGTTGGCAGACGCTGCAGCCTGGCACAGTGTGTCCCTGTCTGTGTGCTGTCTGCTCCTCCTCTGCCAGTCCACCAGTCTCAAGTACCAGCTGGGCACCCCGACTCGCAACCAAAATAAACCGTCCGCCCTGAACCCATGGGTGTGCGTGTGTGCATGCATATGTACACGTCTGTGTGTGTTATTGAGCCTCGTTGAACCGGGCGGTGACACAAACACAGACCTTCCTGAGATGAATGGCCGAGATGTTCGCCCGTCTCAACTTTGCATTACAGTGAGGCCCTCCCTGCTCGGATTAAAGACTAAAACAATTACAAAGCCCTATTTGCAATTTAAATTCTCCTAAATGCAGACTTAATCCCCATTTTCCAAAGGCAGCAGTAGTGAGAGGCGGAATAAATGTGTGAGGGAGATCCAGTTCAACCCTCTGTTGGGCTTTCTGTTGCTGAAATAACACTTATAAGTTATGGAGGGAGGGGGCTCGACTTATATTTGGAGAAGTTGTTTCTGTTAAAAGCTCGTCTTTTTAATGACGGGATGAACGCACAGAATCAGCAGGGGACTTGCTGATTTTCCCACAGATTGCGTCGAGAGATGTACTCAGAGGTTGTCGCGGTTATGGCGTTTGCACGCGTGTGTATTTACATGTTCACATGTGCGTGCGTTAAGGTGTCCTGATAGCGGCGCCCACAGTGAGCCTGCTTTACTGCTGCCCAGGGTATATTTACAGACAGTGACTTTAATGCAGTGTAATGATTATTTTTATTCCAGGTACTTCGCCAGCCCGTTCACTCTGAGTGGAATGACTCCCCATTGGCCCGCTGATTACCTCTGTGGCTGCTGCCACACCTGGCTCCTTCAGCTTCGCCTCTCTCCCCACCATTATAACTTCAGCCCTCCCTCCTTTATTACTATACCTTCATCCCTGCTTCCCTCCCTTCCCCTTTCTCAGTAAACCTTTACTCATCAACTAGATTCAAAAGTGGGCTGTGCCTTCATTTTTTGGTGCCCTGCTCGTCTACACCTTTATCACCTTTATCCTTCCTTCCTTCCTTCCTTCCTTCCTTCCAAGCATTACAGAGTCAGACAGAGGTAACGCACACACTAATGAACCAAAACTTTATGATCACTTAGGGGTTGTGCAGATGTGGTTGATTATGTCACAGAAGCGTCGCATGTCAAGGTCTAGGATGCAACTGTTCTCACACACGCACTGCAGCCCTTTCTAAATAATAATAGATTCATGTAAATAAGAAGGAGACTTTCCAAATCAGTTGCAGACATTAAATGAATCCGATTACTTGATTAATCCTTCAGAAAGATTGTTTTGTTGCGTGACGTCCTTGGAAATGGGTACCTGTTTGAACACGACACAAACTCTCTAAAGAATACGCAGCGAGTGAGTGGGAACATTGATGGCATTTCTATCAGGCGACTGATGAGAAACTGGAAGAATACATACTAGAGTGAAGAAGAAGGGTAATTCAGACAGGGATGCTAATGAAAACATCTAACGAGAGAGTTGACTCTAGTCAGGGACTTGCGTCTCTAAGGGCTGACACCGAAACTGCCACGCGAGAAATTTTTTTCCCGGGCTAAATTACGAACCGGCCTCGTGCAGATACATTTTTGTTGGAAGTTGGTGGTGTGCAGTGACAAGCTGATGTCTGACACTTTGTCTGTGCGTGTCGGGTGAGACGGCGCCCAACTGTTTTCACCACCCCACTGACACGGTGACACCTCAGTCAACCATATGCATTCACTTCACAGAACCCCCTCAAAGACGTGACCAAGCGCTTCACTGACACCCGACCAAGTTGTAGTCGTAGTGTGACGAATCGGAGGTAGAGCTGTTACCTTTAAACCCTGCCAGGCTCCTCTGCTCAGCTCCACTTTCAGCTACGCACACCACTCTCCCTCAAAGCTTTTGTTCCTCCTCGTGCTTAATCTCATAACAGAAGATACTGATATAACTCTAATTACTTTGGGGGCAAGTAACCACAAGTATTTCTTTTCCGGTTGTGTCCAGTTTTTTGGGTTAAGATAATTTGGTATCTTCCTCCTGTGTTTTTCCCCTGCGTCCTCTTTTATCCACCCTCAGACTTATTCCTTCGCGAACAGCTTTACCCTTTAAAATACTCGCGGACCACGACTATTTTAAGCTCGTGCTCTGAAACTGAGTGCAGGTGTGACAGTGTGACATTTTTAAATGCACCTATAAGTTATGCTTCTAATAATAATCTGTCGTCTAGAGCCGCCCTCTGAAGCAGCCACATAAGTGCTGCCGGCTAATGGAAATCTCTAAATAATTTGTATGAGTTAATATTTGTCTGAACTAATCTCGAAATGCTCCTGAGTCTACATTCCAATCATAACAAAGGAAAAACCAAATAAGCGTCACTGCAGCTTGAGCTTGAGTGTCCGTGCTCCTTCCACTTCACACGTTTCCACAGCAAGTTAACCAGCGATCCACCTTAAAGAACAGCTTTGGAAGCTTTTCATAGACACACTGAGGAATGCTCTGTGTTGCTCAGGGTCTAAGGACAGAGACTTAAAAGCCCCTTGAGACATTTTTCTTATTCTTTTTTTTTCTTTTTTAAATTTGTTTTAAAAATACATTTGACTTGAATGAACCTGTTACGGCTCTTTATCGTTTTTAGTTGGAGAACGATTATATAAAGTTGCCTTCTTATTACCAAGTCCTCTAAACACCTACACGGCAAATGGACAGCGAGAACTCTTCTAAAGCAAACGTATAAAAGTCATGCAGCCTAAAATGTACTTATTAGCTTGTGCTTAATATTTGAAACCTTTAAACTGCTAATGGCTGAGCCTCTGGTGACCTGGGCTGCTGCGGATGAAAAGAATATTTTAGCGATAGTTACACAGGAGTGGGAGGGACGCCTGTGTCTTTATTACTGTCCACGACAATTCAGTGCGTAAAGAGTTTATGTGGAGCTGAATCACTGCAACGGATAAATTAACAGGGAGTTTCCTCCTTAAAACAGAATTTTGTAAAGGAAACGCGTATCACTGTGAAGACTTGCTGCGCTACCTCCGTCCATATCGACACCGATGCTTCTCTGGCTGTTGACCTCAGTTATGGCTTGTTAGGGCTTCTCATTTGCACAGTAGAGACAATAGAGCTTTAAAGAAACCTTTGTATTAGCGTATCTGTGTTTCTGCCCATTTGATGTTGTTCCCCTGACTGAGCTTGCGTTGCCCAGCTATTAGCCAGCCGCGAGGTCAGCGCGGGGCCAGAGGCTGCTTCAGCTGCTGTTCAGGGTTAATTCTTCCGAGAAGGATGGAAAATCCAAAAATCCACATCATGTACTTAGTAACAACTGCAATGTGTGAACTTGCAACCTCCACTGTTCTGTCTGGACGTAAGCCTTCTGATCAGTTATTTATATCTCGCTTGATTAAGTTCAGTGGATATATAGGGCAGCACATCTGTTTCAGCCCTGACTGGGTGTTTGGACGTATTTAAGCCTCGCTGGGTGTTTGCGCGTGTTAGCACGATAATGAAAAAAAGAAAGAAATGCCCAAAGACTGTTACGCAGTGACAGGTAACATACAGTACATGTGTTTCTCCTCTTATGTGTCCGGCCTGCACCATCTGCTGTGTTTTTAACACATCAGATCTGTACTGTAAAAGTGACATTTGGAATAGAGATCCACTACACTGCACTGCACCGCACTCTGTTACACTCTGAAAAGGTCAGCTGTCACTGAAGGAGAGTGTGCGACCAGCCGCCACTCCGCGAGCGCGAGACAGAAAAAGGAAGCGGCTTTGTTTGAACACTTGGGTCAATTCACTTTGGTGGCGTATGCTACATAGATTCCGGCTTCGTATTGACACGGTTTGGAGGATCGACTGGGTTTGTTTCTCTTCTGTGCGAAATGCAGTTCTGCTTTCTTCTCCGCTCAACCGAGCTGCTCTCTTCTGCGCTGAACTGTTCTGTTGGATGCTGTAATCTCTTCAGTGCATGGCCAGATTACTGTCTGCTCCATATTGTCTGGTGGCTGGCTGCAGGATGGAGAGATGGCAGGAGGAGGAGGAGAGAGAGGGAGGGATGGAGGAGGCTCTGCTCTGATCTGCCGCTACATAAGGAAGATTACCTTTTTATTAATGTATCCATCTGGACATTTGCTATATTTGGCTGTTTGTCCGGCCTGTTTGTTTTCAGGACATGGTGTATAAATCGTATGAGATTTGAATCTAAATAAATTAAGGCTGAGATCAGACATATGTCTCCTTTCCCAGGAGTTGTTAACAGAATGAATGAATAACACTGGAAGATGCGCTAATGAGATTAATCTGGAATATGTGTAGAATTCACTGTAATTTCATTGTGCTTTTTATCCAGAAATTATTCTCAGAAACAGAATTATTTTCAGTAAAGAAAAATGAGGAAATGTGAGTATTCATTGTGGCCCTCCACCTCCCTCCACCTCCCTCCACGCGTCTTCCTCTCCATCTCTTTCTGTCTCCTGTGCACTCCATGCAGAAATGATTTCCATTCCTGCTGAATTAATGAGGTTCTGCTGAACTGAGAAAAGGCAAAGGGAGTGTGTACACACACACACACACACACACAAAGGCAGACACACACTCAGACGCAAGCTGGGACACACATACACAGACACACATCGCACACTCACGCACTACATCCACTGTTAGAGCCATATTTTAGACTGCATTTCACACTCGCACATGCACAGTTTAAAACATGAAGAGATGTTTAGTTTTAACATAAATTTCAGGAAATGTAGACAAAGACGGTAAGTTGGACGGCAATCACAAATAAATTTGATCTAAAAGTTCAAAAATAAATAAATAAAAAAAATCTGCCTGCTGCTATTTCCTGAACAGCGCACACACGCACACACACACACACATGAACATGAAACATATACACACAAACATGAGTCAGGCCTCGGAGCTGGCTGGGCCCAGTCACCATGGTAACACATACTGTGTGTATTAAACACTACAGTGGTTTGGGAGTGTTGGAGGTCCCTACCCCATCCTCCTCACGCACACAGCCGCACACGCACACAAGGCACAACGGGCGCGTGTCAACACACACTTAAATGTCAGCGCAGGTTTCCCCCGCTCATTCCACGACAGCCTCTGGATCTGCTCCTTCTCAGGTCCACCTCTGCTCGGCTCTTCGTTTGTCTTCGTTTTCGTTAACTCCGAGCCAAGCAGGCACGAGACCGCCTCCACAACCAAAAAACGCCTGATGAGCTGACGGCTGGCTCAAGGCGGGTTCGTGCCGCATTGTAAACAGAGACAGTGGAAACGCACGTGAAGGAGCGCGCAGTCAAAAGGATGTAATTGCGTTGCGAGCGGCTGTTGTTGCGTGCCACTTGAAAGCCCCATCAAGGATCAGCCGAACAAAGACGAGTAGAAAGTACCGGCTGATTTTGATGAGATTCTACCTTTTTGAGATGATTTTTTTCCCCCCGAAGCACCGCTAATGTGTTGAGTTTTCAGGTGTGCTGCCTTCGCGGCAAGCACCAGCAGCATGAACACAGACCACCTCCAAACACAAATGATGCTTGAAACAACCTTTGCAGCGTGAGGGTCCCTTCAGATTAAACCGACTGTGCGGCTTGCTTTCTTTCAGTTTGGCTGCTTTTCTTTGTTTTTCTGCCTTTCTCACTTCCGTTCTTCATTAAATGCACATGATCATGCACATTCAGCCACGAACACCAAAAAGGCCACCTCTCTCCTTCTCTCCCCCCCTCTCTCTCTGCTGTCTCAGTGTTTTTCTTCCCCATTTATCATCACTGAAGCAAAGGAACCGATTCCAATTTCATGTGTTTTTATTCCATTCCTCCATTTGCTTATCCCCCCCCTCTTCCCTCTGTTTTGATCTGAGGCAACCAGTCAGCAGTCAATAATCTGTTAAATAGCATTGATCGCCACCATTTAGTTTCCTGGCCAGCTACTTAGGTTGTAAAGCTGATCAATGGCTTTGAATGGGAACCACCTAGATAGTGGATTGACTGCTGGGACGCGTACTGCAATCATATCATTTGTCTTCATTTGCTGTTCAATTATTTGTTGTAATAGCTGCTGTCAAAAACAGCCCCATGCTGGCCCGCCGTGGCACACCGAGCCTAAAACCGTAGAGAGCACGCTGCGCCGCCGTACCCGCCGCGCTCCGTTCACCTTGACTCCGAGCGCCTCCCTCGCTCGCGCCGCTGCTGTGCGATGGCAGAGGAAAGACATTACACAGTAAACAGCGTGAGAGGAGCAGTATCACATGTTGAAATGAATACAGGGTCGTGTTCCTGTCGGTTCCTGTGTGTGTGTGTGCGTGTGTGTGCGCGTGTGTGGAGGGGGGTTGATTTTAGTGAGTGTGATCTGTGAGTGCATGCAGATGGTGCCCATGGATGTGTGGAAGAAGTCTGACCCAGACTGGACTTCCTCTTCCCAAGAGCCCCTTCCTGAATTCATCAATCAAACTGCCCGTGGGCCACGGCTGCATGTGTCCACATGCATGTACACTTGTGAGGTTCGTTGCCTTCTTTCCAGAGCGGTGGCGACATTCCTTACTCAGTCATTTGGTACAGTAAAGCATTCATTGTAATCCATTCATTTGTAAGGAAATGTTTACTATACAAAAGGGTGTAGAGTTAATGGTGCCCTGTACTCAGTGTATTAATAATACACCGAACCACAGGGATCAGTGTTCTCTTATTGCATCTATTTAAAAAAACACCAACTATTTATTGATTAGTTAGTTAATAAATGATGGCCCTTAAGTGGCTACCTATCCATGGGTTTGTCTGCTTGTCTCATCTGACCACAAGTGTTGTCTTCTTATGCTGGGAGCCCAAACATCGCTCACCAGAGTAAAAAATAAAAGTTTGTCATCTTAGTTTTAAGCAGTTTTTTTTTCTCCCACACTCTTTGAGTTGACGTGCCATTTCAACATTAAAGCGTCCCTCCTGCGGAGTTTCATCTATGTTGCACGCGGCGGCGGCTCAGTCTTCTTCTACTTTTGTGGTTTTGTTGTGTGTTGTGTTTCCAGAGTGAGGACATTCAGATCCATTCACTCAACTTCCCTCCAACTTTCTTTTTTTGTTTTTTTTTTTTACCACTGTACCTATTTCTCTCTTTAAATCTCTCTCTCTCTCCCTCTTTTCTTCTCCTCCTTCTACCTCCCCTGGTTTTATTGGAGAAGGAGTGTCCCCCTCCCCCTCACTTGTTTGAAGTGGCCTGCTCATATATCACAGCCTTCCCTCGCAGGATATCCTCCCTCTTCCTGCCTCTCCCTCTCTCACTCCTTTTCTCCCTCTTTCCCTCCGTATTTACTAGGGTGGTCAGCCGGGGGTTGGGATGGGGGGGAAGGAATACCTGCTAACTCTACTTCTATTTTACACTTTTCAACTCTCTTCCCATATACCCAGCAGACACGCTCCCACACACACGGGCGATAATGCTGGAGTTCTGCTCAGAGGAGCTACACTTGATGGAGTGAAGGTTTTCGTATTGTTTAGCAAACAGACAGATGTGATGCAAACCGATCAGGCATAACATTATGACCACGTCCTTATGTCCTAATATTGTGTCCACAGATACTTGATCAGTTTGGGATCCAGTGAATTTGGAGGCCAGGTCAACACCTTGAGATGTTTAGTTGCTCCAAAAATTGTTTTTGTGTGTGTGTGTGTGTGGCTGTTGACATCAAGGAGTGTTGTGGGGTGGGGGTGTCTGGTCTGGTCTAGGTGGGTGCTACATGTCTAAGTAACATCGACACGAATGTCAGATCCAAAAGTTTCCCGGCAGAACATTGAATTGTCACAAGATGGCCAATGATATTTACTTCTCCCGTCAGTGGTTTTAATGTTATAGCGGATCGATGTAAGTGGTCTTGCTGAGTTGTTTGGAGTCACATTTCCTGAACTCCTGAACCCTTTTCACAATACAATAAATTTCATTTATGTGGACTTTCTGGATTTGATTAACTTCAAAACTACCTGGGAAGTATAATCGCCGCGCGCCTGAAAAAGCACTCTGCCATAAAGCGCAGGGTGTAGTTCAATTTATTCACTTACTGCTGATTTATTTTAAGACTTTTTTAATGAAATTAGTTTCTCACATTAAGACTGAAGCCTGGACTAATTGTGACTTTACATTTGTGTGCAGAGACTCAGCGCATTTACAAGCAATTGGACTCTTAAGTGGCGGCTGGAAGTACACTGATTATTGAAACTGTCATGTACACAAATTGACTTGTTTATCTTATTTGCATTAAGGTCATAATTGTAGGGTAACAAGATTAACGGGGCTGAGATGCTCATCAATGTTTCAAATTACTCACGTGTGCGCGGCGTCTTTGGTTTTCTCTTGTCGTGGCACTCGCGTTTTAATTAAATAAAAACGAGAGCATCAACACATAACTGCAAAAAAAGAGCGAGTGACAGAGAAGTCCCTCTCAGCAACTGTTTGCTAACATGATCTCATCCCAGAATCATTTGTTTTAAATTATAGTTCTGGTTTTCAAACTGCTCTTAGTGGGCCAGAAGCGTAGTAGATTTACGTCAGGATGTGAATGAACGGTCACCAATTTGCATTGTGTGACTAATGAAAGTCCTGGTTGGTGCAGTCGTCCACATTTAACGGTGGCACTGACTCATTTCGCCCTTTGTGTTTGATGTCTCCGACACTGCTGCTGAGATTTGAACGCGGCATGAGGCGGTGGCGCATTTCGCCGCGCATCGCTCCCTCGCTTTTCATTACTGGGTAGTGGCCGCGGTCCCAGGTCAGAGCGAAATGACTGGAAGGATTCGGCGCTGATTGGCCATGAGGGAGACGGTGTCATTTTCATACGAATTTTGCAGACAACAAATTTGATCATTATGTGAACGTGAGGGCGTACTTGTGCATAGTTTCCCGTTATGTTCATTTTATTCGCCGCAGAAGCTCTGCCGCCAGGATTACCCCACTGTCCTTCATCGCTCCCTCTCGTAACACAGTTTATTTGACTCTCATTCGTCCTTAATATCTTTCCTTTATGAGATTCATTATTCACTCCCTCCTTTCCTTTAATTCAACCCCGTGCCGCCTCTCTCTGCTTTTCTGTCTTTCTCCTTGTTTCCACTCCTTTGTTTTTCTCTCTCCGTGCCCTTGTTGTCATTTAGCTACTTCCCCATGCTCTGCCCTCCCCCTCTTTTCTTCTTCCCCTCCTCATTCACTTCCGTCGCTGTCTTACATTTTCTCTCCCCCCGTTTCTCTTCCTCCATCCTTCTGCCCTTTTACTCCTCTGCCCACCCCGCTTCCCCTCGTCCTCTCCATCCCTCCATTCCTCGCTCTCTTCAGCTCAGGACAAGGAGGTGAAAGCCAAGCGGATTACAGTGGCAGTTTAATCTGGCTGACCCACCAAGGGATTGCTCTCTACTTTGCTGTGAGGCTGCGGGGCTGGAGGGCAACAGAGCTGGGTGGGTGGGTGGGACGGCTGGTTTACACCGAGGGGTGGGGGAGCAGGGGGAGAGGAAGGAGACCAGGTAGTTGAGGGGGTCGTACAGAAAAAGGAGCAAGGGGAGGGAGGAGAGGAGACGGGAGGAGGATGGGAGCGGTTGAATTTGGAGATTTTTTCCTGTTTGTCTTGAGCTGAGCTGAAATGCTCTCCAGGACAAGACTACTTGAGTGCACAAACGTGTGTGTGTGTGTGTGTTTGTGTGTCTGGTGCCAGAGGTGGGGGAAGGGCTTTGGTTGTTATTAAGAGATGGAATATTAATGCTACTTTGCCTCTAATTTCTTTCCATCTGTCGTCAAGTTGTCCTCTGTGCATGCATGTGTGTGTGCGTGTGTGTGTGTGTATCCGTTTCTTCGTCTATGAATAGATACTCTTCAGATATTAACAGACAATTAGTCTGTTCTGTGTTTCAAAGAAAAAAAAAACACAAAAAACGTCCTTGGTGCGCGCGGTTTTTTTCTTCCCCTTTTTTCTGGAAACTTCAAAATCTCATTTTGCTCCATCTCGTCAAAGTCATCGTGTGTCGTACGCGGTGAACGGCCAGGCTGAGGCCTCCACTAATTCGGTCTTCGTCGGCTGTTGCAGTTTTTTAATTTTTGTTATTTATTTATTTATTTTTTACTGCTATTTTTAATCTCTTGAAACATGAAGAGCTAGGATAATGTGGTGATTAACAACAGAAGCTAGGAACAAGTCACAGGTCGTTCTACTTAAAACAAGAAAAAAAATGAAAACGCAGCATTGTCATGATACACCGATCAGCCACACCATTACAGACGGGAGAAGTAAATAACACTGGCCAACTTTAGGACTCAGCAGCAGGATGCAGCCTGACACAGACACACAAAAACAGTTTAGGAACAACTCAAAAAACCCGATGAACAGAACAAGGTGTTGACCTGGCCTCCAAATTCACTAGATCCAAACTGATCAAGTATCTGTGGGATGATGGACAGAGGCCCGTCCCCTCAACTCATAGGAACCAAACACCCCCACTACACTACACTACACCCCTCAGAAGACCCAAGTCCATTCTCTAATGAGTCACAACTGTTTTGGAGGCACAAGGAGACCTACACAATATTAGGCAGGTGGTCATAACGTTATGCGTAATCAGTGTTTACTGTATTTCTATACAGCGAATACAGTAACACATTATAATTGCATGTCTTGTCTTCAGTTGTCTAATAAAATGTCACTCACTGCTGTTCACTATGCTGTGAGTGTGTAGAAATAAGTGATCGCAGGTCAAACGTAATGAACCAGTCAAGAGGGTCGGCCTCGATCAAACGGGGTGTTAATAGCTGTCAGAGCGCAGGGTGGACACTGTTTAGGCGCCGAGTGTCTTAACCTGCGCCGCCAAGTGGCTGCAGACTAGACACATCCACCCAGAAGAAAGTTTGGCGGCGGCCTTGAAATGCTGAAACAAGTCTGACGACGCTTTGCTGTTTTATTGTCCTAAATGGCTTGTTGTACAGTGCTGAACGCAGCACGGGGGTCTGAGGCAAGCTGTGTCTGCAGCTCTGTTTGCCTCTACAATGCCTTTCATGTCCCTCATATCAGCCTTCCTTTCATCAGTCCACCCCCGCTGCGCCGTTTCGGAGGAGGGGTCCAGTCGGCGAGCCGGATTAGCTTCCAACTGGTGCTTGTCCAGATTCAGATTCTGAAGGGGGGCTTAACCAACCTCGCCTCAGAAAAGACGAGAGGAAGGAACAGGAGGGAGGGAGGAGAGGAATAGAGCTCCTGTGGGGGTGACGCTCCTCTTCAGTTGTTTACCTTGCAATTAAACGTGCTGGATGGTCCTGTGAAAAAGAGGAAAGAGTCAAGTGTGTGGAATTTGGTGCAATAGGCCACCCCTGATAGAGGAGCCGACGGGGTTCATTATACAGTAGGGAGGGCCTGGAGTGCTGCTCAACACCTGCTCTATTGGAATCGTTGCGTATTCACACACTGTACAGCATTAAAATGTATAAAAGCAACTCCCATACTGGGAGTGTCATGGTCAGGGCGCAGACGATACTGTCGACCAATCAGCAACAGATGCCCCCTGGAGGTAAATGATCTAGACTGTGAATACGTGTTTTTGTGAGTGTGTGTGTGTGTGTGTGTGTGTGTGTGTGTGTGTGTGTGTGTGCGTGTTGTTCCCTGGCACCGTGGTTAACACAGACGCTCCAAGCTGCTGTCAATGTCTCGCCACCCTGTGACATGGCTGCTCGGGGACCTTATTTTAGGCCACACCAGGTGCAAGTGTTTTGGGCTGGTTACATGATCTTGGATGAATGTGTGCGGTGGGTTAGTGTGCGTGTGTGGGGGCGCGTGTGTGTGTGGTGGGTTAGCGTGTGCAGGCATATAAAGCACCGTGATTGTGTGCTGGGTCAGTGTGTGTCTGCATGCTGGAGTCCAGGAAAGGTCAGAGATTGGGTGGAGGTGCCAAGAATAGGGGTGTGAGATGCCTGGGTGTCTACAGGGGCATGTGACACGCACGCACGCACGCACGCACACACACACACACACACACAAAGACACACATATGCAAGTGAAAGGCCTTCGAACCAAAAGATAATTCAGAACAAAAGCTGGACAAAGTCGGGAATCTTTGTCCCCCTCTTCCTCCTTCTCCTCCTCTTCCTCCTCTCTGTGCATCAGATCTTTGCCCAGCTCTGTTTTCCTCCTCTCCTCTCCTCTCCTCTCCTCTCCTCTCCTCTCCTCTCCTCTCCTCTCTCTCCTCTCCTCTCCTCTCCTCTCCTCTCCTCTCCTCTCCTCTCTCACGTAAACACGATGCTGCTTTCTGGATCTGGGATGCCTGAGGGACAGAGCACAGACAGGAGCCCCGTCACCATGACAACAGCTTCTCTGTGCTGCCTGACACCCAGACGCCATTGGCTGAGGAGTGTTGGGGGAGGGGGAAGAGGAAGGAGAGAAAGAGCGAGAGAAGCGGGAGTAAGTTAAGCAAGGGGTAGAAAGAGAGAAAGGGTTGTGTGTGTGTGTGTGTGTGTGTGTATGTGTGTGTGTGCGTGTGTGGTGGTGGTGGTGGTGGGGAGGGTTGCGTGAGGGAAAAAAAAGGCGATAACGGAGGCAAACGACCCCATTTCTCCTCACGGGGCTGCGCCTGTGCCCGTTCGTTTTCTTCTGCTGGTTGGATATAAAGAGGGAGAAGGGGGAGCAGGAGGTGGGAGAGAGGGCAGAGAGAGGGGAGGCATGGGGGGGGGGGGAGCGAGGAGGAGCAAGAGGCCAGCGTGTGTTAAAGGGAGTGGAAGCATGTGTGTAAATGATCTTCTCAGGGTCGTATAATCAAGCTGCCGCTCCAGGTTGCGTGTTAATGTGCGCACACATCTGTGGTCACTCTCTGCATACACGCGCTGTGCGTATGTGTGCGTGGCTGCACGCATGAGTTACCGTCCACCTCACCGGCCGTATCAGTCTTCATCCGTCACAAACGTCTTCCTTTAAGGCTTCCTGTTTAAGTCTGCCTGGAGCTTTGGTAGTTTCTTAATCTTTCGCTGCCACACGAAAGGGAGCCATGCGGAATAATAAATCTTTTTTTTTTTTGCTCTTCTCGGACAGAAAAACATGTTTAAGCGCACAGACACGCGGTAGGAGGCTGTCTCCGGCCTCTCGTGAGGAACATCATTTACATGCTCTGCTCCAATTGGTCAGCTCTGACGTAGCCACTGTAGTACGCACGGAACATTTTTTATCTTTTTTTTTTTTTTAAACAAATAATGAATGGGACCAATGTCACGCGCTAATATACAGGTTCTCGTGGTGTGAGACTTGAATGGCTCCGCAGATGTGATTGTGCGGTGCTGAAAGCGCGTGGCTGCATGTTCTCGGTGAATTAATAGAGTTGTTTTCAATGCTTTGATCCAGCATCGCTATCTGCATCCAAGAAGGCAACTTTTGTAGATTAACACGCTGTTGAGGACACAGAGTGGGACGGGGAAATGAATGTGAGGTGGCCGGTGTAGATGTTCCTCCAATCTTCAGTGTATTAAGCTCAACCCAATAAAACGAGGAAGCTAATTGAAGTCAAATTGTTTGTTATGCTGCCAAGCTAACCAGTAAGTGAAACCCATTAACACGTTTTATCAAATCCCGTATTTTTAATAATGAAATATTTCCTGGTTCTTTGCCCTAGTTTGTTCCAGGAGGACACGCTGCCTCCGCTAATGTTTTTTTTTTTTTTTTTTACTCCCTCCCTTTTGTTGTTTGATGGTGTGAGCATCAGAGTCGCAGAAGCCGTGCGTTCTAGCCGGCCGCTGATGTGGCTCAAATATTTTCCGGTGTTTGCGTTACTGTACCTGCAGAAAAAGGCTGCGAAATGCAATGCACCATGTTTATGTGTAGCTTGGCAGGCTGCCCGCGCTGCTTGAAGGGGAAACAGCAAATGAAAAGTGTGTGCGATTTTTAATTTTTTTTTGTGTGTGTGTGTGTGAAGCGGAGAGAGAGAGAGAGAGAGAGAGAACGTGGTGTGTGTGTGTGTGTGTGTGTGTGTGCTCGTGCATGCGTGTGTAACTCGGCGTGTAGTGGGTCTTCCTGCCGTTCTGTGATCACTGGCATATTTAGACTAATCATTGAAGAGGGGGAGCATGTGTCTCCATGAATATGATCTCGGGTGCAGCATGCTGTGTGCCTGGGCCCGTGTTTGCGCGCGTTTGTGTGTGTGGTGTGTGTGTGTGGATGCGTGCGCTCGTGCGCGCGTGTTTGTGTGTAACCACAACTCACACAGGGGGCATAAATGTCTCAGGCTGTGCTAGCACACGTGTTGGTGTATCCATTTGCAGGAGGCAAAATTTTAGACACACACATGTTGCGAATGGCAGAGCGGTGAAGTAGGGGAGGTTGGGTCCAAATCAGAACCAGAAGTTGAAGCAGGGTGACGGAGCGGAGGCTCGGAGAGGGGGGTCGGCGAGTGTGTGTGTGTTGCCGTGCTGCACACCCATGTCTAGTCTGTCTGTCTGTTGGTGTGTGGAGGTGAGGGGTGGGGAAGAAGGACCTGGACTTGGGGTTGGGGTGGGCGTAAGGAGGGATGCGGGGTGTTCAGTGAGTGAGAGAAAATAACCCCCCCCCCCCTTTGCTGCCTGCAAACAGGAATGAAACAGTAAGCATGTTTCACCTCAGCCATTAATCCTTTCTACTGACTGGAGACTCGAACCAAACACAAAGAACACGGTCTCTCCTTTTATTCAGATCTCTCCATTTTCTTCTCTCAGTTTCTCAGCGCTTCCCTTGTATTCGCTCTGTTTCCCTCCTTCTTGTTCTCTTCTCTCTGTTGCTATCTCTCGCAGCCTTTATCTTCGTGCCTCAGTCTGTGTGTGTGCGTGTGTGTGTGTGTGTGTCGTCCCCTCTCTGGTTCTCTCTCTGTGCGTGCCACTGCTGTGCTATGCTGGCTGAGACTATGCTGGGGATATTTCTGTCAGCCTCTATTTATTTATTGATGGCGATGCTGGTGAGAGTTCGCCTGCCTACATGTGTGCTTGTGACAAGAGAGAAGGGAGGCTGCTCGCTGGAAATCTTTACCCCCTCTTCCTCCCCTTCATCCCCTCGACTCGTCCCCGTGCCCCTCCAGAGTAAATATTTGTCAACCTCCGTCCTAATGACAGAGCAAGGCCGACCCAGGAAGTGTTAGCTCTTTGACCCCTGTGCAGATGAACGGGAACCGGCTGCTCCCTGCTCTCCGTCTTGTCTCATGTGGAAGATGAAAGGCTGGTGTCACCGAAATGGAAGTTTAAATCATCCCAGAAAGAGCACCTCCCTGACGCCACTGTCTCTGACAACAGGCTATTGAAAGCTATGAGGCTCGCTGCCTGGTTACTGAAATAGTTCCTGGAAGGAAGAATGCAAATAGAGGACATTAATGTCAGTCCTCATTGTACGCCGGGCCCCGCTGAACTCTGGGAGCCTGCCGACTGGTGGTCCAGAGGTCAACAGGTCCCACCGAGGCTGTTTATCTCCCAGTGTGCCTCCGAGGGGCAGGCGGTGCTCGAGTGTGGAGAGGTGGGATGGAAGATGGGGAGGTAGGAGGCAGGAAGTGTCACTTCCAATGATGGTTGATTCTCTGTCTCTCATCCTCCCGATTCTACGTCTGGTCATCGTCGGTAAAGTGGCAGGACTGGGTTTAGGTTTTGTTTTGTTACATCCAGATCGATTTTTAGAAAACAAAACAAAACAAAACAAAAAAACCTATGACTTTTGCAATTTGCATCCAAACCCCATTTGGAGGAAGTTTTTAATTGTGAGTCTAATTAGATTTCTCCTGGTTCGTCTCAGTCTGGGCGACTGCGGATGCTCAACTTTTGCATAACCTCACAATGTGACACTTCACAAGACGCTGTTTTGTGTCGAAGTGCAAAATCAATTTTCTGATCGCACATTCACATTCGTGGGAGGTTTGCACAGGCAAAGATGGGAGGAATTCACTGGAACAAGATCATTTATGGCCACTTCACAAGCGGATATGAACATACAACTTAGACTTGATCGCTTGCAAGTAACAGTGTGGGCAGTGTGTCCTGAAAGTCGGATTTGAGAAACAAGTGATGACTGCCTGCTGTCTGAACAAAGTCCGTTCATATTTTTGTTTTTTGTTGCATTGCTGGGCTCCTTATAACGGCAGTGTTACATAGCACTGGGTATCGGTGACTGACGGCAGCACCACAGACAGCGGCATCAACAAACGCTACCAGCATCAGAAACTTGTGAGAGGAAACACAGACAGCAGGTCCTTCTCCCCGCGGTGTGAAGTTAGAATTTATTACACAGCCTACAGTGTAGCTAACCTCATAACCCTTAATGTGGACTAGGAGTGTTTTTCCCCACATAGTGGCCCTTATTTATGGTTTGTATGATGTTACATGATGGCCATAGCAGAAGTTTACACTTGAAACACATGTACTGACTCAACTGAAAAGGCTCATAGGTCAGCTAAAGTAATAGGAACTGTCAAGCACTTTCTTTTCCTTGTTACCTAAAGAAACCCCAGCCCCCTCCCCTCCAACCTACGCCCCATCCCATTTCCCTCCTTATCAGCTCCCTGCACTTTCTCCTCCACCTCTTCTCCTATACGCTCCTCACTCACTTTCTTTTTATTTTCCTTCTTGTTTATTCGCTTTTTTCCCCTGTCCTCCGCACACCTTTGCCTCCTCTTTCTGTCTGCCTTTCCACCTCCATTTTCCCCTCTCGCCCTCTCCTCAACATACCTCGGGGCCCTCGGAGTTTCAGCAAGTTCCACAGACCGTCCATTGTCTTGGGAATGTGGTTTGCTGTCTCCCCTCACCTCCTCCTCCTCCTCCTCCTCCTCCCGTCTGGTGGGGGACAAGGTTAGGTGGTGTTCAGCTCCCGGGTCCTGAAGGCCACTGGGTTTAAAGACTGTAACCTGGCTAACCCCAGGACCTGCACCAGGACGTGACAGCTGATCAGTCTAAACTTGGCATTAGACATGAGGCAGAAATCTGAACAGTGTTTAGAGAGGACAGATGATACTCGACACTCGTACTGTATTTGTCCTCTGTTACAATGTACGTACTCTGGACAATTTAAAGTCATGGATTTAAATATAAAGCGAAAAAAAAAATCAGCTTTATTTGCAGGGAAACATGCTAGAAAACTCCGTGAAAGTTTTTAAAGGCGTATGAGACAAACAACAAAACGTTGTTGGCTGCTGTGTCCATGTGAGGTGGAGGAGTAACTCTGACAATTTATGTTTAGCGTGAGGCACGATCAGAGTCTCTGTCACCTCCAGCGAACAAGCTTCATGTGGAGTTTTATTTGAATCCGATCCCCTCCGTCGTGACTTATGAGGTGGAGGTGGTCTACACGGAGGTGCCTCTGGGGTACAAAATGGAAATTGGTAACGTGTGTCTTGAGTGTGTGCTTCTAAATGTGTGTGTGTGTGTCTCCCATGCCCAACCCCCCAATGTCTGGCGCTCAGGAGGACTGCTCCTTTGGGAATGCCTCTTCCTGCCTGGCCCTAGACACACACACACACACACACACATACACACACACACACACTTTAAAATAGAAATGGGGTGAGTGGATCAGACTGATGGTTTTAAATGTCTGGAGTGTGTGTGTGTGTGTGTGTGTTGCTAAACATAATCAGTCAGACACAAACTCAGCTCGGTGGAAGTGGGAATTTGGTTCTTTCCATTGTTACAGTGGGACAGAGTAAATTGAATTCAGTCCAGAGCTGCTGGAGTGGACGCTCCCTGTCTGTTTGCTCAGCTCATTTTCTCTACGACTACATTATACAGATTAATATATGGTAATTTTTTTTAACAGTTCTGAGCTCAAGGCGCGTGACACCAGCGTTGAGGTCCACCGTGTTGCGGTAGGCACTATGGAATGTGTACGGCCCGGCGGTAACTCCCCGACTGCTCTTTCTATTTTTTATGTTCGCGCTATACGGCACCACCACTTCCCTCGCCTTTTCATCTTGCACCTTCTGAGCTCTGCAGAAATAAAATCCAGTTGTGCGAGCATAACACAAGAAAAGGAGAGCGAGAGAGTGAAAAAAGAAGAAGTGAGCGGGAGAATATGAAAGAAAGCCAAAGAATAAGGAGGAGGTAGATATTGCTAACAAGGTTGCCAGAGACTCTTTTCATTTTTAATAGTCCCGTAGGAGGTCTGGCTGATAAAGTGTTATGTTATATTATTAAATCCTGGCGAAGTTGGAGCTGCAACAGATTCCAACTGTAGCAGTTGTGAAAGTGAGTCTGTGGGTTAGATAAACTGCACCGAAATGAATGGACGGGATCTATTCGGCCTGTACGGATACATGTGTTTTTGAGATTTTCTGTGTGAGACAAAGTGTCTCTTTACAGCTCTTCAATTGGAGTAATTGTTATTAAGGAAATAACACTTACTTGCAGAGTTTTGGAGCAAACTTTTTGTGCTGCTTTTCTCTAGTTGGTACATTCATAGTGTTTAATCTGACAGCTCCTGTGAAGACTTTTGTTTTCTTTCTTTTCTGAAAATCTACATAAGAACCAACGCTTCACGTCCTCAGTCAGAGTTGAACACTTTGGACGTACCAATGCCGCTCTGTTCTCGGATTTGGACTAAAGTTCCTCTGAACGCCCTGACCACCAGGTTTCCCTCAACATTGTCACTACTCCTCGATAGGAGTTCAATATTCTCTCCAGATTTATTGAATGCAGGCCTCTCAAATCAATCCTTTGAAACTGTGCTTGATAATTCACCAACGCTAATGGTCCTCAGCAATAACACTGTCCAGAACGTAGAGGAGCTAAATAAAGTGTGGCTTCAAGGTCCATTTGTGGCCAGTGCTTGTGTGTAGGATGCTCCTGTTGTTATTATTTCCTGAGGTGTTGCTAACATCTACCAGAACAATAAAGCTTTGACTCTGTAATCGCCATTTGAAAAATCTTTCTGACATCTTCAGGTCTTCTATCATGTTGTTGCTATTTCGTTCTCACTTGCAAGAAATGTTCAACGCGCTAAAGACAAACTGCAGAAGATGTAGCAGAGAGAGGAGTAGCTACTGTTTAGACAGACAGAAATAATTGAGTAATAAGTAAGTATGAATTGAAATCTGTTGAGTCTGCTGCGTAGCGTAAACAGGTGGAAGGAGCAGAGAACATGGATGTAAGTAAATATTTGCAGATATGTAAATGTCACTTGCTGTGTCACACTAAATGTCAGCGTGTAGCGGATAGAAAGTGTGTGCATATTTACAGGCTGTTTTCGCCCGCACTTTAATCGTCTAATGCTTTTATTTGTCTGGGATTTTATGTGCATTCCTGCAGATTGTTTTGCGATTTAAATAATTTTGAGCTTTCCGTCAACTTTTCCCAGAACTGGCGTTGTACAGACGGCAGACGGCAGCTGTGGACATGTTGATTTTACGCGTAGGTGGGAGAATAAAAAGGGAAAATGAAAGCGACGGCGGAGGTTGAGGTTTTGGAGCTGAAAATAGCGAGTGTGTTCGGCAAAGAGCGACACGTCTCTTTGGCTGTGCTGTTGCATTCTGGTCTATGGAGGCTGGTCTGTGAAAGTGAGAAATTTCTCCGTCATTGTTGTGTCGTATTGGTGCAAATGGGCAAATGACAGAAGACCGACGTGCCCTTTGATTCTGACCTACTGACTAGAAGAATGCGTCACGGTGCTTTATATTTTAGCCGCAAGTAATGCCAAGGAAATAGACGCAAAAATCGAGGCTCATTGGATAAGAAAAGCGGGACAGTCATTTCAAAGGACAGGGATGATAAAATCGTTTTCTGTAACTGTCTCTGATGTCTCCTCCCCTCTTGCCCTGACAAATTCTTACACACCTTTCCTTCCTGTTCGTTGGCTTCTGTCTCCGAGCGCCGAACATTCTGTTATTCCCTAATTAGCAGCATTAATAATCTTCAATTAGGCACATAGCTTTGTGCATGTGTGAGTCTGACTCTTTCATTGAAAGTGTGCATGTGTGTGAACGAGCGTCATCACGACACCCCGTCCTCTTGTGGTTTTCCACCCAACACCAACTGCCTAATGAGGGAGTGAAAGGCCATAGGCAGAGGGGGGGCATGTGCTGCATATCAGTGTGTGTGTGGGTATTTGTGTGTGTATGTGTGTGTAATTAAAGAGAAGTGCCAGCAGGGGGGACCTGTGATAGAAAGGGTCACCAAGAGAGCAGCAGGCCATCGCCAAGCTTTGGTCATTAACTACCGACACGACCAATAAAGGCTCCCGGGTGTGTGTGTGTGTGTGTGTGGATGCGTGCGTGTGCGTTTACATCAATATGTGTTTGACTTATGCATGTTTGTGTCACTTTCATTTAACTTATAGTTTAGCAGTAAAGTTTCAGGTGGGGTTGAGCGAAAGACGTCCTGCTGATGATCCAAGTCTTTGATTTCCAACGGAGCATGTGAGGATTGCACTTTTTTTTACATTACATACAGTACATTAAGGTTAAAACTGTGTCAAAGCGAAGCAGAACTACCCGACGTTTCAGAAGATAAAAATAGAGGCCGTGAGACATTTTTTGATTAATTATGAAAGTATTTGCTGATTGATGACCGCAGCCCGGCATCGTATTAACATCATCGTTTATAAAGGAGGATTTCTTTTTAATTGAACGAGATGACGTTCACAGGAAAGCTTGTGTCTTTTAATGATGACAGCATAGTTACCCGTCTCATGCAAAATGCAAACGCTGCTGCATTTAAGTCCAAAGAGACCTGAAGTGATTGGCCAGATGATCAGACCAGAATAAACTAAACTAGCGCAAACAAAAGCATTTTGGAGGCTTGAAATTCTGCTCAAACGTTAAAGCTGTGTTTTCACAACTACAGCAAGTACAGGAAGTAAAGCCTGGAGTAGCCTGTCAGTCTCTAAACTGTGCTGGATGTCTTTAACAAGCACTTATGTATTGGTCAGACTTGTCATGTCTTGCCCCATCACTCCCTTTTTTTGCTGATGCGGTTTCCATCTCGACAAATAACTCCTTTGTCCTTCGCTCGCTCTCTTAACTACCTCATCCTCAGAGAGCTGCCACGTCTGTGAAATGTTTACAGTTGTGTGTGTTTCTGCGTTTGTTTCATTCATGACAGGGCAGTTTCTTCAGGCCCCTCTGTGTGTGTGTGTTTATTCCGTCTGCACCGCGCGGTGTTGTGTTAACTTTCCTGTCAGACTGTGTGGATTGCCATAGGTTGATTGGTTCGCCTGAGAGGCAGCAGCGGGAGTTAAGGCAGGTGCTCCAGGGCAGCAGGGGAGAGCTGGGCGGCCTCCCCCCAGCCAGAATGCCTTCCCTCTGGGCTTCCAGCTCGGAGCGCAGCCCGGGTAGCTCGGAGGCAGCTCCGGGCTCCTGGGGCCCCGGGAGGAGAATCTTCAGAGACGGAGGCGGTTGCGAGGAGGAGGGATATACGTGTGTTTGTTTGTGTGCGTTCTGTGGGGGGATCCCAAGCAGATTTGTTTACCGGTAATTAATTCACCTGATTGACATAACAGCTGCCTGAGCTATGGGAAGGCAGTGTGTCGGTGCGGGGCATATACAGTACGCTCCCGTGCACACTCGCTGTGTGTGCGCACATAGTTTTCTGCATACCTGTCATGTGAGAGTGCGTGCCGGCGCAGAGAGCAGCCCCTGCCATCGGGGGCATTTCCATGTCACAGGGTTGGGAGCAGGGTTCCTGGCAGAGCAGCGCTCTGTCTGCCATCGATTAGACCCGTCTGTCGGCCCGGCAGCCCTGCTTACACACTCCCGCGTCTCCGCTAATCTTTATAGAGTTGACTTCACTGACAGAGTTATTGGAGGACTTGAAGCTGAGGGAAGAGGAGGGGAAGGAGGCTGTGACAGAAGGACAAATGGGGGAGTTGGGAGGGTGATGGCAATGACAGGCAGGCAGGAGCGGCGCGAAGAGTAATTCCTGGTTTGGTTTGCACATAACACCGCGGGCCCAGATGAAACCAGCTGTTTGTCTGCAGCTCAGTCTGCAATCCACACAAACTACATGTTTTAACACACAATGGAGTAGTCATCCATGGCTGACACATGATTGTGTACGCTATCCCTGTTTATGTCTGCAAATAATTCACCTTCAACGGCATCATCAGTTAAATTAATAGCTGGAAGAATGTGCAGTTTGTGTTTTGTTTTTTTGTGTGGCTAGTATAAAAGAATGAAAAAAAAGAAAGTGGGACAGGGACAGAGTGCTGTGTACACATGTGAACTTCAGAGCCTTAAGGTGGCAGTGTGGGCATTTTTATGTTTCTGTAAACAGCGTGTGGGTTTGTATCGTCTGGCCGGGCTGAGCCCTCACCACCCGACAGAAACACAGGCTACCACACTTATTCAGAGAGACACAACCGCTAACCGGTCGGTATCAGTGTTGTTGTGGCCAGCAGGTAGCAGTGTGTTGGCCTGCTTGTCTGGACCCAGATAACAGCAGATCCATTACCCCCTGGACGCCGAGGTCTGATCACCGGACAGATAGGGCCGCTCACTCACTGTCTGTGGGCCTGGCCGGCTAGCCAGCCTCCGCTGTGGAGCTAAAGAGGTTCACAACCAGGTGCCAAAGGAGAGCAGACCCCTTCTGTTAGAGGAAATGATCAAATACTTCAATCACGTGACGATGCTTCATTCGTGTAGTGTGGAAGGAAATCCACCAATAAGGAAGGCGGCCGTGTTTATGACTTGGACGCGTCACCGGATACCTCTAGATGGCAGCTGACAGTCTTCTTATCTGCCTCCGCATTAGATTCCAGCTGTCTTAATCAATAAAATAAAACATGCCATTTAATTATTTAGTGTTTGTCCTAACTATATTGTGTATTTAAGTTGGCCCTGATTAGAAGAAGAGAAGAGTGCCTTTGGCTAAAGGCAAATGAATTTAGAGAAATTTTGCTTTCTTGGAGAGTCACATGAGAAGATGGATGGTCCTCTTTTGGCTCAGCCTCGTTACCAGTTTTCCCCAATTTCCAGTTTTTATGCTAAGCTGATTTTACCGGCTGCTGGCTATAACGGTATTGATCTTGGTCAGTGTGATCCCAAAATACAGATCTACTGCGTTAAACACAACAGACGTCCAGGACCTCCAGCGTGCACCGTTCAGGGCGCCTTCAAATTGCTCGCACACATATAAAAAAGGCTGCAATCAGTTGATTTCTCCTCGAGGAACTGAGCCCTAAACCTAATCTTGCAGCGGCGGCGCACTCCGGAGAAGATCCTGGAAGACAACAGATGATCTGAATACTTTTCAGTTGCAGACATATTGACTTTTTAATTGATTTAAAAGCACTTTAACAATATATATGGATGCGAAATTAGACTGTGAGTGAGGAAAGCCTGCATAAAAATGGTTTGAAAAAGATGATATCTTGAAATAACGTAGCGAAACGGGGCTCTGATTATGAGCTGATGCTTCTGTGGAGGTGGAGGGAGAGTTAACGCTGTGCAGCAGGTATTGTGAGTCGGGTTTGTTTGTGTGCAGGGAGAGAAAAAGAAGGAGATAGCTGTGGCAAACAGGGCAGCTATCAAAAGCCACAGGCTGCTTTAAACTCCATGTCTGTTTCTTTTTCTCTTTTCTTTCTTTTCTCATTTCTCTCTCCCTCTCTCTCCCCCTCTCTCTCTCTCTCTGTGCTCCCTGGCCATGCTGATGATTGACGGCCTGAGGGTTTTAATGGGCACTGGAGAGCAGGAGCTGAGGTCGGGGTTGTCATGGCAACTAGGAGAAGGGGCCTTTTGCTGCTGCTTCACCTGAGTACTGTGGAGCCTCGTTGGCTGGCTGAGGCAGGCAGCCACACACGCACGCACACACACACACACACACACACACACACACGCACACACACCTGCCACACATCCTCACATGCCAGCACCACTTCCATTCACTCTTCCTCCACCCTGTGAGATGTCCTGCTGTCCGTCCAACCATCTTCTCTCTTCCTTTCCTCATTTTAATTTCATCCTCCTCCTCCTCCTCCTCCTCCTCCTATTTTTCTCTCTCTGCCGATTCCTTAATGCTCTCCGAATAGATAACAGCTGGTTAACTGCGTGTGTGTAAATATACAGTATTTAGCCTTTTGTTTTTGCTGCCCATTGTTCCATAAACGCTCACAATTACACACTTTACAGGGTCAGCAGTGTCTTGGTTCCCACTTAGTTTGCTATAGAAACACGCAGGAAAGTTCTTCCATCCACAGATGTAGTCTAACACAGAAATATACACTCTGTCACGTGTGCTATGGACGTCTAGTATTTGGACACAAATCGAGGCAGAGGAAGACCAGTTTTGAGATCTGATCCAGAATCAGTCAGGCCACACACCAGCTAATAAGCAGGGGTCACCGGAAACAAAATTTATGTTCACAACACCCACAAAAATGTTTATTATCTCAAATCAGATGTAATGGGGCCTCTCAGATCTGGTAACACAGGTAACACACATAATAACACACGGACACACCAAAGGCTGGCAACAAAACAACAGCAGTCTTTTCAGTTGTATTTTAATTGTTCGGGCCACATCCCTGGTCCGTAGCTGAGTTTGGGATAGTTAGCAGTTGAGGAAAGAAACACGATGGAGAGAGGGCACTCAAAAAAAGTCCCCACCTTAAACCAGCTCAGGTTGCTGTGGAAATGGCAGAAAGTGACATATAGAATCTGAGCTAAGGTCCATTTCGTACTCACCAGCAAACTTTCCACTGATAGTGAAACCAAATCAAATGTTTGTTTTCCATTGCCAGCGAGTGCGCTCCTCAGCTGTGTGGTTTGGTGCATACTCTTGACCTCTTCCTCGTCTGCAGTTGAGGCTGGAAGCAACAGGCACAGTTCACATATGGGCCTTAAAGATACAGAAGCTTCCTTTGCAGACTGTTCTTCACCTCGTTACCCTTCCTCCTCCTCCTCTCTTGTTTGCCAGCTGTCCGTTCAAATGTCTGTCTCTCCACTTGTCTCAGACTCCCGTGAATGTCCACGTCCGTACTCTGCAAGTCTCTTACGTCTTGTTCAGAGTCCCACAGAGTCACACCCTCTTACCAGCGCAGTGTGTGTGTGTGTGTGTGCATATATGTGTGTGTAGGTGCATGTACGTGTGTCCTGGCCCACGGCCCCGGGGCCCGTTAGTTAGTGTCTGGGCCGCGCAGGTCACCGGAGGCACGGAGGGATTGCTCACAATGGAAGTGAGAGGAGCTCCGGTTACAGCGGGGGAGGGCCTGGAGGAGAGGTCTGAGTGTATACGTCTGTACGTTTTCTGGTGTGATTTTCTGATTGAAAAGGAAATAAACTTTATGAAGGTGAATTGGAAATACTGACACTTTTAACTGTCAAACTTCAAGTATTTACTGATCCACCACATCTGTTATTAGGTCAAGATTATTTTTTATGTCCATACTTTCTTGTGAGACGTGTAGCAACTTCAAGGTTAGTACAACCATGAATATATTGTATGTTGCTTTTCAGTGTTTGTGCCACTTCTCTTCCACATACTCTAGAGTCCGTCTCAGAATTCACTCTCAGTGTAAAGCTCGAGGAGCCTACGTGGGTGGCCTACAGTGTTGCTGTGTGCATTCGTACTTTAACATCGTTCTGTAGTTGCGCCACTGAAACGCTAGTCGGCGAGTTGAGTTCCTCTGCGGATTTGAAACGATGGCGACTGGAACTGAGCGGCTCATCTCGGAGTTTGAGCTAATAAATGTGGATCAGCAATTTAGTGAGATCAACGAAAAGGGAGAAGACGCTGAGTAGACGGTGTCTGGGAGATAGATAATTATTTTGTGTTCGAGACACGAGCAGTGAAATGCTTTTCAGACCAATCATAGCCGTTGCGATCAGCGTCTCCATGTCGTGTACTTAAAGTGCATTTCCTGGACGGTGCATCCCGGGTTAGGACTTACCGACGGCGTAGGGTACGGACATACGTCGCACCAACGCAGAAGCACAAATCCGGCTTAACTTTTTGTTCCTGCTGTCATTGCCCCGGCCATGTGTGAACGTTGAGCTCTGACAAAGCCGTCATGACCAAACCCGACTGTCTCTGAGTTCCACTGCCTCGGAAGAAAACCAGAGCAGCGAGTGTCACGATTGTCTCCTCCGCGATGTTGGAAATCATAATAATTGAGAGGAGAATTGAAATATTGCAAGAAATTTGTTTGCAGGTCAGATTTAAACTGGGGTTTCCATGTAGGAATGAAGTGTTTTTGTACACAAACCAAAGCACTGGGGTGGGCTCAAAGTCAAACGTCAGTACCAATTTCCCCTTTTCACAACATTAACCGCCCCTGCAACTGAAAGATGTCCCAATTTTAGATTCAGCTCAGTCTGAAAATAAATGTTGTATTTAGATGTTTGCATGTTCCTGATTCACCGTACAGACACAGAAGCCTTAAGGTTCCTATTGAACATCGTCTTTCATCAAACAACGTGTCCAAATGTCTTCAGTTACAGATACCTGTAAGCGTTGTGGCAAATCATTTCTGATCTCGCCTCTTGCCATGAACGTCCACAGAGAGGGTTGTGTTGACACGGTGCATATTGCCGCTTCATGCTGGAACTGCTCCACTGAAGGGGGATACTGAGAGGAATCTTGTGTTCTTTTACAGAGCGCGGCCGCTGCCCCCAGTCCAGTGATGGGCAACATGCCACCCAACGATGGCATGCCAGGAGGACCCATGCCCCCGGGCTTCTTTCAAGTAAGGAAAAGAAACCGTGTCTCTGCCTTCATCCCTCAGCCACCCCCACCATCACCTCCAACCATCACCCCCCTTCCACCCCCACCCCACCCCTCCTCCCTGTGCCGTCGCTAAGCCTATCCTTCTGTCTCCTCCTCCTTTTTTAGCCTCTTTAGCTGTCCTAATCCCCGTCCAGATGTGTTCCCTTCTCTGCCTCTCTGCCTCCGTCCCATATGTCCATGTTTGGGTTGTTAACTCCGGTGCTCTGACTGATACTGCGGAGTCTACACTTAGAGTTTTCACCCATACAAAACTTATCACAATATATGAAATGCGTGCGTGCGCGAGTGGAAGCGGAGGGAAGAGGAGAGGAAGCTATTTTCTCTGGTTTGTGTTGCTTCACTAATTCCTCCTGTCATCACTGTTCTCTGAAGGCTGTCCCGGAGGCTGACGAGGTCACTCACACTCCCTCTCTCCCTGTTTCCATCACTCTCGCTCTCCGTTTCTCCCTCTCTCGTATGCAAACACGCACACGGGAACCTCATTTGACACTTTGACACACATTAAACTACTAACACTTTCAAAACTGAGGTTTTTAAAACAGCTGCACCCCAAATATATTCATTGAATGGCTGCAAGTGAAAAGAGAACAGAAAATTACCCAATTACTACTGCGGTTATTGTTCGTTTTATAAAAGCCACCAACAAATATTAGACTCCTCACGCTGTGTCATTAGCTTCCCCAACATGTCCTTTAGCATAACTCCTCACATGGGGCATTTGTCTTTGTCAGCGTGAGAGCGTTTAAAGGAATTTATTCAATTCGCTACCTGAGAGTTGGTTGAGAAGATTGATGCCACTCCTCTATCTGATGAAGCTACATCCAGATTTAGATATTAGATTTCATAAAATAGCCGATAAGTTTGGTCGCATCCAGCGGTAACAGAAAAACCTATCAGCACCTGTAACGCTTTCACAGGCCAAATTAGCCGTTAGACTAAATACGAACATAGGAGTTGTGGGATTCTTAACTGAGCAAGAAACGCAAGAAAATTAATTTAATTTTCTTTTGTTAATCAAAAACAGGTTAAACGACGATTCTGCGTTGCAGCTACCGCAACTGAGTAGAGTCATGATGTTTAAGTACAAACAATGTGAGACTGTAGCCATTTGTCTTGGACTTGGATGATTGGCAGCGTGTCGTGTGCTGCGCCGCCTGTGTGTGCGTGTGTGTGTGAGCGTCGGGGTCGTGGAGAATGTTAATGATGTATGAGCAGTATGAGCAGGACAGGGAGAAAGCTATCTGATGGTGTTGCGTGAGTGACATTGCTTTCCATAAATAGACCCCGTGCGCATGGCAGACAGACAGATGGACAGACAGGCAGGATGGGCAGAGGAGAGACGGGGAGAGAGGGGGAAGAGCGAGGGGATGGATGCTATATTCATCTTGTCTTCTTCCTCCTCTCCCCTCCTTGCTTAGATCAGCTAATCTGAGGAAAGCAGGCAAAGGTGAAGAAAACAACCAAAAAAACAAAAAAAAAAACAAAGCGTGAGCAGAGTCTGCACAGTGCACCACCACGCCAACAAAGACACAGTGCCCTCTGCATCTTCTCAAGTTTTACATCAGATTTCCTTAAATCAGGCCCAGAACGCCGACATACATTACTGTGTCGTATCGTGTTCACATCTCCGAACTTGAGTCGGAGCCAAAACCACACTCTGCCTTCTGTAGGTAGCTGACATTCGCTCCCTGCTGAACTAATGGTTGCGGTCCACGCTGAAAGTGCAGGCGACTGAGTTTTCTGCAACGCATTTGTTCACTGAAATGAAGGCGGAGGCAGCCGCTTTCCCGCCGACGTGTTGGGATTTCACTCCTCTTCTCGTCGCGCGTCTCCCGTCCGCACCTGGCGGCGCGTTTTGATGCAGACCGGAGAATCTCCTAAAGCGGAATCATTTGGCGCTCGGGTCGTTTCTCATCCCAACTCCGGGTCGAGCCCCTCTCCCCTCGTGCGCCAGGCATCCTTCTCCGTGACATTTCCTCACTCTCTCCGTTTCCCTCGTCTTTGAAACTAATATTTTCTCACACACGCCGCCTCAGTGACACATGCTTACTCACCGACTCTTGTGTGTGAACTGTTGGCGTGTGGTGTGTTGCGTGCGCCGCCTAAACTTCCCAGTTGCACTAGCGTGGTAATTAACATAGGTGACCCCAGCACTGTTATTGGCTGCGGTCCTGAGAGAGAGGGATGAGGGGCAAAAGAGAGACAGTGGAGGGAAAATGAGGTGGAAGGAGGAGGAAGAGGGTGTGGGCTCCCGTGTTCCTCTCATGTGTAGCTCACAGTGTAAGCCTGGCAAGCAGAAGAGGCGGCTACGGAGAGGGATGCGATTGAGGCAAGAGAAGAAGAAACAGATAAGGAATAGGTGTCTATGGGGCATACATTTGGTTTATAATCCTCCCCCTCTCAGCAAAAGTCCACCCCTGCTGCATCATGGCCCTCTGGGGAGGACAAGCAAAAGGGGAGATGACAGGGGGGAGGAGAAAGTGGGAGGAGAGGCTTCAAGGAGAGGCAGAGTTAATGACGGAGAGGAGGGGAGAAGCAGCAGAGACTGGAGGAGAGGAGAGGACACAGAGATGTCAGGAAAGTGTTTCGCAAATAATTAATTATTGATCAAATGTTTAGAGATTTTCTATGAGCTATCTGTCAAATAATGCCCCCCCCCTCCCCCCCAAAAAAAAAAAATCCCCGCTACGTCAGGTACTCAACAACAAACATAATGTGCTCCATTAAGTCTGTAAACCAGTTGGGGTGGGGCAGCCCTGTTCCACTAAACTCTTGCCAAAAAAAAAAAAAAAAAAAGAGGGATCCTAAGTCAAAGGCTGTTCATTTTACTGCAGGTAATTGCAGCTCTTCAGGGACAGCGCCGAAAAGCACAACAAGAGGATTAGGTTTGATTACACATTTAAGAACAAGCAATCCAGGTATCAAAGACAAATTTAAGAACCTGTTCAAAGCTGACACATGGCAGACACATGGTGAATTAAGAGACATCTGCTCTCAGTCATTTATTTATCAAAGGTGAGGCTGCTCTCAGGGTTCGTTCTGGTCAGATGCTGATAAATGTGGTGGAGTGCTTTAGGAAGCACAGAAATGATTACAGAATAGTGTCTGACATATCGTTTATTATCTATTAAATGTTTATTTGGGACCATTGCTGATCCTTCACTGGAGGATCTGGACTTCTGATTTGGCTTTTAGTAGAATAGACTTTTAGATAGAAAGATAATTACAAGGTTGTTAGGAGGTAAATCAGCACAAATACTCCCCAAACAGTCCCTCAACACCTCTTTGACCCCGGGACAAAAGATGGCAAGAGATTGTGAATATAAAAAGGAGCTCTGTGAAACATTTCAATCTCTTTCTCAACCTCATCAAAATTTGCCCTGTGAATGCAAGACCCAAAAAGACTGGTGTGAAAGTGCACGGGCAAAACTTTTCACTACTGTCTGCACTGAAGCCGCTGGAGTAGAGACTGGACTGTCTTTTACTCTTATCATCACTGCTTATCCTTGAGAGGACAGCAACAAAAATGATACCTAACAATTCCCCTTCAATGACAGACACTTAGAAATGAAAGGCAGCCCTCCGCAAATGTTTTCTCAGTCCATTGTCTGCTCGTAGGTTCTGTTAGGCTGAGTTCAAACACGCTGATAACAGTCACTACAGTTAGACAGTGATTTGAATGTAGCCTTTGTCTCCTCCTGCGCATGCTTCGCCCCTATCAGCAGAATGTTTTCCGATACTGTATGTTTTATCAGTTTGGAGACAGACGTGAGAACTCGCTCTGAGCGCACACGTTTCCCCGTGTGTTGGAGAAATTTCACTTGTATGCTCACAATGCTCTTCCTACCATAAGAGGAAGAGATCACAGACACAGTGCTGTGGTGATGGTGAATTACGTGTCAATTAACTTCATATAAAGTACGCAGACCAGAGCTAAAATAAACCGATGTATCCACGTATCAGTTCTCAAAATAGGCTGCCCCATGCTGCTTTAGTCTGTCTCTTTATATACTCACAGACTGAGTCTTTATGCTAAGATCATGCTACTGTGTGTAGCAGGACCCCTTGTTCTTTTTTTTGAAGATACTTGGTTATGACTCCGTCTGCGTGTTTGTCCTGCTGCAGTATGAACACAGGACCGATCAGACGCCTCCTTGATGGTGCTGCACATCCAGCGCCTAAAGCCTTTGCACAGTATATAAATCATCTGGTACCATCCTAACGTGTTTAAATGGCTGTCAGCGTTTCATGGCTGTCCTCAGGGAGGGAAAAAAAAAGAAACCCTGATAGCGTGTTCCCATCTCTGAGCGACATGTTGCCATGCTATATACCATGAGCTAGCAAGAGACCCACTGCTGCCTCTCTCTCTGGAATGTTAGCAAGGAATGACAATGAGTGTGCATCCAGTGTGTGTATATGTGTGTGTGGTGCTGTTCCTCCTGGCTTTGTTTGTTGTGTTCAGTGATGCAGGCTGCTTTGTGTTCTCCCTGTGTGTGTGTGTGTGTGTGTGTGTGTGTGTGTGTGTGTGTGTGTGCGTGTGTGTCCAGTAGTTTGCTGGCAGTTCCACACTGCCCTCTAGTGTTAGCAGCTATAAACAAGAGCGCAGCCACATAGGACTGGTACTCTTCCACCTCCTTCTCTGTCTCTCCGTTAGTGGTCCATCAGGGGCAGCGGTGTGGGTCTTCCTTAAGCTGAAACGAGTGGTGAGGAGGCGAGGGGGTTGTGTTGATGGGTTTGTGGTATTGTGCCAAGCTGTTATCTCCTTAGCCGGGTAGAAAATGATTTTATTAATTGCTTCATTTAACGCTCCCCGTGCCCCCCCCCCCCCCACCCCCACCCCCTCCTCCTCCCCCACCTCCTTCTCCTACACAAATGCACAAACAACGTCACATGAGCACGCACGCACACCGGCACCCACTCCAACCGAGCTACTTTTCATACTTGCTCCGCGTACACCTCTGTGACAGCTGAAATGTTCTCCCGCTCCCTCTCTCTGCAGGGACATGTAGAGAGAACAGTACAGCCATAAAGGCCATATGCTGGCCCATTCAGATGTAATAGCAGGAAGGCCTGGGGAGGCCCAGCCAAAGGAGCTACGCTCCATTATGGCACATTATAGAGAAGAACATAAGAGGAGCGCTGTGCATATTTGTGTGTGTGTGAGAGATTGTGTATTCCCCACACTGCAGGGACAAAAATATGTTGACAAAGCCACATTCTGGGGGGGAAAAAAATGTTTCCCACAAGATAAATATTCAAATTTTCTTAAAGTGGGATAAGGATCAGGATAAGGCTGGGGTCACACTCGGGGTGCGGCTTGCTGTGCTTATGGTTACACTGACGCTAAGGCTCTAAAAGATGAATGCAGTTCAACGCACTGTCCTCCTAAGTGACTAAAACTGGCCTGTTTTGTGTGTTTGTGTGTAGAGGAGAACCAGACTGCTGCAGCTGGGTCAGTTCAGTCAGACCCCGCAGGGGTGTCTTGTTAGGCACACACACACAGACTGGCTCGGCAACAACAATAACCTCTGAGGTCAGACAGAGCTAGCGTTGCATTAGCCCCAGTGTGAACCTGCTGAGAGACAGAGCGAGCCAGTACAGCTGGTGCTAACCACCCAAAACATACACACACTGAGTGGCAGAAATACCACAGTGGCACCGGTACAAACGTCATAACGACTAACTCATCTAGAGTGAATGGACGACTAAACAACTAAATATAAATGTAATACATAAACATTTCCAGATGGTTGAATAGATTAGGGACCGGCTGCATGTTGTGTGGCTGGTTTCTAAGTGGCTTTCGTGGAAACTTCTCAGATGAGCCGGCCTTGTGACAGTGAAATGAAAAGAGTCAGCAGCGCATAAAGAAAAATAAACTGCCATGTCTCAAAAAGAAAGGAAGCACCTGTCTTGAGAGCCCTGCTGCCGCTGCTGAGCTCGACACTTTTGCCTTTTTGGAAAGGGTTGCAAGTTCACGAATAGGTGCTTCTGCTTATGATCAGTATTATTTTCATGCGCACGCACAGGCTCATCTCTTTTGCCAAAACCCGACGTGCTCTTGTACGGCACACTCCGGCAACGCAGGGGCATTGTGTGTCTGTCTGAGCCTGTGGGAATGCACTTGTTTCGAGCTGTCAGTCAGCTGTGTTTATTTTCCCACTGTAGCAGCGCCTACAGGTTCCTGGTGCTCAGCGCTGTCATCGCTCCGCCGTGCCAGCCATGCCAACAGAGCACTCACACAGGGAGGGCGGCACAGTGGGCAGGGTGGGAAAGTGAGGGGAAGGAAGGAGGCGGCGGGGGAGGAAGGGGTGACTGCTTCCTTTGTGAAAAATGATGACGTATGCTCACAGGTGTCTGTGCACCTGTCTAGACACTTATTCACTTAGTATGCCAAAAATGAATCAACAGAAACCACTGTGTGTAATGAGCTTTATGTAAATTTGTATACGTCTTTGGCAGCCCAGTGGTAACATCAAAAACATCAGCAGCAGTAACAAAGCAGACTGATCAAATCCTCAGTGGCAGCTCCTGCCAAATCTCTCAATACTGGCAATGATGGACAGTGTTCCTGTGATGGCTAAGGTGACCCGTTTAGCGGGCTAACTAGGTGTTATCACATTGCGCTGAGGTAGTTTTTCGCAGTTTTACGCGTGTTACAATACCAACAGTGACCACTAGATGCTATTTATCAGGTCAACAGTTTTAGTTGCAAGGGTGGCACAGCGGCTTGGTGGTTAGCACTGATGCCAGTTCGGGTTCGAGTCCGGTTCAGCCTTTCTGGGTGGAATTTACATGTTCTCCCTGTGTCTGCGTGGGTTTCCCCCCACCTCCAAAGACATGCTCGTTAGGCTAATTGGTGACTCTAAATTAACCCTAGGTGTGAGTGTGAATGGTTTTTTGTCTGTATGTTAGCCCTGTGATAGACTGCCGACCTGTCCAGGGTGTACCCCACCTCTCAGCCGATGACAGCTGGGATAGGCTCCAGCGACCCCCGCGACCCTAGTGAGGATAAGTGGTCTTTCCTTCCTTTCCTTATAAGCAGCAAAACAATCAACCATCGTGTCACTGAAATCAAACCTGTATCTCTCCCTCATTCTCTCCTCACTCGCTGCACTGAGGAATGTCTTGATCGATAGCCGACTGTTTGGCTACGAGATGTTTAAAAACCAGGCAAGAGGCTCCAAGGTGCAACTTGCCTGGGGCCACCGGAGTGTCTTGAATCAGCCCTGGTCTTTATGCCGATTGGACTATATTCAGAGCTGACAGTCACTGACAGATAGCACACAACACTGTGGCTGAATGTGGTAGAGAAAGTCATCGTCTTTAGTTCTTTGGTTGTGCATCACGGCGTCGCCCCAGTGGAGGAACCACATGGCCAAACTGCACAAAGACTCATGAACCGCTAGAATCCTGTCGTAAAAATAAAAAATCTCTGTTGATTTAATAAGTCAGAATGTTAAATGTTGACTTTTACATTGAGCCTAGTGTATGTGTGTATGTGGACATGTAATACCTATAAAGGGCATCTAACAATACATATACAGTACATACGTACATATATGCATAATCCTTTTCACCATGATATTAAAAGCACAGTTGTCAAAGTAGCGCCCACCTTCACCCTTCATCCACACACATAATCAATCCTACACACACAGTACACACACTATGAGAAAAGAGCTGCTGTCATCTGTACTTTCACTCATCACCACTCACATACATCCCCACACAGACACACACCTGATAGAAAGTTGCCTGACGGACACTGTGAGAGTAGCAGATAAACGTGGTCTGACACTGGGTGGTTCTCTTCCTCCGTTCAGATGTTCAGCTACTAACACATCTCCACTAAAGAGGCAAAGAGGTCAAAGTTTTAGACAGTCTCACTTTAACGTAACACCGTGTTTGTTCGGAGGGATTAAGTTAAGGAAAGATTTCGTCCTGTCATTCTCTCACACTGCGCTGATTGAGCCTTCAGCTCAGAGTTGATTTCAGTGACAGAATAATTTCAGTTATTTTCAAGGAGGGACTTTTCTCCATTTTATTGCCACAGTGACGTTTGCTTGAGTTTCAATATTTGGCACTTCTTTGTGCAGCCAAATTGAGCACCAGAATTAGGCTTATTTTGGCCCTTGATTCTGTATTGGATGGCTTTCACTCTGGCAAACTGGATCGAGTATCATTATGGTAGAATTTACAAAAATAACACAGCGTTTGAAAATGCTCCGTATTATCCTTTGGCAGCAGCACTGTAATTGAATGCTGATTACAGCCCACTTCATGGACCGATCTGACCTCATCCTGGCAATTAACAATTCCTGTACATGAAAATCAATTTGGAAATGTCACTGACAAATCTTATTACACACATTCCTTGTTGCTGTAACAGAATAGTGATGATAGTCGTGTAGTAATTATACATATTTAAACTGGACATGATGCAACTTTCTGATTTTGACCACTGGGGGTAAACAGACAGAATCTGAATTTTGATATTGCCTCTTAGTTTACATAAGTACATAAATAAGCAATATGTTAGAAAATGCCTACTTCCTTTCACACTGACATAGGCCAGAATTATTCTCTAAGGGTTTCGGTTTCTTGCCTTCTGATTCCTACCAACCAATATTCACTGGCTTCACAGCTGTAGTAATCTTCCATCTTTCTTCTTTATTCAGTCACTTAATTATTTATTCCTGCTCAGTATCATGCTACCGTGCTTATTTGAGCTTGACTTCTGGTGGAATGTCTTTCATACCTGCAGAGCCAAAACAAAAAGCTCAAAGTGTCCCAAAATGTATTCGTTGCATTAGCTCGGAGGCAAACCTCTACAGACAGATGCTTTATTGGTCTGAACGCCAGTCCAAATTTCCAAATGTTGGTCTGCAGTCACTCTGTTGGGAACTGATTATGTCCTGGCAAGTATCTGCCGGACCATTTGAGCCATTTGGAAAGGCATTATGCAGTGATGGACAGATGAGTAGCAGCACTGTAGTCATACATGTCATCTGAATGTTGTGGATTTAAATTGGCTTGGAATAAAACGGCTTTGTGTCGTTGTGGGATTATTCAGTAGTATGCATGTTTTTTTTTTCTTTGTATTATTTGAAACAGGCCCTATAATGAAGTCCAAACGACTGTTACCAGACTTATATTCTGACAGAAATTGAGTCTGACTGCTCCGGGCTACGGGAAAATATGTCTGTCCCTCAAACCAATCCTTTCAATGAAGTTGTCTTTGTAAAAGAATTTATTGTTGCTTTGTTGTTTTTAATAATGTTTCACAGGCAGGCTCGATTACTGCCGTTCTTTTAGCACTTTCTTGACATCTTTATGTTTTTTCTTCACCAGGGTCCTCCAGGATCTCAGCCTTCCCCCCACACACAGCCTCCCCCACACAACCCCAGCAATCCCATGATGGGACCTCACGGACAGGTAAGGGAGAAACGTTTAAAAGCCACTTCACGTCCCTTGTAGCGTCTGATGTCCATTTCACTCATTCACTCACTCTCTCTCTCACTCACTCACTGGTACAAACAGCACACTGGTCCCTTGTTGCGCTAGCAGGCAGGAGAGGCAGCGTCCACAATGGTGGATGGGATGAATAATTTAGCTGTGTTGGCCCAGCTGTAAGGAGCGGAGGTGCATCTGGAGGGCCTCCTCTCTCCCTCAGCCCACCACTCACCATCCCATAGTCCATCAATAGACCATTAATATTGCAGCACAGCCTGACACTGTGCAGCTCTTCGTGCGCAAACCGACCACAACACGGTCAAAGGAGGAGGGGAGGGGAGGGGAAACGTAGACATGAATGTAAAGGAAAACAGTAGTAAGTGGGTCCCCGCCTCAAGCACTAATTGTAATTATATAACTTGTCCTCCGCTTGGCCCAAACGTACACACGAACACCCGATGCACAGAACAGGCAGCGTATAATTACCACTCAAACGCGGTCTCCTGTTGTGTTTTGTGTTGTCTGTTTTAGTCACTGTGTGAAAACGATGATGTGAACATTATTCTGCTGCTCCCGCTCTGAGTCCAAAACACACAACTCTGCCCCAATCAGCAGTCAAATCAGCATGTATCCCCTCGACGCCAAAATAGTTGGACTGAGTCTGGAATTAATTCCTATCATCTGACAGAAATGTGGCTCTCTGGGTGCTGGTATTTGTAGCTGCAGCAGTGTGCTCTCATAGGTAATTCTGAAAACCATCTGTCTGTGGTGCTTTACATTATTCACTAGTTATGCGCTGGCGCTGACTCGTGTGCGAGTCCGAGCCAGCCTGTCCTCGTCCCCGCTCTGCGGAAACACATGCGTCTATAAGTTTTTGTGACAAATCACTGTGCAGCCAGTCCGAATGGCACTGCTGCGTGGTTACAAAGGGACGACAGGAACATGTCCAGCACACGTGTCACTGCACAAAACAGACACCTTCAAGATGTCGGTCTTTTCATCCGCCCGTGCCAGATTTCTGTTCTTTTTCTGCTGCACCTCTTCATGTCGCTCTATTTTTTTTATTATTATTATTTTCCTCTTGTCTCGCTCTCCCTTCTCTGTCCTCCCTTACCTTTACCCTAATGGCTTTTACCACCTGAGGTCTTACTTTCCAGAACTTAATGTCATGCCCCTCCTTCCTGGGAAATGTAACAAAACTACAGCAGCACTATTCTTCAACACAATAGCTCCCCCTGCTGAAATGCAAAGGCAGCAATAGTGGCCGGGTCATAGAAAGGGAGCCAGGTTTACCACCTCGATTCACCGACCGAGAGTGTCACGTATCAGGAACAGTGTCTCTGTTTTAGATGAAAACATGTCTGCAGACAGACATTCATCAGGGAGAGACGTTTAATTGGAGCTAATTGAAATAATATTACCATCATAATAGTATTTTACAGAGATCTGTGCTCAATTGATTAATTTTAAATGTCAGGTTGCCTCAATGAGAGGAGTAGCTCTTAAAAACAGACGTGAGATTTGTTCGTCTTAAATCCCCAAACAAAGACTCGAATAGATTTATGCACGTGATGTTATTAAACAAAAATTTGACGTCTAATTTGATGTTTGCTGAGCTGATAATCACTATGGCGTGTTGAGACATGTGCGCTTGTTGCGGTTTGTGTATTTTCTAGTATGTGCTTTCTGTCATTTCATCACGCTTTAATTTCCTTAGAAGTCGGTTTAATGACTCCTGCTGCATTCATTTTTTTACAAACTCTGCAATAAATAAATAGTGTCAGTACAATTTCATGAGTGCGTTATATTAATATTGTTTCCACTTTAGCTACAGTATGTTAATTTATTCATCAGAGTCGATGTGTTTAGAAAAACAATCCTAAACTGATTATCTGTGCTACTGAATGTAATGATTTTTATACGCCATTAAGTTGATACTTAATTTCTTTCAAATTGAATGAAACTTAAATTCAACATTGCTTCATTGTAAGTGATCCAAGCTTATAGTGTTCACTTGATTAAACAAAGTCATAAGCTTTTTGATGATATTCAAAGATGAGTTAGCTCGTTAGTATATTTAAACAAGTATTTAGCGTGTGATCACTCTGAAATGCAGTAATCGTTGTCCTTCACCTGCCCTTCCTGCAGCCATTCATGTCTCCGCGGTACCCAGGTGGCCCAAGGCCCTCCCTCCGTATGCCAAATCAGCCTCCTGGGAGCATCCCCGGGTCACAGCCTCTCCTTCCAAACAGCCTGGACCCCACCAGACCTCAAGGTGCGGACCCACATTGTGGTTTTAATCCCAGCAGCCTCCATTTTTCCACTTGAATCTAATCAATACAAAAACACCTTTTCCCCATTTGTGCTATGTTAATGCTCTCTGTGTTTCACTGCAGGACATCCAAACATGGGAGGTCCAATGAGAATGAATCCCCCCCGAGGCATGGGAGGCATGGGCCCACAGGTAAATCAGAGCACACTAACTTCTATATTAGTTGCATAGAACAATATAACACCTAAAGCAAGTCATGAAGGCGCATGGTGTCCCTCAGCTCTACCAGCACACTGCACTCACTCTGTGCAGCTGCCACACAGTCAGATTTGGTGCTTGGACTCTCAGTTTATGAGCAAACCCAATGTTTGGTTGCCCTTCAATAAAGGCTCCCATAAAAACGGCTATAATGTCAAACCAGCAGCCTATAAACAGCATGTAGATAAAACTCTCCACTGCCGAAGAGAAGTTTTGGTTCAGCCAGCCTCATAACTTGGTCTTTAAATGTCAGACACGCTCTGGTGATTAGCTTGGCTCTGACCAGAGCTCACCCACCGCTAATGCCAGTTCTACGTGTTAAATGCTACTTGTTGACTCCCACCTGGAAAGACAAACAGAGGTGTGATGCGCAGCTATGAAGAAGTCACCACCAACACATTTGACCAAAGATGGTGCCAAAGTCAACACTGCTAGTTTCCTTTCATCGCTTTAAATTTTGCTAATGTGATTTATTGTAAAGCATAATGCACTTAAAGAACAGTGTCCTTTTGAATTACCATTACCCAGACAGCTGCTTCTTTCCGCACCCAGCCACCTCACACTCCAGCGTCACCTCGCACAAAGACACAAACACACACTCTTTCCCTGTGCCCTTCGGCCCCTCTCTGTGCCACCCTGGCTCGGTGACTTTGGCAGCGAGCGCACTAGCAGCTGGTGTGGCATCTGCTCGACAAGTGTAATCGTCTGCCGAACAAAACTCTTCCTCTGAGTGGAGCTGCTCTCTGGCCTGCCCCACTACTCTCTCCTTCAGTCACACGCACATACATACATGCCCAAGTACACGCATGTGATGCCAGCCAAACCCACCCACTGGGCAGCCATGAAGGCATACATGCAAATACACAGAGGAGAGCATGTACACACAGACACATATACTGAGGCTCACAACGTACAGGCACACACAAACAGTCACACACACACACACACACACACACACACACACACAGCTGTCCGCTCTCACACACAGCCCACTCCAACCAGCCCACACGCAGCTCATACATGCACATAATTAAACACTAGTTAGTGGGAGACATGATCATCGCTGACCTTCATTAAGATTCAAAACCTTTAGACAGAGCAGGTGTGAGTCTTTGTCCTGACTGTGTGTGTTCATCTCTTTGTGCAGAACTACGGCGGAGGGATGAGGCCTCCTCCGAACTCCATGGGGCCAGGGATGCCAGGCATGAACATGTTAGTAAACCAAGAAAAATAACATTTCTGAATTACCCAGAAAAAGACTTTGTTTTTTTTTCTTTCTTATTTTTGTTTTAGCTGTCGGGTACGATAACACTTTGCTCACCAAGAAAGGGTGTACTTTTGAAATATGTATTCCTGGAGCAATCTTGGGGGTGTGCTGCAAAACTAAAATTACTAACAAACAAAACATTTCTTACAACAGACTCGACAAGTCCCAGAAACGAAAGGAAAAAAAAGACACGGGGCAGGAATTGCCCTTAAATGCCCTCAGAGCCGATGAATCTCAAATTTGCTGGTTTCAAGCCGGAGAACATTTTTTGACCTCAACTCTACATGCTAATGCCAGTATCATCAGCTTAACATGATAGGAAACATTTCCAGTTATTTGTGATTTGTCCCTTGTCCCCTTGTGATTTGTCCCGATTTGGTGTAGCAGGTATAAGTAAAAAATACAACTGGACCTAAATTTGATCCCTGAGACACACCATACATTATGTTTGCAAATGGAGAAATACAATTATAGTTATAGATGAGCACATTCAAAGCTTTGCCTTAGCCCCCCCACCCCCCCTCACTCGAGTGCCTGAGTCAGTCTGTTAAAAATACCGTGGCGTCACTTCTGTCGGGGGCTGCACTCAGGTGCAGCAGCACCAGAATGTAGCATGTCTGCATCCGAAGTCATCAGGAGATTTCTGGTGACCTTCAAAAGAGCAGTCTCTTTCCTGTGGTATTTATGAAAGCCAAATTGAAACATTTCAAAAATGAAAAATTATTTTCCACAGACGAAGGACGTTATGGACACGCATTTCTTTCAAGCCCTTTTTTTAAAAAGTTGTTTTTACACAAACGACCTTAAAATAATCAGAAACACAAGTAAGACGAGAATGAACCGTTAAATCCAGAAAGTTAACTGAGCCCTGCAAAGTTCATTATACTGAATAAAAACTTAGATGTCAGTGATGTGTTGAAAGGACAAAATAGCTTTATCTCCAATGAAATTTAAATAAAAACATTTTCTCGTGTAATTCACTTCTTTTCCAGACTGTTGTGCATATGAACTGCTAGACTGTGTTTATGTAGAAATAACTTGACTTGTCCTCTACGTAGTAATCTCCTACTAAGGACCTCTCTGTTGGTTTTTGCAGGGGTCCTGGTGGAAGAGGTCCATGGCCGAACCCCAACACCAACTCAGTGAGTCACATTCTCTCACGTCTTTATTCCTACATGACTGAGTGTGTTTACAATAACTGTGTCTCATGTTTTGTTTCACCTCGGGTCTATTCTCTCCACAGATAGCTTATTCATCTTCATCTCCAGGCAACTATGTGGTAAGTGTACCGTCGTGAACTCGTGTTCGACCACGGGCCATAAATTACCTGTCAAGCGGTGATATCTAACAGGCACGCTGCCATCTAGATCCACTCAGCGCTCATTTCTCTCCCCCTCTCCCTCTCAACCCCTCAGGGCCCTCCAGGGGGAGGCGGCCCACCAGGAACTCCCATCATGCCTAGCCCCGGAGGTGAGTTATGCGCTTCAGTCTCCCCTCTGATTTCTACTTTTATCCAGCCTTCACTGTCGAAGAAACATCAAATCCGTCAGATATGCGTCTCTCTCTTTGGGGGGTAAACAGAGATATGCCTCTAAATACTGGAGGAATCCAGTGTTTAGGAGAATCTGTTGGTGTAAAACATTTATAAACGAAAAATATTACACAGAGTGCGATTTCACATGTAGCACACATAGAGACATTTTTTATCGTGACACAGTTTTTCACTTAAGGCACACGGTGAAAAGCTAACAGCGCTGCTAGCTGTGTTTTGTCATAGCCGAGACAGGAAGCAGAGGCATGTTGGTCTGCAGTCCACTGATCCATCTCAGCCTTGACTCATCAATAAAGTGTCTCTGCGGAGGATCGTCTGAGAACAAAACTCTGCCGGTTGATACCCTGTAGATATGGAGACTTTCCTTTTGTGTCCACTATTTATTATTTATGTACATAACTCTATTGTGTATGTTGCGGGGCAACCTTTTGCAGGGCTGCTCACACGTACACTAGGATGGAAAACATGTTTCCACTGCAGTCGCCAAGACTGTGCGCACAGGCACACACACACACACACACACACACACAAACCTCACCCAAAAATGCACACCTCACACTCACCCCCCACCACTACCTCTCTTTGAGTCACGACAGCACAACTTACATTCAGGGACACTGAGGGACAAAATTTCTCCACCACTTTCCATGTACTAGATCCGCCTCTGCTTCTGTGTTTTGAGTTGAATTTGTTCCTTCTGCTCCCAGTTATGTGTTCATGACGTTTTAACAGCAATGTCAGATCAAGGTCACCTCATCCCTTTGAAGATTTCAGGGAGCGACACGGGATGCGGTTGTTGCTAAGATGCCAGGGTGTCCGGATAACGACAAATGCCATTATTACGATAAAAAGAGAGGTTGATTGACAGCTTCTCTGACGTTGCGTACAGGCAGTAGAAATTAACACAGATGGTCTTTGTCTTGTGAAGGCTTGTACCGATCAAAAACTGTGTAAATCAAACTGTTTCAAAGACATGGCGTCATTGTTCATCATCCTATACTTAAACCATATTGAATACTTTTTTTTTTTAGAATAACTGGATATTAAATATGAAGGTGCTAAAGCTTTTTTAGCATGTGTGCCATAGTCTACTTTAATGTATTCACAGTTTAAAACAACTGGTCTTTCTTCACAGATTCAACAAATTCAAGTGAAAACATCTACACAATGATGAACCCTATTGGCCCTGGTGTAAATAGACCCAATGTAAGTATTTATTTATTTAATTTTGACTCGAAATCCTTTCCGAGTTTCTACATTTAAATAATCATTGATTAAATCTAATTTGTCACCGTGCCACATTACATAAGCCTGTAAAAAGCAACATAAGTGGCCTTAGGTGATGTTCCTGTTCTAATTGTCAAGTCCTATGAGGCAGCTTTGTGATATTGTTCTATGTAAATGAAAACAACGCGACTGTTTTTCTACAGTTCCCAATGGGGCCAGGTCCCGATGGGCCCATGGGTGGAATGGGTACTATGGAGCAGCATCATATGAACGGATCACTAGGTGAGTAACTACTGCTCAGTGTATGTAGCAGATACTTTGCATAAGCTCTTGGGTATACTCACTGAAACCTTGTTTGAACACTTTTCTAGAAGTAACACTCTGCCCTCTAATGGCAGGTAGAGGAAGTGTCGGCCCCTTCCTGGTATTGATCAAAGTTTAAACAGATTAGTGGGGCAGTGAGTAGGCCAATTGATCCGGTGGATGTGTTAGATGGGATCAGTGAAGCCAGTGAAGTTTGTGCTCATCTGTATCTGAAACAAATAGCTTAATTAAAGACCATTATGTGTAAGAGGGGGGAGGGTTGTTTCCACTTGCTTTAGATGCCCTGATCTGGCCCTGAATTAGCAGCAGCATGCTGAGGATCTGTTAAAGCTAATGGTTATGTTCCTTTGTTTTATTTCTAATCACAGGCTCTGGTGACATGGATGGGTTGCCAAAGGTGAGGCTGACTATCTGTGTGTTTGTTTATTTGTCCGTATGTGTGAGTTCTTTATTCCTCATCGGCCCACCTGTGTGTTGCAGAATTCTCCCAACAATATGGCAGGCATGAACAATCCTCCCGGCACCCCGCGGGACGACAGCGAGATGGCAGGCAACTTTTTAAACCCATTCCAAAGTGAAAGTGTGAGTACAGTATCGTACACCACCACCTCTCCAGAAGTTCACCCACAACGAAGCTCAATACATGTAACACTGTGACTCCGCCGTCTGGCACGAGCCTCACTTATACAGACCGCTGCACATTAGAAACTACCCAGTTGTCCATAGCAACCTGGGACTGGTTTCACACAGACGGACGTTGTGCTAAACCATACCTGACTGTCTCGACCAGGACTGGTTTGTAATGAATTCTGGGTAAATTAAGACATTTTTGAACGGATCTCAAGCGTTCCAATCCACTCCTTTAACTCCACATAATCCACAAATCAAACTCACTTAGTTGTGTTTGAAAGAATTTAATTAGACTTTCAGCTTGAAAGTGCAGAAAAAGTTTCTCCTTCTGAAGGCAGAATCAAATCTAATAAAGTTGTTTCATATAATAATAATATAATAAGTGTTGTTGGAGTCTCGATCGCTCCATACTTCTTCACCTCCTGCGTGCACATTAAAGTAAGTGAAGTTGAGATGGAAAATGTTCAGTTACAACGATATTTTACAGTAATAATTCGGAGTGTAACCAGTAACAATGCCAACGATCTTCTTTCCCTCACACCGACATGTGGCAGAGCTGGGGTGCTGTCATTTTCTATTGCTGTAAACTCACCGGTCGGACTCAGGACGTCGTTTTGTTTCAACTAACAGTGTCTGACTGCGATACAAACAGGTCACTGTGCTGGACACCGAAAAACTTTTCTTCCTATAGCTCACTGCACAACACCGCTAACAAACTGCCATTTATGAGCTCTGTTTGGCCGACTATTTCGGTTTCGACTGGTCAGCGTGTGTCTGTGGCTGTTACCATGGAAACACAGCTTGGTACGTGGAATGTCAGTAAATAAAAAAAAATCCGCAAATAAAAATCGCGAGGCAATTAAAAGCCAGGTCTCAAGATGTTCAGGACTCCAGGATGAGTACACTCAAATGTCTCCTCTGCCTCTGGGGAATCTTTGTAATTTACTCCTTAAGTCTTTATTTGTGTTGAACTGTTTTGCTTTAAAGTGACCTAAGGACAAAATGATGACTCCACAGAGTCAGCCCAAAATGTTGTGTTTGTAAAACCCAACCCTGCTCTATTTAGCACAATCTACTATGGTTTCAAAATGAGCCCCCGTGGCCTAATTGATTCTTTTATAGTTATACCCCTTCTCTCCAGTTTAACTAACTCAACCACAGCATGCACAGACACAAGCATGGAAAAAACAAAACAAAAAAAACAAACACGCAGTATGCTTTCTCTGATGCATGGAGAGATTGTCATAAAGTGATTAATACGAGACTGCGCCGTCACTGTGATCTGAAACCCCCTAACATTTTCTCTTTGGGCTGAACTCTGCTCTGCTTGCTTGGTTTACTGACACGGACAGTACGTCAGAGAGGGTTAACAGTTATGTTTTAATGTCTGCTGCAAAGGGCTGGTGTACTGGACATGGCATCTAGTTTGAAGTATCGCTTTCATCTTAAACTGGGTAGCATAACAAGTTTAATATAGTATTGGCTTATCTTTTCCCCCCTCCCTCTCTTTTTTTTCTCTCTTTACAGTATTCACCCAACATGACGATGAGTGTGTGATTTTTTTTTTTATTTTATCTTTTATTTTACTTTTCATCTCCCTTTATCTCCCTTTCCCATCCACCCTGGTGCGTCTTGCATTACTTCCCTCCCTCCTCCCTCCTCCTCTTCGTGGACGGTGTGCTGTGCCACACAGCCCCTGGGGATTCCCCTGGAAGGCAGGACTCCTCTGAAGGCCCCTCATCCCAACGCCTGTAAAATGGTTGTAAGAGCATGAAACGGCCACCGAGCAGCAGGAAGGCCTCCTCTCCGATTCTCCTCGCCTGCTGGGCCTCATCGGGGGCCCTCGGACAGCGTGAGCCTGAGCCTGCCCCGAGCCCGTCTCTCTCAAATCCAAAACCTGCCCTCATGGGTGACATTCAGGCCCAATCAAGATGTCCCTCTGCATTCAGCTCCAACCCACCACCACCACCACCACCCCACCTTTATATCATGCTGATCACAAGTCATGAGGGCACGCAGTAGTTGACTGACACGGGGCCGAAAGAGCCTCGTTCAAAAACTATGCGCCTGTGGCAGAAAAATATGAACTGATAATGTTATTTTAGGGCGAATATGGTTTTCATTCAATGTGTATTTTTGTTTTTTTGTTTTTTGTTGATGATAATATTATTGTTCTGATTTTCATGATTGATATTATTTGACTAATGTAGTTATGATTTCCTGTAAAGGGCACATTTTATCTCAGCAGCAGCATCAACAATGACAGAATAAGCACACACTCGAAAAATGCACAATGATTTTCTGTTTACATGACTTTAGGTTGTTTGTCGTTCGTCTTGTTTTTTGTCACGGTCTGTCTCACTTCACATACCTCCTCCTGAAAGCGTCTTCTGATCTCGTAAGTTTGTGTCTTTGCCACTTAAACGTTAGAGCGAAAACGAGTGTCTTCACCTGATGACGTGCTGAGGTGTGTCAGATAAATCTAGCCATACAGCTGAAGCAGAGGCTCGCCCAGAGCTCCGCTGCTCTCTGGTACAAAGTGTCTGTTGGTGAATAATCCGATGTGTAGCTATCTCGTCTTAATAAGCAAACCCTCCCTCACCTGTCTATGTTTTTACTGCGGGAAAATGGCTCCGACGACATCCTGAGATGATTATCGGGATGGGTGCCGTTTCTAATTCAGTAGCAGGCGGGGCGTTTTTTGGATGCTCTCGCCTCCTCTTTTGGATTTGGTCCGGTCTGTAAATACAGCATATTTAGCTTGTATTGATGTTGTTTTATTGTTCGTTATTTACAAGTTGTCTGTGAATCCTGAAATGTGGTTCGTCCCCCTTCATCGCTACGATTTCAACCACACTGTGGATTCGCAAGTGGCACCGTTTTCCTCCCAGGATTCATTCTGGTCTCACCAGCATCCCCTCTCGGACTCGGAGATACTGTGGGACCTCCGATACGCTCACGAAGCCTTTCTTGCTTTGAGTTTGTATTGAACTCACAGATCCCGTTTGATATACACTTTCTAAGCCCAGGGCAAATGATTGTCTCCACAGAGGTTACATCGATGAGTTCCCTGGGATAAATGATGCAGATGCCTGGGTGGCTGAATAATGCGCCTAGGGATTCAGAGACCATGCGGCCACGTCGGTCTAAAGAAGCGGAACAGTAACAGGAAAGATTTGCAGCGGATATATTTCCATTTTGTGATTTGTTTTTATTTTAAATGTATTCAACTGATGAAAAAAAAATGAAAGCCCATAGAATCTGCACACTAAGAAAAGCATAGCATCATATTATGCTATTTAATTATTTTTTTTTTCTTATGTTCTGTACTGTTGGCCTAATCAGCTCTCACTGTCTCTGTTTCAAGGGGTATAAATAATCTCTCGTGGCACCACACGGCAACACTTACATCGCAGCTGTGTTCAAACCAACAATAACAAACGTTGTATCCTCTGTGGGGGATGGTGACGTACGTATTCCTGATATCAATGTGAACATATTGTACCCAGAATTCAACAGGGACATCTGCAGGCAGGGTTTGGCTATCGGTGGCATGGGAGTCACGCTCTCCGGTGTTCCTTCTACGTAGTGACACACGCCTCCCTTCTTCCCTCCAATCCCAACCCAACCCCCTCCCCGCCCCCCACCCTTTAATTTCCTTTTTTGTAAATACTGTATAATGCATTTTGATATCATTGACATGTTTTGATATGTCAGTCACTACCAATGAATACAGCTGAAAGTAAATTATAAATAAAACTGTCCATGTTTTTCATAGAGAAAGGATGTGCTGACGATGTGGCTCATGTGGCAAAATTTATAGAATACAGTAAACGTTGCTAAATGTATAGATTACAGTAACACTTAATGCAGACTGTGTGCTGAAGCCTTGTATGGTGGGGAGGATGGGACAGAGAGAGGACAGGGCAGAGAGAAGCAAACCAGCTGTGGCGTCCTCACTCTGCCCTTGACTCCTTAAGTTTCTGTTCACAGTTGCTGTTGGGTTTGAAAAATCGTGTGAATAATTTTTTCCAAAGGGCATCTTCTCACAAAACGAAACATGTGACCTCATATTGCAGTTTTTAATATGAAGGATTTTTATCGATTTAAAAAAAAAAAAAAACTTTTAAAAAGGAAAAAATACTTACGAAAACCTCATTTTAAATTAAGTGTAGATCAAAAAGTAATAGTTATGGGGAAAAACTGTGTCCTTTGCTATTCGCTCCTGTAATAGCGTTGTATAGTTTGAAGCTCTCTCACTGATCCTCTCTCAGTCCTCTGTGTATATCGATCGTTGGCCATCTCTGTACTTCTATTGTGATGTATAATACTGTACCATTAGGGAGATTTGCTGGTCGGGCGGGGTGGTTATATTGAGTCGGGAAGGGGTGGGAATTCAAGGGAAGGGGATATTAATGATTCTCCTGTACCATTCATGGTCCTCTCTGATGACACGGCAGTATTCGATATGAAGCAGTCTGTCTCTTGGGTTTGCTTTGTATTTCATAGTAGGGTAGTTCAGAATCTTGTCTTAGGGACTTAGGTGTCTTGTGTAGGTAATAAAGATGTTCTTTGTATGTTTCTTTATATTGTAAAGTTTCTTTAGACTGAAAGAAAACAGATAATTTGCTTATCAAAAAAGAAACAATGCATCAATAATAAATGTCATTTGATTTTTCCTCTGTGTTTGAATCTCCTTCCTCTGAACTCTTGAACTTTCAACATCAGCATAGTTTGTAGAATCAATGTACACATAGTGGACACATCCTTTTTGTCTGCTTTGCTTGATCAGATAAACCCATGCTTAAGACAAAAGCCTGTGTCAAAAAAACATGGGGGGCAATGGTTAATTTTAAGACATACTGTATATGATTAGAAAGGACTGCAGTGCACTAGGTTTAGTTTTAACTTCTGACTGCTCTATCATAACTGCTCGCTTTAAGATTGAACCTTTGAACACACTTTTATACTCATAAATTATTAATGTTTGATAAAGTCTATGTGAAACAGTTTTATTGGCTTTGGTTAAGGCTACAACAATACACTGTAACTGGCCACAATATTTTGAATCTAATGGCTTATTAATCCAAATAAGCAAGACATTTGACTGTAAAGGGCTAAAACATTTACAGAAACTATTTTGGGGCACAAATGTCAGTTTAAACCTTTGATAACTTCCATGCACATTTTAAATTGCCTCCCTGTGTCTCCCAGTAAGATTTAGAAGCATGTGGTTTTCATTCAGCCAATCAGAGAAGATCAAGGAAACATCCTCTGGTCAAATCGGAGTCAAATGTGGTCTACAAGGTCCACCTCTGCATGAACCACTTAAGGACAGGTAAACATGGTAAATTCACTACAATGTCTTCTTCTCCTATCACCTTCTTCATTTTCCACTGAATTTTGGCAGCTCTGACTCTAACCAACGCCCATTAAAGCAGGAAAAATAGATTTTGATGACATTTTCAAGTGAAATCAGGGTCAAATGAGGTCTGCAAGGTCCACCTCTGCATGAACACTGAGAGTAGCTGATTTATTAGGTACCATGAAGAAGTGGCCTAATGTTGTCTAATGTGATAATGTTGACAAATGCCAGAATCAGCTCGTATGTTTTAATGGCTCTTATGTTCTATAGTATGGTAAATTCATTCATCTATATTTTCTCCTTAAAAATGAAAAAAAAAGGTCTTCTTATGCCCTGTCTAGGGTTGAAATTTGGAATTTTCAAGTATTTTCTTAAGTATTTCGATTTATATTTGCTTTTAAATGTAGTCAATGTTTAAACTGATGTAATAAAAAATACATAAAACGGCCGTCCTCTGGTTGCTTGTCTGGTAAAACGACTGACATTAAGATGCACTAAAATGCGCACTAGACAAGCCGGAGCCGCAGGACAGGAGCTCAAGGTTAACAGGAAACAGTTTGATGTCAAGAGACTGCGACGAAGTCAGTTTGGTTTTGTATATGCACGAACACACGCTCCCTACACTGGTGGCCTGTTCACCAACAGCAAGCTGACTTCACCACTGTCGGCTGAAGGGAGGCTGCACGAGACCAAAATAAGGCTCTTCATTGACATATTAAAAGGTAAACCATTAAGGCAAACTATTTAGATTAAAAAAAAATATACATCACACATTTAGTTTGCGGCACTTCGCCTGGAATAGATATAAGCAGCGGTTAATCGCAAGACAAGACATAAACATTCACTTAATGTTCACTAACAGTTCCTGGCTAGAGTTGAGCTAATGCTAGTTTGCTAATGCCAAACAATTCTCTCGGCTAACGTTGGTTAGCAGTAGTCGGCTAGCCGCTCTAGGACACAACAGTAGGATACCTTGTTGGAAACTTCGGGAAACGCGTGGCGAGAATCACAGTGGTAGCTCATGTGACTTTGTTTTATAACTCTAGCTGTATACATGTTAAAAACAATGACCGCTGTAGTTCTGGACAGTTTCGGATAGCAGTCGTGTTCATTTTAGATGTTAGCATCATATAGTTATTAGCTGGACAATGTCACGAGCAGTGAATGAACATTTCTAGACTGATTTGGGCTTCTGCTAACTCCGGGTTGGGTACATCATTCAGGAGCTGTTTTTAAACGATATGTATATATACGTGTGTGTTTTTCTGTTAGAGCTCAACCAATGAGTGATAAAGAGGAGAGTATGGACGCGTCAGATAACTACGACAGTCCACCACCCGCCAAGAAGACTGGACAGACCTTGTTGCTGGACAGCGGGGAAGACTTTGAGGTTTTAGACGAAGAAGACATTGACGACGATGACCCCCCTCCTCTGGAAGATGCTGGGGGCGGGAAGGGGAAACAGACTGATCAGTCAGAACCTGATCCTCCAGGTCAAGTTGATGACTGGCTGGACGTGTTAGGTAATTTACAAATGCACCTTTACATAACAGATACACCATCAGCTATAACAGTTTGATCACCAGGTCATGGTCATCGGTTGAGTGGATAACGCAGATCATCTCATTTTCATGAGGGTCAGTCTGTGGGATAAATTTGCTGCTCTTTGTGGGTTGTTTTTGGTTTGCAGTGGTCAGTACCTGTCAAGGGAGGAAAAGCAGTGATGAACCAGCAACACTGTCATGGATGAACAAAGCTCACAGATGCATATGTGTTCTGATCTAAGAGACAAGCTACTGTAGCTCAAATCGTTGGAAGTGTAATGCTGGTTCTGCTAGAGAGGTGTCAGAACAGACAGTGCAAGTTGTTTTGTGTGGGGCTGTGTAAAATGCTTTATCCATCCATCCAATCCACACACTGTCCTGCAATACCATTCACCCCACAGTCACTGGAGAATAATCTGTGCTGCAACTTAAATTAATGTGTGTCTTCAGGCAATGACCAGCTGAAGAAAAAAGTCCTGGAAGCAGGGAAAGGGCGAGACAGTCGGCCACAGAAAGGACAGAATGTAAAGATTGTTCTTAAAACATACCTGAAAGACGGGACTATTGTAGAGGAGCAAAGTGACCTCTCTTTCACTCTGGGAGATGGTGACGTCATCCAGGTAAAACCTTGTTTAGTTTGTTTATGTTTCTAAGAGGTGGAAAACACATATACATGAAATTCTGTTTTGATGGATTGCTTTATGCTACAGCCACTAGTGGGACATTGTAAATATCTGTTGTTTACATTTTTTCTGATTTTAGGCACTGGATTTGACGGTGCAGCTCATGGAAATGGGGGAGAAAGCACTCATCCAGACTAATGCAAAATACGCATATGGTGCCCGGGGAAGGTATGAGAGTGCTTTAACATACCTGACCTGGTGTTAGCCCAGGAAGCTCAAAAATATAGTCACACAAGAGCTGCCATTTCAAAGTTAAATCTTTACTTTCTCCCTCTCTTGACTTTGAACAAAACAACAACAAGCTTTCCCAACTGGAACATATGACGGCTAAAATTCTTCTTGTGTAATCCTGAGTAATGTCTGTTAGCGAATTTCTAAACGTGGCATCGTTTCTTCTCCTCTCCAGTGTTGAACCTGAGGTTCCCCCAAATGCTGAGCTATCCTTAGAAGTGGAATTGCTGGATGCTACAGATGCTCCGGACCTGGAGCTTCTGCCTCCGCTAGAAAAGATTGCCCTGGCCAGTCATAAGAGGGAGAGGGGCAATGTCCATTATCAGCGTGGGGACTACGCTTTTGCTGTCAACTCATACAGCATCGCCCTGCAGATAACAGAGTCTAGCTCTAAAGGTAAAATGCATGTAAAGGAGTCACTGTTATAGTATTAGTTGGGTTGTTCTGTCTAAGGTGAAAACAAAAAAGATGTAAATTCTCATTTATTTTAACCAGTGCCTTAATTACAATGATACACTTCTGGAAGGTTTGACTATTGAGTTTTTTTTATTTGTTGTACTTCTATGGCAGTTGACATTAGCCCTGAGGAGGAGAATGAGCTGATGGACGTGAAAGTGAAATGTCTAAACAACATGGCTGCTTCTCAGCTGAAACTGGACCACTACGATGCCGCACTCAAATCTTGCGTCTCAGCACTTGCACATCAGCCAGAAAACATAAAAGCACTTTTCCGCATGGGCAAGGTATCCATTGTTGTAGTTCTTTCAGTTTTTCTCTGTAAGGCTCGATATCTTATGAGTTATGTGTTCTCGCTTTAGGTACTGGCCCTGCAAGGTGAATACACAGAAGCCATTAAAACCTTGAGGAAAGCACTGAAGCTGGAACCAAGCAACAAGGTACTACTGACCCCATCTCACTGTTTGTTTAGTGAACCACCTGTTTGTAGGGAAATGGCAGCCTGCTCTTTTGGCCAGTAGATGGTGCTGTAGGGTAAAACATCACACAGCTTGTAGCAAGGTCAGGTGGACTGCTGATTCATCTTTTCGGAGGATCTGTTTTCATGTTGTTGCTGTAAATAGGTTCGCCCTGCACCCCAGCCGTATCTAATGCCCAGCCACCGTTTCTGCTCTCCCGCTTGTACAACCGGGTACATGTGGTTCCTTGGCTACACAAGGCCATTTGACAGAACTCCGTTAATTGTGTGGGCTTCTTGGATCAGCTGCTGCACCATGGTACTCATGCCCAGAACACCCCGCTTCCGTCCTACACCAATCTGTCAGACAGCACATGGCCTGCACACCACTTTTCAGCCAACACATAAAGTCTAAAATAAGTGTACCACTGCCTTTTGTAACAGTATAGCTTAGCTGAAGTGGGCGTGTAGTTGGGAATCTGACGTCTTTGAATCTCTGCCTATCTTGAGTAAATAGGTATTTGCACCAAAGCTCCCTTTTGCGTTGTGTCACTTCATGATTGACTCACTAGTGTATATTTAACACATGCCAACACATGCCCAATGGGTGCCCGATTTGTTGCTTCAATGTTAAAATAGTTTTGTTTTTAAGTTTTATAATAATGAAAAGACTCCCTAAATAACCCAGTGTTCTAACAGCAGTAACAGTGGGTGTGCTTCAGTGACAATACTAGGACACTCTCATTATAATCAATAAGGCGGTCATGGCGAGGGCGTCATGAAGTGACAAGATGACGCACTATCGTTTCCTTCTGCAGGCACTGACTGACTGCCTGCGTTTTTTGCACTTGTGGCGGCTCCTGATGCCCTAATTACACCCATATCCTAGAATAATTGTGTGGACATGTGGGCTAAATGTCAGGGTAACTTTATTTATGTTGAGATTTTAAAAAAATATCTTAATCCAGCTGGAACAGTCAAAGGCGATGATTGGTTGTTGGCTGTTTTTTGGTCTTTAAAAGCCTTTTTTTCCAGACAGCACAGTGGCCACTTGTGTCTGTTGTGAGGTTGTTGTCCGGACGCATATTTATCCTCAAGGAAATTAGACTCGCGCAGTTAGACAGTAGCACAACATTGTTTCCACATCGTTGTTACATGTCAGGATGACAGCGTTGGTAGACAAAAGAGGGTTTTTCACATTTTTGACTGGCATCTCTCCTATACAGACAATCCACGCAGAGCTTTCCAAGCTGGTGAAGAAGCACTCAGAGCAGAGGGGTGCAGAGCAGGCCATGTATAAGAAGATGCTGGGTAACCCCTCCAGCAGTAGTGGCACGCAGAAACACCGGGCCAAGGCTTCATGGGTGAGACACCCATACGTTTTTATTAATTCTATATGAGCGATCTGTAATAATAGTAGTGTGTGACTATTTTATGTCAGATGAATATCTTGCTTCTGAGGTGTTCACCGTGTCATGATATTATTCAACCTAATTAACATGTGCTGTCTCCTTTTATTCCCCCAGGGTCTCAGCTGGAAGTGGCTGTTTGGTGCCACTGCAGTAGCCATCGGCGGTGTAGCTTTATCCGTTGTCATAGCTGCTAGAAACTGAAGCCAGCCTGTAGTGATGGCCTGACCACTACCATGCAATGGGAGAGCCTAAACATTTGGTCAAAGAGGATTGAAATATCAGTTGGTCAGTTGCCTCTTCACTGTGGCTCTCTTTTCTCTGCTATGTTTGAGAACTCTATGTGACAAATAATAAATCATCAATTACTGCAAATGAGAAATGCATTTCCAAACCTGCAAATGTGTAGGTTTATGCATATCTATCACATCACCCAACGCATTTCTTTTGATGCCATTGTTCTTTGTCTTTGGTAGTTGGTGAGAACTGATTATTGGAGCTTTGAAATGAAAAATGATTGAAAATAGATTCATATAGGAGCAGCTCAGAAGTATTTTTTCTTATTTAAAAATAGCTATTGTGATACGGTCCTATGATTGCCCTGTAGTTTTAATGTCTCAGGTTGCTCAGTTAAATTAATATAAATTATCTCTGAGACGTAATTTCACTTTGAGACGGCTAGTTAACCTGGTGTGTCCGTTCCCTTTCGCTCTTTGTATAGACACAGGTACACTACACGACATGAGTGATCAGAGGTACAAACTCTCGTTTAAAGTGTTGCAATGAAACTATCCTAGATTTTCTACCTAATTTATAATGTTCACCTTTTCTTCTGTATGTATAATGTCCATTCCAACACACATATGCTGAAGTTTGTTTAAAGACTGCCATTGTGTCCATGTATGGAGGATAAAATGTGTAAGAAACACCTCATAACATATTAGAGAATCTGCAGTACTCGGACACTGTCAACACAAACAAACTATGGTAGTGTACAGTAAGATTATATGGTACAACTGTTGAGTTGGGCTACAGTTTAAAGATGAAGGACGTTTTCATTTATGGTCACGATACATGCACACTTTAAATCATTAGCTGATGCAGATATTCTGTTCTTTCTTTTGAGATGCAGTTATTACCTTATCACCAGGGCAGAAAACGGTACCTGGACTGGTGGGTAGGAAATGAGAGTTTATTTTAGCAAATCATACCTCAATTTCTGATGATGACCAAATGTTGAAGGGCGAACCTTAAAACTACAACGTTGGATGTGTTTTTTGTTTCTTTGCCAGTGAAGTTTCCTTTAAATTGTGTTACTTTAGATGTTTATTTATTGGCCCTGTTCTTGATCTTCACTTTCTTACACCGCATACCATAAATGTGACTGCACCAAATCTGTGGCTTTTTCAGTGTAGTTGCATAAAGATTTGCTGACAAACAAAGTGATCAGAAAACATTCCTTGCATTCACCGTATTTGTTAATTTTGTATTCATCCCAATAAAATAAGCCTCTTATCAAACCCAGTTTACTTTTTGTGTCATGTATTTGATTTTATCTCAAATGCAGTTTGTCTTAAATGCAGTTTTCAAGTAATTAATCGGATGCTCCTGGTCCATCAACATTTACAGATCCTCTGCTGTATTTATGAGTGATTATAACAGAGTTGATTTAGAAACACCATTACTGATCTGTAATGCCTGTACGAGGCGCCCATTAAACCTCAGGAATGAATACTTGTACAGTGGCTGTCCTCAGAGAAACAACAGTCCCTGACATCTCTTATATATTCAGCATTTCCCCTTTTAATTGTGTTTACAGCTGGACATTCCCAGGCTTTCTGGATATCCCCAAGCTGCTGTGTTTATTTCCTTCCTCCAGCCGTTGACGTACCGCTGACGTGATCAGATGACCTATCGTTTCCCCGCTCTTACGCATCATTGATGGGCAATGTTGGTTAACTACATACTGCGAGGAATGCATACTTTTATCAGACATTCATAACTGCACAAATGAAAGTGGAATAGATATATATATACCAAAAAAAAAACAATAACTGATGCTTATATTGTTGTTTTAATATAAGTAGTAAAAGTCGAAATAAAAACAAAATGATTACAACGTAACTGTAACGTTAAACAGTTAAACAATAATATTCCATTATGAAGTCGCGCATGCCGTGCTGTAAATGTATTTTTATTTCCTTTTATTATTTTATTTATTGACATTAAACATGTGGCTATACAGGGCTTCATTGGTGCCGGTGCCTCCGCCGTCAGTGACCGCTCATTGAATATTCACTGAAGAGCGACGGGAGTTCTCGGTTTACGACAGAGTGCGTCCGTGCGCGTGGTGGGAACGGTAGCAAGATGGCGGCGCTGAAGGAGGAGCAGTGCTACGGACTGTCCTGTGGAAGAGTGAGCAACGGCAGCAATGTCTCCGTCTTTCACGTTAAACTCACTGACAGCGCGCTGAGGGCGTTCGAGGGCTACCAAAGCGGCAAGGTAAGAGGACCCTTTCGACTACCGACACATTTCGGTTTGCGGCTCAAGTCCGTGCTGTGTGACAGGCAGAGTGAGGTCGGTCCCCGCTCCGTCTGCTGCTGCTGCTGCTGCTGCCTTCACGCTGCCGTACTCAGCCTCGGCAGGCTGGCTCGTTGGGCTTGAGAAGTGTATAGTTGAGCTGGTCCTTCGGGCAGGCTGACTGACTGATGGTCTGGGTGTGCGCAGTCTTTCAGCTACACCCAGACTCCACACCGACTGGTGGTGAACGCCGCACTCGGGCATCGATCAATCTCGGCGCTACTGGATGAAGAGCCCCGTTCGTTGTATTTCATCACATTAGTGTGTTTGTTTCAACTGGCGCAACAGTTTAAACTTGGGTGTTGATAACTTGCTCTACTAAATCAGCCGTATCTTAACTGGGGATCTGGGGCGACTCATGTTGTGAACAGATGTTTCCAGAAACTTTGTTAAGCTGTCAAAATGTTTTGGGCAAACCCAGCTAGCTGAACTAGCCAACAACTGCCTACACACAATGGCAACGGCTTCTGTTGGAAATACAAGCCTCGTCCTCCTCTCAGTGATTTGTCTGTAAGTTTTTATCTCAGCGAGAGCCTAGCTTCAAGACGACAGCTTCATGGATTTACTGGAAAAGTACCCGGTATTCATGCGAAAGATTTAATTTCCCAACCCCCTTCACTGCCAGTAAAGACTCCTGTTCGCCTCGCAACATTAAAATCTCCTCCACGTTGTTAAACACTAGGTTGAACTCATTTCTTAGTCGGAACTGGTTTTTAAATAAGAGTCTGCAGGGCCTGCTGTCTGAAATGGCTCTTCTTGCTGGCTTGGCTTTAAGTCTGCTGGTGGCCGTCTAACGTTTCAGCTTCTATAAATATTTGACAGGGAAAACCTGGCAGGCCATGAGGAAAGGGCCTTATCTCCAACTTCAGTGGCTGTGTAAAGCACTACTGCAGCCCATAAACCAGAACAATCAAATTGTGACAGGTGATTTGGTGACTACTAGTTGTAGGAAGAGTGTTTACTGCTCATTAGACACATGAAAGAAATCGTCATATAGGAGAATCACTCGGCTCCTCGACATATGTTGCTATGGTAGTTAAAAAAGCAAAGATTCCAGTCGCTGGTGTTTTTTTTTTTTTTTAAGGAGTTTTGTTGTTTAGATACACCGATCAGCCACCACTGACAGGAGAAGTAAATAACATTGACCATCTTGTGACAATACAATGTTCTGTTGGGAAACTTTTGGTCCTGGTATCTGTACCACCCACCTAGACCAGACCAGGCATCTCATCAACCCCAAACCAATGACACTCCTTGATGGCAGCAGTCATCCCCAGCAGGATGCAGCCTGACACATGGATACACACAAAAACACTTTAGGAACAACTCAAAAACATGAAAGCAGCACAAGGTGTTGACCTGGCTCCAGATTCACTAGATCCCAAACTGATCAAGTATCTGCGATGATCCATCTAGGGCCCTCATTTCAACCATTAGGACCCAAAGACCTCCACCAACAACACCCTGTTGTTGGACACCACAATAAACCCTCAGAAGGCCCATGTCCATTCTCTGATTAGTCACAAATGTTGTGGAGGGGCAAGAAAGACCTACACAATATTAGGATGGTAGTCATAATGTTATGCCTGATTGTTTGTTTAGAGTACTGTTCTCATATTTGGTTTCTGCAATGAACAGCTTTTGTTTAAGTTGTGATTTTTGCCAAATTCTTTTGCAAATTTCAGAAGAACTTTAGTCATTTTATGTGTTAAAACAAGAGCAATTAGTGCTACATCCAACTTTTTACATTACCCAAAACATATCTTTGATTTGACGAGTCTTCCATTGCTTTAACAAATCATCATAAAGTTTCAGGTAAAATAAAAAATAATTAAAGCAGAAATAAGGCTTTTCTTGTTGATAGAAATACGACCAAGGTTTGGTATTGTTCTTCTAGTTCTATAAATTTGATTTAGTTTTCATTTGACTTGCATAGTGTGGAAGACGGTCCACATTGTCTTGGGACGCTTTGCAGAACCCATACCCCTGAACACCCAGAACAAAGACTAAGAAAGGGAAAACACCCTTTTAACGGGAGAAAAACTTTGTGCAGAAACCGGCTAATATGTTGAGGAGGAGGGGGGCTGGCCAGATAGGGAGACAGAAATGAATGAGGGGGTAGAGGAAAGGAGGAGAAGAGAGCAGCAGAAGCAAACACATAAACTGCATCCAAATAAAGTGGACATGCTGCACATAAGCCTAGAAACAACGGTACATGATACTAGGATATGAGAAATTGATACGTCATTAGGTACAATAATATTCAAAAACTAAATAAAAAATCATCAGCACACTATGGACAGGAATTTGGCCGTCTTTTTGGCACACTGAGCTTATAAATACATGGCAGGAGGGGACGCTGAAATGTGGTTTTACAGTTAAAATGCACTTGTTAGGAAGGGCGTTGCAGTCTTACTCAACCTTATCATAGTTTGATGGGTCTTGAGTAACATATTATGTGTAGGATATAGAAGCAACAGTTGTGTTTGTGGTTCATATCAGTGATAAATCTATAGTATAGTCAGTATAATGATAAGTCAGATGCTGCAGTGGAACCAGTATTTAAAAAAAAAAAAAGCATTTGGCTTCTGGTGTGAAAGGTATCGCAATAAGAAAAGAGAATTCTTTATCACTGTAGTCAGCAGCTCAGAAGATCTCAGTTTGTGTCACTTTGGAAAGGCTACTAGTAAAATGTGACAATACTTTGTTATTTATTTGAGATGCAATGAAACAGAAAGACCATAATTATGTAAAGCTTTTGCTTCAGCGTAGTTAGCAGCTTCACACGATTACAGACGATGAGTATATGTTGAACCAGTTGTAGTCATGCGTCGGTGTGCTGCATATCTAAGTGTATTTCACAGGATTGTACTTGATGGGTGAACACTGATTATGCTGTTACAATGCACCTGCTGAGGAGTGGGATATATCGGGCAACACGTGAGTTCTTGAAGTTTATGTTGTGGAGGCAGGAAAATGGACAGAATAAGGATCTGATTAATGTTGTGATAGCTAGATTATTAGGTCAAAGTGTCCAAATGGAAGCGGTTCACACCACAAAAAGCGGTTCAATACAGCACAACTGGTGAACTGGCAGTGGGTGCTCTAGGCTTACCGATGCACACGGAGAGCAAAAACTGGCCCCTGTGATCTGGTCCAACAGAAAAAAAAAAAAGCAAATTGATGAACACTTTAATGGTGGCAACAGTAAGATAAACCGTTTGTCAGAATATACAGCAATTTGGCAATTTTTTACTGGTAAACCTTGAATCCTGGCCTGCTTTGGTCTCTTTCAGCAGGGTAATGCAACACTTATTCAAAAACTAATGAAGAATTCAAGGTACTGATTTGGCTTCCAAATGCCCCAATTCTCAATCCTATTAAGCATCTTGGGACCTAATTGCTCAGGGCACATTCACAGGTCTTGCTGACCCCATGCGTCAGTGGGCTAGATCTATTTTGGTGGCATGTGTTGGACTAACACAGCATTAGGCAGGCGGATTTAATGATGTGGCTGATCGGTGTATGTTACATAAATGAGAGCTACTAGATCCAACTTTGAATATTTGAAAAGTACAACGTTGAAATTCGGACAGTGATTGAAGAACGACGTCATGACTAGTTTGCAGAGCAAAAAGATAAAACACTGAACTAATACAGCCCAAATTTCTAACACCCACCGACAAAGACTTCTTACGAGAATAATTTTTTTTGTTGTTGTTCAGATTTGTTACTCCATAGAAGCTTAAGGACTGTGTTTTATCTGCCTTTCTCTTTGTTTTTATGGTACTTCATGAAAAGAGGAAAACAATATATCTAAATGAAAAGAAACAATCCAGTTCATCAGAGAGTTTGAAGCTATGTGCATTTTTGGTCCAGTACGTTGGTGTAGAGTGTCAATTCCCTCAAATTAACCTTAGTTAATCAGAGAGAAAATGAAGGTTTTATTATAACTAGGGCTGTTAAAGTTTGAAGTTAATCCATCATGAAAAGAAGGAGTTTTCTTTTCACTGAATCACTTCCAGCTTAAAATACCACATCAGTGCGAAACATACTTTAGCCGGGGATTCTGCTAGTACTTTGGCCAACGCGTCACCCAGTTTGAGACGAACCATGACAAAGACAAGCTGGCAATGCTGGCTGGCAAATATCTGGTCACTGTGTGAGACACTGTTCTCAGTTGCAGCAACATAGTAAATAAGAAGTTTTCAGCTCTCCTCCCGGACAATGTCAACAAGTTAGTTTGTCTCAGTAGCTGCTGAAAAAGGAGGAACAGGGCCACGTTAATATGGAGAAATGTGTGTCGAAGCTGTTGAAATGTTTTATAAACCCGTGAAGTGCATATATATATATTTCCTTCCTTCTTGAGTCTGTTTGTTCACGCGAAATGAAACGCGATTGATATAGATTAAAAATGAATGATGTTTAATCGAAATGAAATCTACAGCAACCCTGTGATCATTCTGACGAAAAATTTTAATCATTTGGCAGCACTAATTATAACACATGCCACCGACGCAACTCGGGCAGATATTGCTTTCGGTGTGGATTTTTAGGGGAGCTGAATGCCTTTAGCTTCCTGGTAATCCAGAGTCTGGACGCCACCCAACAGCAGATGCGTGCTCAGAGAGGAAAATGGTAATAACTTTTAATTGTCATTTTAAAGTGACTACATACGTTCCGCATTGTGGCAGAACCAGAAGTTCGTGAGGCTTACTGGTCACATTCCAGTGTGAGTTAAATGACAGATGTTGTTGATCACCAGGTAGCAACAGTTCAGTGTGTTCACTGCTTCCTGCATGAGACGTGAGTGTCAGCTGAGTTGCTCTGTTGGTACATCTGAGGACAGAGTGAACTGGGGCTCCTGCTGTGGGACTGGCAGGCCAGAGACTCACTTTTCCTTTTTTTTTTTTTTTTTGCTGGTTATGACATAAGCAAGGAAGTGAGTAAGGCAAGTGAGCGTCATCAAGCTGAAGATTGTGGAGAGTTCAGATAGAAGATTTTAATTTCAGCTCTGGGTGACTGTTGTTTTGGCACGGTAGTGGATAACACAGTTTCAATAGTGTGATTCACTTTCTGACGAGGTTCCATTTTTATTCTTACTGAGACGCAGCTATCTCTAAATCCTCAGAATACTTTTCACAAACATAAAAGGTTAGCAATTGTAAGGATTGTTTCAAATGTAAATTAAACACCGCTTGCAAGTGAACCGCAAAGTTTTGTCAATATTCATGACATTTTGGGTTTTATTTAAATTCCACCTGGGGTTGTACAAGTTCAGTGTTCAGCATTTTAATTTAAGTTTAGGTTTTAAACGGTCCAAAAAAGTCAAAGTAAATGTCAAATCTATACATGGACATTAAGTGATTTGTGATGAATTACGCAGTAGGATTTCTTCTGAGCATTGATTTTTGTATTCTTCAGCCATCACATCCCAACTACTCCGATCTGTCCTGTGGAATAAATTCTGCATTTCATTCATTTTAAACCACATTGTTTTGTGTGTTGCATGTATAAGATATGAAATGCTTAGAGTAAGTGCCTGGCACTGGACTTGGTGTTTTGTTTTGGAGAGAAAAGCTTGTCATCACGGATACAGGATTGTCAGAACTACTGAGATTGCAGTTTGGTTTTGCCACAAGATATAAAACAAAACAAAACAAAAAATTAGATGGCCAAATGTTTTTATGCAGATGAGGGTCCTCACTTAGGGTGACAAGCTATATGCTTTGGCTTATACCCCCTAAATCATCCCCTATGGGAATGGCATGGGAAGTAACAGAGCCTGGGTGGGGATTTCACTGCGTGACCCTGGTTGGTCTGTGCTGGCGCTATGGTTATTTAAGGAATGCTTACTCCCCAGTTTAAGCAGATCACGGGGCACCGCAAGAGATGACCGTAACCACTAAGGCCAAATATGACTCTAAATGTCATGGTGTTCCTCCGTCCTGTGTCTGGGTTACCATCAGTGACCATGTCACTGCACACAGAGCAGACTCCTGGACCTGCTGTGCCTTTTTTTAAGAGATCAGTCAGTGCATAGGTCATGGTTCGGTCTTTGGTCTTCAAACATGCTTTGTGTTCATGGTTTTAATCAATATTGGAGCAGTTCAGTGCCTCAGACATTTTGCCTTGAGTTTAAGGACGTGCTTTATGCACATTTGAGCTTAATTTGCATGTAGCCTTCATTTTGAGGACATTATTTCACTTGGTGGGTTGTAATGATAATGAATAAATACCTAGATTTAACACCTGAAAGGTGCAACGAAAAAAACAGAAGACCTGAATTAGGCCAAACCTTGGAGGAATCTCTGTAAACTTAGAGCAGGCCTCTGTGTTTTGAAAAGGCCCATTATGAAAGGAGATTCCTCTTTTACTCAGCTAATAACACTATCTAACCTTGCCTTTCTCCCTCAGAGACCCAGCGTTTATTGTTGTCGTCATCAGCCTGGAGACATGCTCGCTGGACTAAGGACACAACACATATACAATACTGTGCGAACATTTTGAGCAATAAAAGTGAAGTGAGGATTCTTTGAAAAATAATGCCATGGCACTGCACATCTACCATACGCCTCTCTCGTGGCGTTGCATGAAGGAAACTCATGTGAAGTCCCCAACAGCTTTGCAAAGTACTGCAATACTGCGACCGTTGCAAACTCACTGCACGTTTCGTATAACCAGCTTCGGTTACATAATTTAGTTCCGCAGCGATTAAATATTCAGGCAGCGGCCCTAACGTAATGACCCAGAGATATCATTAACTCTCTGCGGGAGTTTCCCTAATTGCCCGTCTTCACCTGAAGCCACTAGTAACATCGGGAATAAAAATGAGTTTGGCTGTTTGCAACTCTTTCCCATGAAAGTAGATGCACTTTAAGCAAATTATTCTAACTTAAAGTGCACGTCCACTAATTTTATGTATAGTGTTGCCTTTGCAATAATCAGTGGTGTATAAAAGGATTACTTCAAGTTAATTTAAAAAATGTTTATATATATATATTTCAAAAAGGAGCAAGGGGGAAAATGAAAATTCAAAGCAGGTCGTACCTGTCTTACCAATAATTCCAATAACTGAAGTGAGAAGCTGTCTGTAATAGTCAGTGGCAAGGCACAGCAACTACTTAAGTGTGAGTTAACAGCATGCATAGTAGTCATAGCATTGCGGTCATGTTGAACCCAACACACCTGGCCTATCCCTGTGTGAACTTCTCATGTACGATATTAACTATTTGAGCCTGCAGCCATGGCCAGTAGTTCAAGTTTATCTTCTTTCAAGTATTGTGGCATTTACTGTAATCAGAATACGTTTTTGAAAAACTACTTCCGATACATAAGCCGTCAAGTTCTGGGGCTCAAAAAATTATATATTTTTTAGATGAATAAGTGAAATTGCTGTTTTCCCTCTTTTTGCATTAGGCTTTTTTTATTTCTTTTTTTTGCTTTTTTTTTGCTTAAAAGCCTGCTGAGTCATCACTTTCACATCACTTTTGTCAGGGCTGCAGATTACTAGAAAAGTAAGCTTTCCGGGGATGTTTTTGAAGTTTTCTTAGTTTAATGTGTTGGGGAAGAAGATGCATGCTAACAAAATGTATTTGTTTTCATGAGATTAGTAAATATTGTATGCCAGGGGTGCCAGGTAGGTGGAAGGAAGTGCAGGTGGACCATGTGCTATATTTTAATTAAAAACAAACAAACACGGTTTTCGATGTTTGTCATCTCTCCTCCCTGTGGTTTTTGGCACTTGGTTGACGTACAGTCCAATGACACAGGTCAACAGGTGCCCCTCTGAGCTCCGTTCACTCCTCTTGAATACAAATTCAACAGCGGTATATCCAAGTAAAAGTCTATTACTATGTTCACAGTGCATTGAGATCTCCAGAGCAGATTATTTTCAAGTTGACGTCCTATAGCAGATATGAGAGGAAGCAAAACTGTGTCACTCATTTTAACGACTGATGTAGAAAACCACACAGCTTTATTTTATGCATGTGTTCTCAGGTATTACATAACTTTTTTTTAATTTAATGTCCCTCTCAGTATATGATCAGTGCTCCGGCGTAGCAGTTTTGTTCTAAACTGTTTCTGGTGGTGTCTCAGCATGGATGGATGACTTTTTTGAAGATGAAATGACTTGGAATCATTAATGGTCTCTTGAATGTACTGCCAGATGCTGCATGTACCCTTACAACAATGATTCCGTTTCAAGCACAAGATCAAACGTAGCTCAGCATTCATTAGATGGAAAACTGACTAAAAGCTTCAAAGGATTGCTTTTTAGTGGTGAAGAGCCAGTTACAGTAAATACACCAACAAGGGGGGGCCAATTAAGCCTACATGTGGGTGTGTTACTTCAAACACTTCTGTCACAGCTATTTTAAAGAGGAACACTTGTACCACGTCTTTACGCACAGCACATACTCAACAATGATGCATGCACAGCACGTATTGAGAGTAAGGACACCCGGTACCATTTCATCCTTGCAGAGTGCATGGCACAAAGTGCTCTTTGCACCTCTGAAATCCTAGACAGGTGGAACGTCTCATCAGTGTGACAATGATGCAACCAAACACCTGACAATTTGGGTACCACAGCTATACCTACAGGGATTTAGGCATGGCTATTCCTGTGCACATTTACAACAAAACAAAGTGATCCATCAACGAGGCAGCCTAGGAGATGAGCTGCTGGAATATCATTTAACCTCAACCTTTAAATCAGCCTTAATTTCAGTGTTTATTTTCCATGAATCATATGTTTCTTACATATTTAACTTTCTTAGAAAATGAATTCAAACTTGCATACCATTTTGACAATACATAGCATCTTGTAATTTATTAACAGGCCAGAAACAAACTTCTTTTCAGTAAGGGCTCAGGGATATTGTGGCTCAGCAGGTGAGTCAAGTTGATAAATTTGATGCTGAATTTCTAACGCCTATTGGCTAAAAAGGGTTACATGCTCAAATCTTATTAGTCCACTGGAAGCAAAATATATATGTGGAACATCATTGTTGACATACAGGGAAACTGTTTTGTTTAATAAATTTAATGGCTGCAGAGTATATAAATGGATACCATTATGACGTTGTTATGCTAGCTGCTTTAATCCAATGTTTAAAGACTTCATTTAAAACAGTGTTTCTTTCATAAGTAACTCAGGGCTCTCAAAAACTACTGCGTTGTTGCTCTCATCTTATATTAAGTTGTTTTTACCATACTGCAACCATTTATTGTCGACATTAGCTTTAAAAACGCTATTTGTGTTGTTTATACTCCGGGGAAATGTAGAGTCAGAAGGGAAGCTTTTATTTCACAGGACACAGACTTGACAACATTGTCTTTAGTTTGTCTCCAGCTGCTTGGCTCCAAGTCCAAGCTGTGTCTGATCCCCTTTCTGTCACGGGTTGGCAGTGTGTGGGAACATCCACGGCCCCGATCCATGCTTAGGACCCACACTCTGTCCCGAAGGTTAGCTCTGTGGAACATTCTGGGCTCGGGTCCCAGAGAATAGTGACATGTCAGCAGCCCATTCAAATGAACAGGCTGAGGGTAGCACTATGTTAGCAGCGCTGGGAGGGGTAGGGGGGAGTGCTAAAACCGGTGCTGCGTAAAACATTGCAGGGTTAAACCAGGGCGCAGGGCTCCATGAAAGGCCTGGTGTTCCTGGATAGGCTCTGGGCGTGCAGAGTTCAGGAGAAAACGAAACTAGTACCACACTGGCCTGAATAGCAGACGACCCGTTGCGTTTTTTTTATGATGTCCTTTTTGCTCTCATCATTTACGTATGTGACATTATGTGACGCTCTATTTTCGTGCTGCCTGGCAGTTGTTTGATGACTCTGTAGCTTCAATTACCATTATCTTGAAATTGGCACCATAACTTCTGCTCTGTTGTTTGCTAACTTGGCAAGAGTTTGAACCACGATCTCATTGACGTCGCTCTTCCGTCTCTGCCATCATCAGCTAAGTTGTAGTTATATGTAAAATATGTACCGTTTCCTGCATCCTCTTGTTCCTACACTTGTGAAGAAGATCAAAAAAACATGACAGAAGCTCCGACTCTGAGAGAACCGCAGCTTAGCAGCGTTTTACATTTAAAAATTATTAGGAGCTTGACTAAAGCCATGTGACAGATGTGACTTGACGTACAACCATTTGTTTCAAATTTAAAAAAAATAGTAAATGATTTGTATCAATACGACTCAGAAAATCAAATCTGATATCCAGCCCAAGTCACGTCGACAGCGGTCAGTCACGGCTTGATACTGTATGTACAGCATGACTATATACTAGAGGATCTGTGAGGTTGTACTTAGGGAAAGGTTTGCTTTGAGTTAAGTTCTGCTGCTGCTGTGACACCGTGTTTAATTGTAACGTTTCAGCATTGAACCGTTTACCATGCGAATGTTTGCTAATTGGCAATAAATGGAGTGGGCCTGAAGTAGGTGGCACTTGTTTTGCAGGCATACAAATGGCAACATCATTGTGGAGCAACAGAAAAAGTCTGGGTTTTAATACCAGAAAACAATACATGTCTGTCCACATCTCGTGCCAGTTCATCTGGTAGATGTGTAGACAATTGACAGCATGTATGCAAACATTCGCCTGCTGTCGGTGCCCCAGCAAACAAAAGGTATCACCAGTCATTATTGGTAATCCCCTGGGCATCGTGGATATCTGTACCAGATGTCATGGCACTCCTTCTAGTAATTGTGTCTACAAAAACGTGACTCTGCTGGCAACTCAGACGATCACCAGTCATGATCTGTCCTCTCGGGACCATGCATGTCTGTGCACACTTCTCCCAGTTAAAGCTGCATTTTGATGTCTGTCCATATGGGTCACCCTGTGTCAGCATAGTCTCCTTCACAGTCTCCCTCTCAGCCATGCTTGGACAGTTGTCAAACTGCGAGGGAGAGTGAGAGAGAGAGAGAAATAGAAACCATGCATACTTGAGAGTGGAAGATTATCTGAAACTTAAGGCCTGTAAACATCATCGTAAATTATGACGAGGCACAACCCTCGATCTAAAGGCAGGATATTCAACTGGTGAAATCATGTACTAAATTTACCATAATGAAATAATTGCCTCTGCAGTAATTCTGGTCAGAACAGTCAGTATTACGTTTGATGTTTCTGTATTTGTGTCAATATATTACCAACACAAATTTTCACTGCTTATAGGAGTTTAGTGGCAAAATGAATGGATGTGTCAAAGTATTATTACTTCGTATTTTGCTAATAATTTCTCACAATCCAGCATTTTTAGCTAAGCTATTGGGCCAGACATGTAAATTAATGTTGCAACAGACGTAGTCATTATTTAAGACAAAGTATTATCTTCAAGTGCCCGAGGGCCTCAGCCGGTTTTATCTAACTTATTAGCATTCTGGCACTAAGCTTTGGGCAGAATTTCCTCCACAACAAAATTCACCATCAGCTTAAGTTCTCTGTCATGTCATAATCTTTGACCTAAACATCTCTCTACACTGCTGACATTGCTTAAATAATATCTTATTTAAACCTGAGTTTAAGATATGTACAAGCAAGAACCAAGTTAGCCTGCACACGTTGACAACTAGCTTTGAGATGCAGAGTTAGGGGTTAGATCCTATATTCAACTGTTACTTTAAAAGAAAGAAAGAAAAGAAATGAAAATTATTACAGGCTCTGGGTATTTTCTGAGGCATAGTACATTGATTACACAAAAACACACAACCTAGTAAATAAATACAGGTAAAAACATTTTTATTAAAATGTGATTATCTTTATAGTTCTTTAGACGTGGGGGATTCTGTCTTTCTGTTTAAGGCTCTGATAATCTATTGGAACTGTTTGATGCAATACAATCCAAATATAGCTAATATAATATATTTCACATTTTAATGTGGATCCCATGGTCTCCGTTGGTTGGGTTTAAATGTTGTTTTTGAGTAAATGAAGTGTGTGCTGCATGTCGGTGAAACCATTCCGAGGACAGATGCTCACCAGTATTTGCGGGCACGCTCCACATCTCTGAGTCAGCATGAGGCAGGAATACAGTGCTTGTTGTGTCTTAAATTGGCTCTTCCTCTCAGTAATGTTGAGATCATACAGTTCCAAATTTATTCTTATCATAGCTTTCACTTTGTTGCGCTGTTCATAGCATAATTTCATAAAACACTTATTACAGTCAGCGCTGTGGCTTTGACATGTTAAACATCTTCGTTGGCTGCATCTGGGGTGATCGCATGGTTTAGGGTTGCAAAGGTGGATTGTCATGGCTTGATACTCATGATATGGCTTATATTAGCTTTGCATGTGCTTTCCTTTGTAAAAGCTATAGAAATAAAAGTCAGTATGAGGCACAGAGTTCAACAGCGAAGGTATCCAGTTGCTGCAACCTGAACTGAATTACTCCTACTCGGTCGCACGTCTTTCTGTTAAAGCTTTCACTTACAGGAAATGCTTCTCTCTGATTTTCTTCATTGAAACTGAAAGACTAGATTAACCCAGTGATCTGATACTGAAACAACTGAATACAGTCGAGGCGAAGTGGAAACACTCTTCATGCTTCTTTTCTAGTGTACTAGTCAACCTGAAGATACTAATTAAGCCTGTTTGAATGAAAGTAATCAAATACATCGTTTTACCTTTCAAATTCACTTTCCATGTCTCTAGATCATTTTCATGTTTTATGTATTTTTGTTTTAAGTAACATTGACTCTGTGTTACTCTACATAAAAACCGTCTCTAGATATTTGTTTATATGTAAGACGAGGCTGCCACTAGGCCCACCCAACGTCACGATTCATTTTTGTGTTGTTTTGTTTTGTTTTTCATCCAGTTGTGCTTGCAGCATTGGTATATTTGTTTGTTTTACTTGATATCATGTTTTCCTCTGGCCATCGTCTGTCCACCCCTTTCGACCTTTCTTCTGTATTAACTCTTCCTCGTCTGCTTCAGCGACTGCTGCTCATCTCTTCATTGAGTTGGGTTGCACAAGTTAACCCTGCTAGCTGTTCGCTATAGGAGGCGCAAGCAAACCTCATTGGTGGTGTTATGTGAGTGCTTGTGGATATAAAAATAGCCGGCCGGGGTCTGTCTGCAGCCGTTTCTAATAATGCTTACTTTGATTCATTTATGAACAGTGTGTGTGCTTTCTTAATATACATCAGTCAGCAATTCTGAACCTGGATATTTGTAGCTAGTACAGTAGTGTAACGCATGACTTATTTTGTTTGGAATCAACAGTATTTAGAGAAGTATTGAAAATTAAAAACTAGAAATAAGTGAAATGTGCACAAAACACAAAGTTTGAAAATGAATGATTCCTAAGCCACGAAGATCAATTCCACTAGGCTAATTGTTATCTATGTCCTCCTTTAAATTTGTAGGCTGGTAAAAAGAATGAAAAGAGAGTGTCTGTATTAATTTACACCTTAATTAAATTGCAGTAGGCTAATAGAAGAGAAGTAGAAGACCACGGTCTTGTTCTCGTCTACACTATGAGCAAAAACACCCTATGGTGTCCTGCCATAAAGCAAGCAGCAGTTCACTTTGAGGGATGAACTACCTACTTGGCTCCGATATGGAGATGTTCATTTGTGGTCAGCATACATAGCTTGCAAGGACTCAGTATGAGGCCTCTATGTTCCCCTGTCCCCGTCCCGCTGATTGATCAGAGCACCGTTAATCACAAGCACATTCTAACCGACAGCAGCTGCTTAAATTAAGCTCTGATTTAGTTACTGAGAACTTGAAGTAGCTGCTGAGCCTTCGGGTTAGCTTGAATTACTGTAAGAAAAAAATCACTTTTGTTGTGATAAATCGTGTCTAGAAGCATGGAAAATGATGAGAAATGACCATTCGCCTCAAGTTGTTTTGTTTAATTTAGTCCGAAAAACCAAAGATTCAGTCCTGGTGTGGGACGGGGCCGTGTTCAGAGATGAAGGAACCCCCAGGAGGTCGCCCACGGGCTTTAATAAGGGTCGGTTATAAAGCTCAGCGTGGTGGCTCAGACCGTCACCACCTCGCTAGTGCCTCAGTCTGAGTAGCTCACGGCTAATTAAAAAGAAATGGACAAGGAGGTAGAGCATGAGTGGACGTGACGGCAACTAGCTATCTGACGTCATCCATCTGTCATTCAAAACGACGACTCATATCATTATGCATAACTTTTAGAAGACGGATTCCTAAAAGTTTTTTTTTTCTGGGCAATTTTATTTCTGCTGTCAAGTTGGACATTTTAACATTGAGGTCTGTGGGGATTGATTTGCTTATGAAGTAGGCCTCAAGTGGTCATTTGAGGAACAGAATATATAAAAAGTTGTTAACGTGTCTCTCCATAGCAAACTGCATTAGTCCCTTTCTCACCAGTACAATGAATGGACTTATCTGAACCAATGTGGGCTGGAGGTGACTGACGATATTTCAGAAATGTCACTGGTGAGCGCCAACTACTGGGTGACTGGCTGAACGGACAAACGGCAATTTCTGTCTCAGCGTAATGTCAGATAAGCTGTCTGTTTTGACTCGAGAAGGAAAATAAAAATAAAAGTGTTGCTCAGTTCATGTGTTATCACAAGTGTCATCTGGCAGAGAAAATCTTAACTCTCGGAAAGAACATTTCAGCTTGATACAAACACTTCTGACGGATGTAAGAGATTTGTATTGGTTACGAGTAAAGTCTTGGTGAATGGGAAGTAAACACTGAACCAAAACTGGAATTGGTTTCTGGTAAATGACAAAAGCAGATGGTTCCTGGTTGTAAACTTGGCCATGCAGAAATGGGTTACACATGTTAGAAAAATGATGGACCAGTTCACTACATAATGCAACTTTAATGTAGCCCTTAGCACATGCCTTAAGTCTTAACCATGCCACCAGTTATGTGTTGTTCTTCTTCTCATTTAACTATTATCCACACAAACCTGTGTGATCTTTCTTTAAACTAAAATGATTGTCACAATGTTTTAACAGTGGAACAAAAATGTTAACTTTTTATGTTGTCTGTTTTTTGCAGGTCCTGTCATCACGACCATTGATCAGATTTAATGGAAACCAAGGGGTAAGAACATATTCCTTTCATTCCTCTTTCTATCTCCTATCTCAGAGTATCGCTACGGTTTTCCTTTTTAAGAGTACATTCATACACCAGCTGACACACGCGCACACAGATTTCAACATTTCTGTCATCTGCCTTTTTCCTCTTGCGTGACACTTCGCTGTCGTGTTTGCTGTTTGCTGTGTGTCTGCTTTAGAAAACAGCGAGAAAGATGCTGGCAAAGCTATCCTAAATTTAATAATGCCCTTTTTGTCATCGTGTCACGTGCCGCGTCAGCAATGCTCGACCTTAACGCACGTCTGTGAGGCCTCTTAAGGCAAGTCCTGCCGAGCTTCTCCTCGTGTTGGCGACACAGTTCAGTTTCTTTTGTTTTACCTCTTAAAAATGCCAATGACAGTTTGATCCCACAACAAGAAAACTACTCGGAAGCTTCTTTCAATGCCAGGTCCTCTGGCTTTGTTCTCCATAAGTCAGGATATAGTCGGATAAAGGTGGGATCATGCTCTACTCCTTGTCAGCACACTCATGTTTCTGTCCATAGTATGAATGTTGGCTGTTGATGACATTTGATCTTAGTGCTTTAGTTCCTGTTAGACTTCTCTGGGATGCATCGCATTGTTACCAGAGTTGTATCTGATGCTCTAGTGCTTCAGATGATTTGGAAATAAAACCGATTACTATGAGCAGCACTGTGTATGTTTCGTAAAGCAAGCAACATAAATGATCAGTTAAGTAAATGGAGAAAGTATTCAGAGCTGACTGAAAGCTGCTTGTGTTTATATTGCTAGTATTCACGCTTGCTGCTGCCTGCCTTCCTTCTTTACTGTAATAATGAATACACATGGTTGGTTAAGCTTAGAAACTACACAGTTAGAAACTACACAGCTAATAAGGAAGGCAGTGGATTTGTTGTGTTTTAAAATCCTATCATGTGAATGTAGCATCACGTCTCTTTCAGTGCAGCAGGTACATGCTTGTGTATGATCATAACAAAACTTGGGTATCAGTATTCCCCATATCAGCAGTTATCTGTCGCCACAAAGGCAATAAATGCTCTCACACTGAGAAGCATTCTCTGCGCAGGCAACTGCTTCCGGCAAGGGCAAAAGGCAGGCTTAAGAAATGTGAGCCTGCCTCGTCTGACATGCACAGACATAGACTTTTTGCTCTTCTGGCAAGCTTCAGGTTGGTTTGACATTGGAGTGGCCTGCTGCATCCAAATATTCTATTGACAATACATCAAGGTCTGTGGTAATTATGTCAACAAGGTGGCAGTGCTTACAAGAGGAATACTTTCTAGCATTTCATCATGAGCATTCGTGGAAAAATGTAACCTGTAGATGCATAAGCAGTAAACTCACATGCCAAAGACCCGTGGACACACATCTCATCTCTGCCCAGACTGAAGCACAGGTTGTTGCTTAGGTTGTTCACTGAAAGCATTTCATGCTCTTGGTGCACCTGCTTTTCAAATACCAAATTTCGATTGCATCATATTTTCTCATTGTCTGTTCCTGTGAGTTATTGGATATGACCGTTGGTGTAGCCCAGTTCTGTCTTTTCTGTATTTTACAATAGAAGTCGTCATTTCAGATAGCCTCTCTTGACAACATGTTTTTATTCAAAATGCCATGAGGGCTTTTCATTCTGCAACAACCTCCTCTAGCTGTCTCTGTGCTCTTGATGCTTCCTTCCTCCTGTCAATATTTCTGTGTAGAATCGGGATCTGTGCTCTGCAGAACACTGGAGCCAGACTCCCATCTTTCGCTTGCTGCTTTTCTGCCAAGTACAATTCATTTTTGTAAGAATCCTTTTGATTCCTTCTGTTCTGGGAAGTTGACTTTTTTCTATATAGTCACATAAATATATAAGAATGTCGCAGACAGACTGTCATTAACCGGCCTTAAATCTCCCTCTCCTCTTTATATTCATTAAAATGTGTTGAACAAATAGAGATTGCCCCCACATGTCACAGATCCACCTGCTGTTTATTATCTGATCATGCCAGGCTGTTAGAAGTAATGAAATGTATTGATGCAGCAGCCTACCTCCAGGGAAAAATATGTTACTGTTGAGATGAGAATGCCAGTCAGAAGTGTGAAAGTGGCTAAATTACAGAACAGATGGCCTGGCTGTCACCACGAGAACCCGTATTCATTCACTCGCATTCATTCATTTGGTGCAGCTTGCTTTGAGCTCTGACAAAGTTTGCACATACACGCACACCTTTTAGAAAGGAGAGACTAAAAACAGTTTATTTGACACCTTTGGGTTGTATTTCTAAAAACACAAACGTGCTACATAAGAAATAATGAGGCATCGCTGCAGTCAGATTTTCATATTATGACCGTAGCCATGTCATAATATATGTCATTTGGCACAGTTTGGGGATTTTTGATTGGTTTAGGTTACCTGTAGATATAAATGTATGGAGATCATGTTTAAGGACTGATGACACTAGCCAAGCTGATCTGTTAAATGTTTCTTTTGTTATCATCTGTAGCCCATTTAGAACTGAAGATGCAGCTTGGATGAGAGGAGGAAAACCCAACAAGTCCAGTTGCCTTTGTTTTAGCTGTGTTTTTGGACATTCCCTGACCTGGACGACTGGTGGTTGTAGATTCTGAAGTGTAGTGACACTAGTCAAGCTCGTGAACAACAGTTTGATCTGTCGAACTAGGACGAAAAAGACAAATCTGGATGACTTTAAAATCAGCTGTGTCACCTGTTTTCACTTGATCTCTCCATGTGCTTCATGTTCTTGCATCTCATTTTTTTTTTACTGCCGTATTTCCTCCATTCATATTGTCAACACTGGGTTGTGTAAACAGAATCACAGTGGAGTGAAGGTTTTTTCCACAGTGTTTTTAGGATCATTAATTGGGACTGCTGACATTGTGTTGCTGTCTCCGTTCATCGGGGACTCTCTCTTTCCTCTCCCCTCGCCTCAGAAAAGGAGGCTAGTGCGTAGAGGTTGGCCCGCCTTAAAAGCCCCGGCTTGAAAAGCGCTATTGTTTTCTACGTGCTATGCAGATATAGATGAGACTAGCAGCTAACAAGCAGGTGATGTACAGCATCTTGAAAATGCTCTTCTCTTCAAGTGCTTTTCTGCTCTTTTGTGTTATGCTCTGTTTGTCTGGGCTTTGAGACGACTGGCTAAAGCTCCTGAATCTCTGAGGAATGGTTTTAATTTGCAATTTTTACAGAATTTAAGGTAAACAAAAAAATGGCAGCTTGATATTACAGCACCCACAGCTGCGTTGCTCCCGTTTCTGCTGTAGCTGAACTGGCCAAACTGGACCCATATGTGCTTTTCAAATCTTTACTGTGTCAGTAGATTCTTTGGGTCTTGAATAAATGTGATGTGTATTGTGATGGCTGCACTTGAATTGAAACATTCATGGACACATTCACATCTTCACATCACATCTTATCATCATAACAATAAAACTGCACACATTTCATCCCATGCGCCAAATCAAGAATACTTTTTTGTTAATATAATATAATATAGTATTAAATAATTTTTCAGAAGATGGTCACTCAAGTGTGCACGTCTTGGTAGTCATGATGCAATGTAGACACACTCACTAATGACGGACAAGGGTGCATGTAATGGATCGTTACTGAGAATGATCCATTTCTTTAGAAACTCTTCATGGATGAGTGTATTGTCGCATGCGCAGGGTGATTTCAACACTCACACGTTTGTTAAACTGGAGCTCAAGCCATTTGGTGTGGAGGAGCCTCTTCTCACTTTTTCATTCTCTTCAGTGTGAGTCAGTGAGTCAACTGAGTCACTCCCCTGTGCGTTGCCTTTCCGTTCAGTTCCTCTGCATCTTAATTATATCTGGATTCGCACATTGATTTTATTTTATTTGTCAAATGTATAACTGGGAAAATACCATGATACAAAATGGCTTTCGTAATTAGCTGTGTTTACGCTGAAGATATTCCCTTAAGGAAAGGATTCACTAATATGTATGGTTTTTACTTCGATCCAGTCGAATATTTCTTCCAATCATGCCAGTCCGTTCTCATCAAGGTGGTTACTTGAGGCTTTTCCAGTCTTAACTGGGATGTTATTCAGATTATTGTTCATGTCCATGTCAACATAGCAAGAATTTGGCCTGGTTTCCTCAGCCAAACATGTTACGTGTCGTGTATTGGGTATGGCTGGTACCTTTGCAGTTTCCATCAGCATGGAGTCAATGTTTTATTGAAGAGATAAAAGTGAACATGTAGATGATGGTGTAATGACATGGACTGACCTCCTGGTTTGTTTGGAGCTCAGACTTGCAGTAGCTCTGTGCGTTGTAGGCCTCAGTGAAGGATGCTGTTTAGGCCGAGTGTCTGTTATGCAAGGGACAGGTTGGAGCATTATAAGTAATGAATGTTCTTGCTTTTTTATTATTAATGTTTATGTATCGGGTTACTCAGAGCTGGGTGGAGATGTACTGGTATCTCATTAGTGGTTCAGGATGTTCTCTGTGATGGGGTCAGAAATGTTTTACAACACTCACTGATACACCTCCTGTAATGATGAATGTGAATTTAACAACACATTTACTATCCTGTGTTCTGGTGCAAACTTCTCATGATTAACTGTAATAAATAATAGATAATAAAGCAAAATAAACTATACTATGAAATACACTATATATATAACATATACTATGATAGTTTGTAGCCACACAGTATTATCTTAAAGTAGTTTTTAAACTTATGGTTAAGGAAGACCTTCAGGTTTCATGTGTGTTGGGGAGACCTGGCTACAGTCTGGCTACACAACAGTTCCAACACTGAGGAAAAAGCCACAAACTAAGTTTATGATCTAGTTAGATCTCTAACGATGAACTGCTCCCTAAGTTGGTGATCCAAAAAATAGTTTCCGTTATCAGCTTTAGCTGTTGGTCCTCGGGCTGGGCTTAAACTCAGGCTAAACTTACTTTTACTGGTGTTTCCTATCCAGGATTGTTAAATACATTCTCCATTTACTTTAGAGGCTAAAGAGATGTTTTTGAGTAAGAATCAGAAATGTGTCAAGGCAAGGTTTCCGTGTCTCCTGCTTGTTTTGCTTCCTCTTTCTTTAAGACGATTACCAAAATGCTTCTTTGCTCCGCATGAAGAACATCGCACATTTTCGACGGCTCCTTTTAATAGTGTCTATTTTAAAATAAAAATGCAGCATCTGATTCTCAGTTGACGAAGCATTTCTTCCGTTTAAGCAGCCGTTCTAACCCAAGGTTGAAGTGTCCAGCAGCTTGCCTATGATTAGATGTTTGTTGGCTTTAGCAGCTAAGGCTTGACAGTGGTTAACTCCACTTCCTCCGCAGTCTTTAAAAAAAGGAACACCTGTAGTGCTGGACGGAGGTAATTATAGGGTTGAAATAGGATACGCATAACCATGTCAGGAGTCACAGACTGCAGAAATACCTGTCATAGTTTCCTCAATTACATGTTGGGAGCATGATTGAAATACTGCAGTGCTACATATATGCTGGAGAAAAACGTTATGGTGCACATGATGCGTTTTATTTTCAGTGTTACCAAGAAAATGCCTGACACCTACTGACAGCTTTGCCTAGTTTTCAGGGTCTAGTCTTCATGGTTTATATTGTTTATATATGAGACAGGAAAAAAGTGTTTATATCTACAAATATTGAGTAGAATTCAAGCGGCATAAGAAGGCTGTAGTCTGCCCAGAGTAACGTTTTTATTAAAAAGATCATGCGCTGATATTTGTTATAAAACTCTCAAGCATTTGGATCTAATGCTGATTTAATGTGTTGGTGTTTTTGTCTTCAACAGAAAATCTCAATACCACGGCCAGAAAATTCCAGTGAACTGCAAACGTTTACTTTCTACCTGTCGAATGTGGGCAGAGATAACCCCCAGGGCAGCTTCGACTGCATCCAGCAGTTCATCACCAGGTGGAAGAAAACACACAATCCAGCGCTTCTTTATTGTAGTGTTTTCTTATTCGTAATTTGACATTTGTAAAAATACAGCTTTGCTGCATTGTAATATCAAATGCACATAATTAATAATGTGACTGATTACCTTTTGAGCTCTGTTCATATAATCAGCACTCTTTGCAGTTAAATTACCTAATGAGTGTTTTCAAGCAGGCAATCTGTTTGTTTGACGTAATTATGAACTGATGTTAATCACCAGGCCTCTCAGTTAAAAGCTTTACAGGCAGAGCTGATGAACATAATGGGGACTTTGGCTCCAAAAGGCAGTTACAAATTTGAAAGATGAAACTCTGAGGTTAAAGGGCTGTACAAATGGTAAATGACGTCCTGGTCAGGTGTGAAAAAACGGATACAAGTGGCCCGCGGTGCTCAGTCGATGAACCATTAATGGGCTTTAATATTAATAATCTGATATTTGTCTAATCTGACTTATTGAACGGGACAGTTTTTGCAGATTTAGCACAGTTGCTAAACGAGACAGAAACGGTGCAGGAATGTGTCATGGTAACGTTTTTATATAGCTAGCTGTATTTTCAGTGTTAATTTGAATTATTAAGTGTGCGAACATATTTAAGCAACACACTTAATGTGTTTGAACACTTAATAATTTAAATAATCAGCTAGAAACTTATAACAAGCCCAACTTATGATGTGGAACCATTCCCTTCAGTGCATCTAACCGAGCGACCATGATCATCTTCTGTAGCTACACATACTCAAAATGCTGACTGACTCGACTGAAAGCCACCAGATGTCCGTGGCGAAGAGGAAGGAAGTAGAAAGACAGAATGAGGAACAGCACGAATCTTCTGCTTCTCTGTCAAGTTTCTGACCCCATTATCCTACAAGTATTTTTAACAAGTGGGTCAGGTGGAGTTCATTTGAATCTCTGACTGGATCCTAATCAGCCTAAAGTTGCAGCCTAAAACCCAAAATGACAGAGCTCGGCTTCCACTGACTGTGCCAGCGGCATCTCATTTTCTGCCAAATCCTCATCAAAGTGGAGGGGAATCAAAGGGAACCGGAAAGTCAGGGAAAGAATGGGATTTGATGCGGCAGTGAGTCGTACTCTGGGAACCCACAGTTGGGTGGAAATTGAAAAAATAATAGTTGTCCCCTCAGGGGATTTAATGGATCTTGCCCGAGCAGGAACACGCAATGAGAGATATTAGAGAGAGATGGCCCATAAATTTCATACTGAGAATGAATCAGTGCTGATGAGCTTAGATTTACTATAAAACTATATTCTCTAGAATGAAATGTGATTGGTGGATATCAAATAACTGTCACTTAAAAGTTGTTTCCTTTCTGTTTTTTCCTATTTAGTCTTCTGTTTACTCTCCCCTTGATGTCCTCTCACACCATTTCCTCCTTGTTTTGGCAGTGAAGGGAGCATTCAGCTGGACTGTTTGGGCGGGATCCAGGACAAGATCACAGTATGTGCCACAGACGACTCGTACCAGAAGGCCAGGGAAAGTATGGCCCAAGTTGAGGAGGAGACTCGGAGTAGGAGTGCCATAGTCATCAAGCCTGGGGGAAGATACGTAGGTGAGGAGACGTGATATGACACAGAATTAGGTCATTTTCTAACTGTCCGGTGGGAATGGATATTTCCACTTGTGTACCACTGAAGTGTTAACACACAGGACCTCCCTAAAGGAATTTCTCTACCCTACAAGCTGTACAAGATGTGTATGTGTAGCCTTGTTCTACTGGTGAACAGGTTGACACTGGAGCACAGAGGCTGAGGCCACATGGCAAAGGGCCATCGCACTGCCAGCACGCCTCATCTATAACCAGGACTTTACTGAATTTGACATTTGGTTCTTCAATCTGTCACATACACACTAATCCTCTTTGTTCTGAACCACTGTGAATGTAATTCAAACACAAAGAGGTAGAAATGTCTCCAGGCATAACTCATCAACTTCCTGATGACCTGCACTGTAATGCACAGCATGTTACAGTTGCAGCAGAAAGCCACGGGAGTCTTGCCTCATTGCCTGTGAAGAAAGAAATCTATTGAAAGCCACATGTCCACATGTGCTGTGGAACCAAACGGTGTGTCAGTCCCACTGGATGACCTGAAAAAAAAAAAGAAAGGTTGTCAGTGGGAGACGTAATTACTGGTGTCTGCACTGAAAGGTAAAATGGAGTGTGTGGCAGCACGAAGGATCCGTTCACAATCCATTATTTTTGACTCATCAGCAGCTTCTCCCGACATTAACATTGAGATAAAAGATGTTGACTCAAATCACTATATTTGTTGTGGGGTTACTTGTTTTCTTCTTACAGAAATAAGTATGCGCAAAAGGTTACGTGGTGAGTCATATTCTTGCAGTGCCTTTATTTCTGTGGTAGATCATAGTATGCTTGACTGGACTCATTTTCATAAATGCACTGTAAACAGAACAAACTAATTTTTATTGAAGGATTTACACACTTGTTTCAGACAACCCCACCATTCTTCTTTCCTCACCAGCCAGAAAGAGGAAAAAATTATCTATCATTTATACAGCAATTTCAAACTTAAGGTCATTGTCATCAGTGGAATGTGGATTTTCTTGACACGTGACACTGTTTATTTTGAAATCAACCTGACATTTCCCCTTATTTCTGTAACTTCCTCCCAGGTAAGAAGGTTCAGATCCGGAAACCGGCACCTGCCCTCTCAGATATCGCCCCCCTACGGAGGACGTCTCGGCCTGTCATCATCTCTAGCAGTACACTAAAGAAAAGTACGACTCAGCATAGGCCGCTCCGAGAGCGCCTCATACACCTGCTGGCCCTCAAGCCTTACAGAAAGGCTGAGCTGATCCTCAGGTTGCAGAAGGACGGCCTCTCGCCATTAGACAAAGACTCCCTGGACAGCCACCTGCAACAGGTCACACCCTGAGTATTTTCACTCACTTACATCTCCCACTGGAGTTAACCCCACACATGATCCAGATGAGTCCAGCAGACTCATCCGTGGCTCTTATTGTTTCCCTAGGTTGCAAACCTGAATGGGAGAGAAAACACCTTCACATTGAAGGACTTTTTGTATAAGGAAATTCAGAAGGACTGGCCTGGCTACACAGAGGGAGACCAGCAGCTTCTGAAAAGAATTCTGTTCAGGTATGTCAGAGATGAGAAATAGAACGACGTGTAATCGAAGTCTTCGGTGTTTTGTCACAGGGATGCTTATGTCACCCAGCTGTCCTCTAAGAGGTCATGTCTTTTTCTGTTCAACACATGTTATGAGTCAGTGCCAGATTATCTGAGTTGACAGTTAGACATTTTAGAACAAACCTACTACAATTGTGATATGAGAGATAAGTACATTTCTAAGAATAATAGCAGTGTGTTTAGCTTTTATTTCCATACACATGAATATATTGGGAACACTGCACAATGTTTTCCAGATTAAAAAAAAATACAGCAAGTGTAGAAAGGGAAATATTGTGCTGTTCAGAAATAATAGCAGCATCTCCATTTACTATATAAACTGGAAAATGGATGAAAATGTAGTTTTCCTGGGTATCACTGAACTGCTACTTAGTTGTATGACCAGCGTTTCTGGGAAACGCTTCACATCTGTGTTGCATACAGTCAGCCAACTTCTGACACCTGTGAACAGATATTCCAGCCCAGGACGATTGGACAACGTTCCACAATTTCTCTGCATTTTTTAGGTTTTTTCCTCAGGAAAAAAAAAACAATTTTGATGGCACCCACAAGTTTTTTTATTGGCTTAAGGTCTGGGCATTGGGCTGGCCACTCCGTAATGTTAATCTTTTTGGTCTGGAACCAGGATGCTGCTGGTGTGTTTTGGGTTGTTTTCTTTCTTTAACACCCATTTCTTGTTTGGCATAAGGCCACATGACCTCCTCAAGTGTTTTTATATATTTGATATTTGGTATGTAATAAATGGGCACCTTAGTACAAGAAACACCTTCACATCATGATGCGTGCACCACGGTGCCTCACTGTCCTCACAGGGTGCTGTGGCTTAAATACCGTGTTTGGGGGTCGACTTTCCTCTTTAGTCCAGTGAATATGTTCTTTGGTAAATTGTAGCATCTATATTTTAGGAGTCTTATAAATGTTACAGCGCTCACAGGTAACTTTGGGTCATCTTTGATTTCTCTGGAGCTGATCATTAGTTCAGTCTTCTTTGAATGGTTAGTTTTCCATTTTCTTCCATATCTTTCAGGTTTTGGTTGTAAATTTAAAGGATTTGAGAATTTGTTTTTCCCTCTCCTATTAACCTTTTAATCAGAGTACGGAGTTCTTCTGAACGATGCTAGAACAACCCATTTTACTCTGGTTTTCAGAGAGAAAGGCAGTATAACTAGCATGTGCTGCCTTCGTCCTTCAGTAATGGCCACCTTTTTGGCGGTAAATGTTTTTATCACAGAATGAATGTCCTCACTAATTGAACTCCCCACTGCTTTTATTTTGAACACAGTCCTTTCAATTAATGATTAAATTACACTGAATTAGCAGCATGCATGACGTTGATTGTTGGGTCTGTTGGTTTCCTATTACTCTACTACACATACTAGTAAACGACTGGCCAGGTAGAAATAACATTTCTACCAAAAACAGTGATTGATGACTGCTGTATTTAAGGCTGTGCTGGTATGAAATCTCTGGTGTCTGGCGTCCTGTAAACATTGATGTGCAAGACTGAAGTTAGATGTCATTACATATCTCCAGGAAAATGTCTGTGGATTCCACTAAATTTCATCCATGTGTTTATTTGTTGACACCCTGGGCTGCTGGCCTACTTCCTGGTGGAAAAATCAGGTTTCTCAGGATCTGTGACGCTGAGGAATTGCAAGCTCCCAACTACCTGCTATATATAGAACAGGCAGCACTGTTCAGTGTTCAGTTTGTATTTACGTAATAAACTCAAGAATGGTGCCTATTGTCCATGATAAGCGTACTGGTGGCACAGCTATTGAAGGCAGCCTGAATGTTAACACTCGGAGTGACCAGAAGAATAGAAATGCAATGAAGTCCGATAGTCCTGCGACGTGCACGGTGTTGCAAGACGCCTGAAATGTTATTGTTGAGATGACGACGTTTAGTTTTAGTGAATACAGCCCATAATAGTTTAATTAGTGCGATAACAAAAGCATTTGTCGTGGCACAAATGAAATGTTTGTCAAAGATACTTGTTCACTCCGTGTTTTATATGTGCGTATGTGATTGATTTGCTTTGTAAAATGATTCACATCCACGCATGCATCCTTTTTGTGTCACTGTACTTTGAGCTCCGTTTGGGAGTTTATCAGCTGGTTGAACAACCACAGCCTCCCACTTAATATCACCTCCCCCTTCCTGGCTCCTCCAGAGTTTGAAGCGAATGCAGCCAGTCACGCAGGAGTAGCACAGCAACATGATGCAACAGTGTTCCAGCACATGCTGATCTGTGTGTGAGGTGGCGCTGGTCCAAGGTTCAGCCGTATTGGTCAGCGTGCTGCCTCACTCGTAGCTCCTGCCTGTCTGCCGGACTGCCCTCACCACACACACACACACACACACACACAGAAGCACTCCAATCCTGATTTAGCGAGGGCGAGGCGTTGACCAGGCTCGGTGTACCCAAGTGCCCCCTACTGATAAAGTCATTAGCTGTGACAGCAGCGTCTCCTCATGTGCAAAATCCAGCTTTACATTGGAGTCGCATGTCATGTTTGTTCTTCCCTCTGTGTTTGAACGGATACAACTGTCTGTTCAAACAAGCCGACTGAAATCAAGCTGCAGTAGTTAGTTCTCAAACAGCTGTGTGTGTCTTAGTTTAAGTAAAAGCTGGATCAATAGTTGTTCACTTTAACTTCATCTTTGCTGAGTTAAGCACACTTAAGCTTTTACAGCTGTATTTTGGTATTTCTCTTTTGTTTTAGCTGTCGCTTGTTGTGTTCATCTGTTCACAACTGGCACTGTGACGGTTCTTAGCTGTTGTGAATCCCAAGTGAACATCTCTAAAGGCAGGTGTGAATACCGCACTTACTCAGGCAACTTGTGGAGGAGGACACAGACAAAATGCTGTGAAAACAAATAGAGTACATTCCTTATTGCTTAGAGGGACCTTGTTGTCATAATCATATTGGTGAACCGGCCAAACGGCATCCATTCCCAAAGTGAACTACAGTGCCATATTCCTTCTCTGTCGCCTCCTCTCTGTCACTTTACAGTGTCATACCACTTCCTCACTTGTCTTCAAAAAGCTGCCAAGATTGTTCAGCCATGAAATAAACACAGAGCTGTGTCACTGGGGTTGTAAAATGCCAGAATAACGTAGTATGTTTTAGAAACGCTGAAAGGAAACTGGTGGAAGCTTTGTATAGACTGAGGCCACGCTTACATGAATACGATTTTTGAGTGAAACCGCATAGGTTTTGCATGTTTAGGCCAGCCGTCATTCCTCGGTCACTTTCAGTCACCTTTTTTGAATGAAAAGATAAATATGGAGCCTTTGCGGTTTCTTTCTGTCTTTCGTGTGGGTGCCTGATATGAACACGATGATGTCAACACCTGACCTCGATGTAAACTGGATGTTTAGACCCACCCACCCAACTTTCCGCTACCTGTTAGCTCAGGCTACATCCTGTCACTCAAAGCGTGAACACCTTTAATTAAGCAGAATTTAAACCTCAATAAAAAATAAACAAATGAGTTGGAAAAAAAATCACCTCCAGTGCAGTTATCATGAATGGTGAAATAATCAAAATCATTTTTTGTACCAGGCTGTAAACATGTTTAATAATGCTGTAAAGTTGGGCTTTTTAACATGGGGGTCTATGGGGATTTGCTCCCTTTGCCTCAAGTGGCCACTCGAAGAACTGCAGTTTTTTGCACTTTACATGGGCTTCATCGCTCAGATCCAGAGGTTGTTGCTTGGTTTTTATACGGCATGCTGGGATGACGCACATGCCCCGCCTTCTTCATCTTCTTTTGACGTTGTGTAGCAGAAACAGCACCACACATAGGTACTACAGCATTTCTACAACTAGATGCAGTTTGGCAATGGATCAATCTGGAGTAATGGAGTAATTCTCGAAACAATGGCAAGGAAAAGAAAAGATCGTTTTGGTACATGTGAATTTGGCCTTAATTGCTGAAGCTTTGCCTCCACTGTTTATTACAAAATGCTGCACTGTCTAGTACCACCTCCTTTGCTCAGTTGTCATAGCTACCCACTCACGCTTCACAAAATGACTCAAACTTGTCTGTGAAGTCCTTATACATACAATTTTCTTGTCACTAAATAAGTGGTAGTCATACAGTTTGTTGCACAGCGTCTTTTCTTCAACGAGAGAGTTTCCTAGTTTTTCAAGCACAATAAAAGTAGTAGTGTGATTCCATGCTGCCTGTAGATGGCTATGTAACAACATGTCTGGTCAGATGCTTAAGCTGGAGTGCATCACATCCACTTAAAGCGTTCACTGCTGCATCAGTGCCCGACCAAATGCTGTGTCACTTCAGCAGAGGAGTTGAATAGATAAATTGGTTTCCTGCAGTGTTTGGTAAGCTGCTATGACCAAGCAAGTTCCCCTGTGGGTCATTACAGTCCGTCTAAGTCTGATCTTTACAGTGTCCAGTGATTATATGACATTTATTTTTCCATTGTGTTTGTGTGCTTGCATTTACTGTCTTTTAGGAAACAGGCCCAGAACAGCTCTACTCCTCCACCAGAGAGCCCACCCAAAGAAGTGGCCAGTAGCTCTCCATCTCAGGTGAGCCATCTTCACTTCTTGTCTCTCGCCTCCAATCACTTCCATCCAGCTGCTGTTATTCTGCTTCCCATGTATTAGTTATGCACTTAACGGCACAGCAGCTAATCTTTCCATTTCGTTTATAATTCATTTGATGAGGATTTTCTGACTAGGCAATTAATTCTTTAGTTTAGCAATAAATAATAAACAGAGCTTCCCCTATTTAACGTTTATTAAAGCATGATCCTATTTACATCTTTTGATATTTGTGAATGAGAAATATAAAGGTCTAGCTTTTACTATTTACCCAATACATACTAAATACTAAATCTCAAAAGAGTTGTTTTCAGGTTTGGTCTTACTTGGAAACTGGCAGATCTTCTCTATTTAAAGAGTTCCCACACTTGTGTGTTTTTGGGTCATTTCTGGCAGCCACTGTAAAAATCTTAGCATTTTATTCATTTCTAGACCGCAGCTAAACTATTTCCCCCACTCTGAAGTACTCTGCATAATCTTAAACCTGATCTTGTTTGGGCTTCGTCTACTTTCCAGCTGATCCCGTAGAAAGGGGAGGCACGATCAAATGTTTATCAGGCTAATGGGTTTTTCATTTCCTTTTTCGCCAGATTACCGACCTGCTAACTGGGTTGGTGTGGTCTGGTGGTTTCTAGGACTTTCCAGGCAGGAGTTTTTTTAAATTAAAAAAAAAAAAAAATTCTCAGTTTTCTCAAATTTCACAAGCACCTTTGCAGTGCACATTTTTAACTGGTTTCGTTGTGGCCAGTATTACTTTCTTTAAAAAAAAAAAGTCCTCCATGATTCTCCTCATTTTGTGAAAATGATCTCCCTACTCAATTTATCCTGCCACTCCTGCTGTGAGGTCAATCCAGTCTTCTGAATTTGCCATTATTTACTCTTCCATTAGGTGGAAGGAGGAGGAGGAGCGGCTCCGTTATATTAATAGCTCCTTCCACTCAGGTTGTTCTCACCTCGGATGTATGCCCCATACTTTCCGCTCCCTCCTTCAGCAAACACACATGAGACAGCCTCTGTTTTTAGCTTCATTGGAACAAACGGAAGCTAAAATGTGTGCAAACCTCTGGCATGACTCCGGCAGTGCTACAAAAAGTATCCTCTTTCATCACTTGGCTGGATTGTAGCTTTAAAGGAGGAAAATAAAACCGAGATCAATGTGTTCACGAAATGGTTTGAAAATCCTTGCAAGTCCAAACTGTTCTCCTCTGTTTCACTCCAGAAAGTCTTTCTTTTTTTTGCAAGCCAAAGCAGAGTGTTTCGGGTTTGCCACTCCCAATGTGGCGTGGGCTGTTTGAAACAGGGCCTGGCTGTAATGTAATCTCTGGTATTGTGAAATGCAGCACAGGTAGTCCCTGCGCAACCAAGAAGGCAGATCCTTTAATACTGTGTCTTTGTGTTGCTTTGTCCATCTATCTCCTTGTGCTTATTACACCTCTTACACCCTTGTACACTTCCGTGCCGCGCCACAGTTTTGTTAACTACAATGTTTCGCCTCTTTCACTCTTGACTTGAAATGAATTCATATTAGACTCTGTTTGAGAGCCTGTTATTGAACCGGCTGTTTTTTTCTGCCAGAAACGGCCCGCCGCTGACTTCATCGACCCTCTTATCAACAAAAAGCCACGGATATCGCACCTCGCCAACAAGGCTGCAACAGCCCCAATTAATGGCAAGCTCAGCTCTTCCAACGGGAGAGGAGAGGCGGGCGGAGCACAGCCTGGGGGGGCAGTGTCTTCGTCCGAGGGCGGCATGACATCGGGCGCCCAGCCCCTTCCCGTGCTCGACATCCCTCGTCCCTTCGAAGTGTTGTCGGACGTCAGCAACGACTCCAGCCACAATGGCCGCGACTGTGACTCTCAGGAAACGGCGGTGTCCGAGAGGCTCGGCCAGCCACCTTCTTCGCTCTTCTCGGTGTCGACGGTGACCACGACGCCGAGCATCAGCACGTCGTCCCCCGGACACACGGTCCTGTTGGGCCCGCGGGACAAGAGCCCGTCGTCTTTAAACAGCAAGTCCAGGAAGAAGTCGAAAAAGCATAAAGACAAGGAGAAGAGCAAAGACAGGGAGAGGGTGAAAGGAAGGGAGCAGGAGAAGGAGAGGAAGAGTCGCGAGGAAAGCGTGCCTGAGCCCAACCGAGCCTGTGAGATGAGCCCAGGGAACCTGAAAAGCAACAGTATTCCACAAAAAAGCACAGGTGAGACAATTAGGATAAAGGATTTCTGAATAAATGTTGATATGTGGACGGACACCGGTTAGTCATCGCTGTGAGTAGGAGATGAATCATGGGACCGGTATGCTTCACACTGATTAAACTGAGACCTCTGCTGTTCAGCTTTATGTCTTCAGCAAAAGACTGAAGGGCTCTGAATTCAACAGTTGGGGCGGTTCTTAGTTTAGAGCATTGCACATTTAAGAGTGATTAGATTGTGCTGAATGATTAATTTTCTGCTGATGCTTTTCTGTTTGCACCAAAGCAGGTTCTATAGATAACCCGTGGTAGATTAACTCTGCTTCCTCACTGTGTGACCTTGTTTCAGATCTGAATGGAATGTGCAACAGTACCAGTATTCCTTCATCCTCACCTGAGGTGGCAGACTATTTATTGTGAGTATTTAACAAGTTCGGGCGTAGACACAAAAATTTATTTCTTGGAAGCATTTTCTCGTGTTTCGAGGTGCAGACACGAGAAAAAGACAGCGAGAATAAAGGTGACAGAGACAGGTGCATGCCAACGTGTTATTACTGGTTGTCACTCAGCCCAAAACACGCCCCACAGACGAAGGTGCAGCTGGCACACCACGTCGTCATTGCTGCAGTCACCACCAGAGATTATACTCCTCACAGTCGCAACCTGAGCACACAGACACGGTACACATATTGTAGGTTTCAGTGTAAATTGCACTTTCCGTGAACATTATTATGATCATAGGGATGAAGTGATAATCCTTGGCGCACACCCCAGGCTTGTCTGAGGTTGTCTGTCTCTCGCCGTTAGACTTTTAAAAGTATTTGAAGAATGAAACTAATTGATTCGTCTGGAGTCGCTCTCATTAAATCTAATGACTTTATCAGCCTCTTTTATATTAAATGCCTGAAGAAAGGTTTATCCAGACTTTATGTCTTTAAATCTCTGCTTAGTTACATTTTCTTGTCTTCTCCTCCCAGGAAGTACACAGTGATTGCCTCTCCGGAGCAGCGTCAGAGGTATAAAAACGATTTCAACAACGAGTACAGTGAGTACCGAGGTCTCCATGCTCGAATAGAGGGCATCACCCGGCAGTTCACTGTGCTCGACAATGAGCTTAAACAGCTCCAACAAGGCACAGACAAGTACAAGGTAGATCCCCAAATGACACTTAAAACTCTTTTTAACACTTAAAAAATTCAAAATAAACTCCAGTTACTCTTTTTACTCATTACCCTCTACATTTTCTTCTCTTTACAGACAATCCACAATCAGATACTTCAAGAGTATCATAAAATTAAAAAGGTATGTTTCGCCACCTTGAGTGATTCTAATAAGAAAGTATCTTGTACGTGATCAGATTATAACACAGCTCTTCCCTGTCCCTTGCAGACTAATCCAAACTATAGCCAAGAGAAGAACCGCTGTGAATATCTACACAACAAACTGGCACATATAAAGAAACTCATTGCGGAGTATGATCAACAGCAACTTTAGAAATAGTCACTAGACACTGTTTCCCTCTTATCTCTGGAAACCACGCAGATAAAGGAAAACTCTGGAGTCAGCTTGCTCTAAAAAAAAAAAAAAAAAAAAAAAAAAAAATGCCATGAAGGGAGTGTTCCCCTCATTGGAGCCAAAGGCTCTAATGAGGGTGAAACAGGACACATGATCTCTCTTTCCTTTTTTGTTTTCTTTTTTTTTTTTTTTTTTTTTGAAGATGGGACTGAGTCTGGTTTGACTCTGTCGCTGTAGTTAATGGTGCATCCAGAAAATGTGGTTTGGTTTGGCTTTGTTTTTCTCAAACGACCACTCTGCTAGAGGGGTCCCAAACAGTCAAACACGGACACTTTCCCACTTTCTTGGGGGTGGGGGTGGGTGGATTTTCAGATAATCTTTCCTGCTTTAGAAACTGGAGGGAAGGGGTCACACTTAGTTGAAACGTGCAGTTTGTAAGCCAAATGCAACTAATTTGTTTTGAGTTCAGAAAAAATAAGTGAATGATACATCGGTTTTCCCTGCATACTGAATCAAACGGTTGTGATGTTGAACTTATTTCTTTGTTTTTTGTTTTTTTTTCTCTCTTTTATTTATTTTTGACACTTAAACTGGGGGGGTGAGTCTACTTTACACTCCTCAATATCAGTACTTAAAAGCTGTGTCTCCTACTTTCTGTCCTCACACCTTGAATGTCTACCAGTATTTTATTCAGAAGCTGCCTTGCCCATTTAATTGTCAATCTGTTGGCGATCATTTTCTTCTCTCTTTTAAAGAGATGTAGATATTACTGTTGATTAAATCAAAACAAATGCACACGGTCAGACGCAGGTTTGCGAGCTTGGCTTTTCTTTTCTGAAGTAACGTGCAGATGTCTTAACAGAGGAGACATGAGTCAGTTTCCAATCACTGTAAAGCTGTGGATTGTCTTTGGATGTCGTGACGAGCTCGGTTACAGCAGTGGTCCTTAGTTACAGTTCACCGTATTGTATCAGTAAGGACCTATATTTAGCTCTTAATTGGGTGTCTTTCCAGTTGTAGCAACAGAACAATTCAGTTATCTGAGGAGTTCGCAGTCGGTGTTAATCACACTATGGAAGATCCTCCAATTGTAAGATGAAGCAGACGGGATTCAGACCTGTAGACTTTTTCTTTTCATCTTTGAAATGTCCGATCTGATATCTTCTAGCGTGCACCATTATCACCTTTATTACGTTAAAATCCTGTTTACAGTGTCTATGAAAGGTTTGTCTGCTGATCGACCCGCATTTAGTCACAGACGACTGTTAAAATGAAGCCATCTCTGTTCATCTTCCCGAGTGGAGCCTGGTGGACCTCCTGCTCAGAGAAGGACCAGTTTTTGCCTTTTTTTTAAAAAAAAAAAAAAAAAAAAGTGATGTCAAGAATTCACGGCAACCGGAAAACCTATTTCCTGGATCGACTCTCCTCTCCGACGAGCGTCGAGTCGAGACGGAACCCGAAGACAAACGAGAAACCCTGCACCAGAACTTAACCTGATGGGCGATGGGCCGAGTCGGCTTCAGTCAGCGGATGCATTTCTTATATGGATCTTTTTATGTGAATATGAAAAATCAGCACTTTTTCTCCTGATCTTGCTGTTACCTGGGGTGGGGTGGGGTTGTCCAAAACGACACTTTTCTCGTTGTCCATCAGAGTGCATGCCTTATGAATGTGTTACAATGATCAGTCTTTGTACCTTTACTTGAAAAGAAAATATATATATATATATATATACTGCCCAAGGACATCAAAATCCAAGCGAAGGCCTCGTCCAACTGAATCAGTATGTAAACGATAGACATGGCTCCGACCAGCATGTATACCAAAGTGCTTAAGATGGATGATAGAAAACGCCCTACCAAATGTTGGCAAAGGAACATGTCTCAGTATTCTCTATTTCCTGTTTTCGCTATCTTTTGTCAGTATAATTTACCATCCAGTGGAAACTTGTGTTGTGTTTTCCTTGAGAGAAGTCAGAGGAGGCTCCTTTGCTCCAGGCGGGGTATGGTCTGGGGTGATGTCGGGTTTCTGATCACTCTCCAAATCCAAACACTACATTTAGGTCAATGCTGAACACTGCTGCGTCTAGACTGAGACTGGGACTGGGATGAAGTCTGGATGTGAATGTTTCCCCACCGCAATCAGCTCTTGGCAAGAGAGACACTTTTCACCGTTCTTACTGTACCTTGTTTTCCAGACACTTTCGAACATGATTACTGTATTACATCTCTAGTACGTTCAGAAATCTGAGTTCATTGGAAAAACCTATTTTTGATCCAATGGAGAGCGAACTGTAATGACACGCCAGCACGGGAGCACCACTGTATGAGATGATTGTGCCAAAAGAACCTGTTGTATAGGTTTTCATTTTCTTTTCTGAGTATATTCATGCTGCTGTATAAGCAAAGAGGGCTTTGGAGAGTAGTCATGACATGTTGGCGCTAAAACCCAAAGCACGCTTTTTGACAACCATAAGGGACTGGGACTGAAATTGATCTTTGTTTCAATAAAATTCTTTAAAATCTTTATTTCTGGAATTCTGAACCAGTTGTTGCTGTCTGTTATTATAATTCCAATGGTCTTTTTCTCTGATTATCAGAATTAAAGCGACTGAAAATGGTATATTGTTGAACAGATTATCTGAAGGACACCGGTAAAAGTTTGGGTTTATTTCTTGATAGTGCCTTCCCCCGACAGAACATTATCAAACTCAAATCCAAAAAAATGGTTCTTTGGAAGCTTCCTTAAAATTATTATAAAAGACGATGTACTTGAGCTTCCTTAAATTCCAAATTTATCAGTATTTTAACACGAGTTTACAACTACTAATAGACCTAAATGTGTAGTACAAGAACTGCCCTATAGGTGGCAGCAGTTTCACACTTTTTAATTCCCAGATCCTTCACACAGTGCTGGCTCACCTTGTTTTTGTTCACAAATGCAACAAATTGAATGGAAATATTTAGATCCCTGCGGTCTCCCAGATTGCATTGTTTATCTCTGTTGTTAAACTGTGATGTGGTCAATGACACCCCCTGGGATCTGTCTGATTGCGTGGGAAAATAGTTAAACCTTTCATTTTGTAGCGCTTGTGTAGTCTGTACCTGCGTGTGTTGTGTCTGACTGGCATCCTTGTAGTGTTTAAGTGTGCGTGCTGCTCGCTGCCAGGGTTGCTTCTTGCGCCGAAACGTGGATCCAAAAATGGCCTTGGCATGGAGGCGTGAGCAGAAGATGCTCTGGCGAGGCAGCGCGGAGGACAAGCCCCGCTGTAATCTGACACACTGTGAAAGATCCCAGAAATCTACATAGCGACTGTGTTCCAGTTGGCTGGGCTGAGCTGTGCCTGAGCCTCGCTTTGCTGGCTCCCATTCCAAAGTTGGCCTCGGCGCTGCTCGTGGAGCTGGAGGGGGGGCCCAGTCAGCGAGTTCACCGTGGCAGGCTGCCATCTCTCCCTCTCCTCAACATACAGCAGCGTATACACTGACATGTTTACACACACAGCGGAGAGAGGGGCCGAGGGCTCCCCCCCCCCACGGTTTTTACAAGTGAGACGGGATTTAATTTGTCTGGATTTCTGTGCTGAAAGGGAAAGCGGGATCTAGGTTGTGTGCTAACAGAGCAGGTCAACGCTTTAATGTGAAAATGTGGGACATGGTTGAAATCAAGGTCAGTCAGTTATTTCAGGTAATTGGTATGTGCATTAGACAGGAGTGCATTTCATAACGGGTCTGAGTGTAATGGTCGTTTTTTTCTGCATCTCTGCTTCCGACCACAGAAAAACAAAGAAGTGTCCTTACATGTAAGGTCCAACATCGCTGACTCCTGGCACCTGCACTGAGAGATTGTTTGCAACGTACAACACAGAAAAGACAGAACATCCTTCATGTAGTCACATTTTTAAGTCAGCCACTGAGACAATACAACATGACAGATGAGCCGGTAACAACGCTCCTCTGAACCCTTAAACACACGTTGCGTTGTAACAAGAAATTTGACAGTTGTCAGGTTAGGTACTAAAAGCCTTCCTGCCTTGTTGAGTATGAGAATTGTCTTGTACATCAGAACAAAATGAGTATTTTGGGGGTCATTGCTATAAGCTAAACGACAATGAAATTTCTCTGTGTGACAACTATGGCCACTGTTTGTCTATCTGCAGCCGTCCCACAAACTTAGCCAAAAAGTAGCACTCTTGCGTTTCTTTTGGCGGTACCTGTGGGGTATAAGAGGTGTTTGCAGGTGACTGACTCGTTTCTTGATCCAAACAGAGTTTCAAGTTTGGCCTTTAAATTCAAAGCTACATAAAATGATCTGACGCCGTAGAGAATGTGCACCAATCGGTCAGCCACAACATTAAAACCACTGACGGGAGAAGTAAATAACGTTGACCATCTTGTGATGATACGATGTTCAGCCACACGCAAAGAAACGATTTAGGGACAACACAAGGTGTTGACCTGGCCTGCAAATATACTAGATCCCAAACTGATCCAGTATCTGTGGGATGATCCACAGAGTCCTCTCCCCTCAACCGACTAACATTCTGTTTCCAGACGCCACAGGACACCCTCAGAAGACCCATTTCTATTCTCTGATGAGTCGCAACTGTTCTGGAGGCACAAAGGAGACCTACACAATACTAGGAAGGTAGTCATAATGATGTGCCTGATTGGTGTATATATTCTACACAGAGTAAAACTATTCTATCAATCATTTCCTTTCTCATTAATATGACTAATATTCATATATTCCTGTTCAAGATGATCAAGTGATTAGACCCCCCCTCTCAATCCTTCTGAGTGGGCCAGTCCGTTCCATTTGTCCCTTTTGCTCTGATTGGTCAATGAATCAGATTATTAGTGGGATACCAGTGAATACTGTCAGTCTTCATAGTTTGTTCGGACATAGTAGTGTTTAATTGCAGCCGTAGCAGTAAGAATGTCTCCACAGCGGGGATGTACCACTTTTTGAGACTGCCTCTTTAACTGGCTAAAAGCTCTTTGACATTTTAGTCTGTGATACTCGCTGTGTCTTGTCCTCTGTAATGGATCCCGTGTCTCCGTCTGAGACAGTGGATGATTTGTGAATGGAAGCTCACTGTTTCAGCCTCATATCGACTGGTATGACCTTCAGCATCTCTTCTAACAGGCGAAAGATTCTTTCCCCTCTGTGCTGATCTGGTTACAGATTCCACATCCTCATTTGGTTTTAACTGATCAATGAGCACAGCACGAAAGTCTGTTTGTAGAGGCATACAGTCCACGTTATATGAGAGCTTTGGCTGTTTTGGGTGTATTTTGAGTGAATACAATAAACACTTTCATAGTCTAGACTCTAAAGCCTGACTGTAGGTGCTCTGTCTCGGAGCCATAAAGGTTAGTAAAATTGGGACCGATGTTTGAACTTTGCCTTTTATGGCTGAACTATAATCTCAGTTCACAATCATGTCTGAACCTCCCACTAAACAATACTGGCTCTGTTGCAGATTACAAAGATGAATCAGCCAATTTCTGTGTGAATGTGCTAAAGGCATTACTCTTTTGACTCCACTTGGTCTTTTTTTTTTTTTTTTTTCATGTGACTTGTTTAACATTTAGTTTCTTGTCCTTAGAACTAAATATTTCCCATATCCACTTGATACATTTAATATGTATATATATATCTCTTAAGAGCTACAGCACGTTTAATTTGCTTGTCCTTTTTTGTGCATCCGTCTGTTTTGCAACAAACATCTTGTTGCACCGGAAGATAGAATAGACAGGAAAACAGATGATGGAAATTACATAGGGACTTGACCGCATGGTAACCCATCCCTTCCCTCATCCGCACAATCTATTATAAAGCATCACAGGCGTGCAAAGTTCCATCTAAGTAATGACTACATACTGTAATTAGCCTGCACTGCACCATATATTTTACACGAGACCCATGTCATTCAGAACATTATTCTACTCGTGCATATAAGTAGATTTAAATGTGCACAAAGTACATATTAAGTCATTAAATTGATTGCTTCTAGTTAAAGGTTGGTAAAAGTCTCCATTTAAGCCCGTTTATACGTTTGTATATTTACTTGTCTGCATGAAAGGAAGAGGCTGAGACAGATCACAAACACTCAGAGACTAAAAGTGCATTGCAGTCTAGGAAATATTAAATCGGTCATAAACGTTTTCCACGGGTTTTTTAACATCTCTAACAAACACCATCAACAGATTGTTACCGCCCAAACAAAACATAGGATTTCGTAATGATGGCTAATGGAATATATGTCCAAATATATGTCCAGCTGTGAATGGAAGCTGTTAAAATTAAAAGCGAAAGTCGTCAGTCCCATAATAAACAGTTCTAACATGGCAACTGACATCTCTTCCGGTTTGTGAAAACATCACATTTAATTTAACCAAGGCTGCTATGTCATAGATTTGACAGGAGGAATAGTTGTAGGTCACTTTTATAGGGGCTTAAAATTAAACGTATCAGTACATTCTGTCACGACCCAGCTGTGAAAGCTCTGCGTAAACGTCTGTGCGTTTACGTGGAAAATATTCGTGACGTTAACTATTCCTTCGCGCGGCGTGCGACGGAATCGTGATCTGTACGGCTGCCCCACGCGAGCGCAGTGATCCCGGTCCCCTCGGGTGACGTCTGCTCCCTCCCTCCCTCCCTCCCTCCGCCGCCTGTGGCCCCCTGCCATGTTTATTCATGCCGGCAAGATGGCGGCGATACGGACGAGCTGTTATTACCAGTGGACGTGAAAAGGCATTTTATTCAAATTATAAAAACCCAGACAAATACGTTTAGACACCTGGCCGCGCCGTGTGTGTATCTGCCGCGGAACGACCGTCGACGTATTTTTTATTTTACGCGTTTCACGGTGTTTTTCTCACAAAATGTTCACGCTGTAAGTCTCCTGCTAACCGAGCAGCTGGCTAACAGGGAGCAGCGATTAGCCGCTAGCCAGCTATCTATCACAGCCAAGCCGCCGTGGAGTGTAGGATGGGAGAAAAGCTGGAGCTCAAGCTCAAATCGCCGGTTGGAGCAGAACCTGCTGGCTATCCGTGGCCATTACCAGTATACGTAAGTGTTACGCCTCAAACATGAATGCTTAAAGATTTATGGTTTGTCTTTAGTTTTTGTCTTTGTTAGCTACATTAGCTCTACGCTAGCGCTGGCTAGCAGAAGGAGCCATAGCACGTTCGTCCGGGGAATCAGGTCATACTGGTCTGGATGGTGACAGCCAGAGACCATGACTTATCAGATAATCAGATTGTTATGTTTTTCTCCCGTGGTAACCGTAAATATACAAAACCGCCAAACAGGCGCAAACACTCTACGGTACATTTGATCGGAGCAGAGCATCTAGATAGTAAAACTGGTACTGACACCCTGTAACGTTACTCGGTCGCTGTTTTCAAACTGGATCAACTTGATCAGACACCATTAACATCCATGGCAGCCTCTTGGTAACTTAATGTCAGTGTTGAGGCTCTTCCTGTATCATACTTGATCACAAGGGGGTTGCGGTCCCTTCTTTGCGTACATGTTTTGAACCTAATTTTCTCTGCTTAAATCTGCAATGTCATATCTAAACATTGACAAAGTGATATAGCGCCTATATGCAAGATGCACAGGCAACATGCAGTGTTTGTGCGTGTATGTGTATCCTCTCTGCATGGGAATGACAGCACTGCATTCCTCGAGTGCCTTCAGTGCTCTGTTATCTTATAACATCCTTATGAGTGAGAGCAGCTGAGTTGTGTTTGTCAGTTTAAAGTCTGTACATACTGGTGCTCCCTAGTGTGTCTGTTCTTAGTGCAGTCGTAGTAGTAAGAGGGGCCATTTCTGTTTAAGGTAGTTATTTCCATGAAGCTGTCAGCACGTCAGCTCATCACTTGACTCATTGAATAGAAACGGAAGGGGAAGTGGTTGCATGTTCTGCGAGCGTAAAGTTAGTTCAAAGCACGTTTCTCATTTATAGTAACTGCGGTGAGAGAGTCAGCTAAATTCATCAGAAAGTCTGAGTGGGGTCTTTTCTGCACTTTTCCTTTCCACCTACACTGTCCTGTCTGCTCAGTTTCATCACTTTAGTCTGTTTATCCCATCGTCACTGTGTGACTTGAAAGAGTTTCAAGTCACTGAGTCAGTGGTAGTTGACGCAATCAGCCACTCCCCTCTGCTCTGGCTGACAGAGATGACTCTCCCTTTTACACCAGGACAGAGCCTGATAACACTCACAGTGCCTCTCTCTCAGTAATTACCTTATGCTGTGATCTGTAGGGATGAACAAGGGAAGAGACACGTCAGGAATTTTATTTATTGTTGACCTTCGTGATAGCTATTTATACTGGGACTAGCTGGCGTGTATTGAATTAGAAACAGCTGATGCATGTGGAGTTCTGCAATATGGAGCTTATTCATGCGGCGCTCTCTTCTTGTCTTCAAAGTGGAAAGACTTCCTCGGACTCCCCCCCCTCGTCCATATGGTCAACTCTGCAGGAAGGAAGATATAAGAGACTGCTCCTGTCCAGCAGTGCTGTATTTATAGAGTTCAAATACATGTGCCGGTACCTATGGTTTTCTCCAGTCACGTTTAACCATCAGGTGTTAGCCTTGTTGAACTGCTCTCTGGTAACAACAGATCCCACTCCATGTAGATTCATCTTCACTCCCACAGAGCATTAAGATTGCTTATCACACCCACAGAGCATGAGCACAGTGGTGTCTGTGTTTTGACACACACAACATAGCTGCTCTACTGACTGTTGCAGTGCAAGGCGTGCTGTTAGAGCCAAGCCCATATGCTCCCTTTTGTTTTATTGATCTGAGTTTTTCCCCCCGTCTCCCCCTAAATCCTCACATATGTGGATCTGTAAGTGCTTCCATATGAAGAGCACCTCTGCTGTGGTGCAGCTTTTTGTCCATCTGGTTCTGGGTGCAGCTCCATGCAACATTTAAAAGACACGCCGCTGTTTAAGTGCTGCTGAATGTATTTGATAAAGGGATCTACTAGTGTCCTCAAACTAAAAAACGAAGGCGATTGTCATATTAGCTGTTATTTCAATATGTAGTGTGTGGCGTAAAACCCCTACACTCACAATATGTCCCGCTAATGTGAGGAGAGATTGACTGAAGAGGTGGCGAAGAGAGGAGTTGTACGTGCGCCCACTGGAACCCACTGAGGGGAGAGAGGAGGGTCTTCTGTTCTTTTTTGTCTGTCTCTTGCTTTCAGACAGTGTTTATTTTTAGCAGCAGCCCTGTGCTGGTGTTGCTGTGTGCCGTCTTTGTGTGAGCAGGTGACCTCCCCCCGTTGCATCTCATTCGCCTGCTCACACACTCTCTTTCATACACTCGCATACGTTTTAGAGCTTCTGTGTTTAGTGGGACACAGAGTGTTAAAACTGTTGTGCTCATATGCATTCACGAGCGGTAGCTCACGCTGCTTATTAGCCACACCACAAGCAGTTCAGTTGGCTCGATGTATGTCGCTCTCACAGCGACGCTGTGAAGACAGAAATAGAAGGAGATTTCCTGTGCAACCATGAATATTTGAGTGTGTGCGCATGTTTTAGCTTTGGCGGAAGTTTGCGTAGTAGTGGCGGGCAATATTGAGCGGGAAGCAGGGAGCTCCAAGCTGTGAGCTGTTAGCTGTGGCGGTTGTGCCAGGCCTCAAATAGCAGGCGTCCCCATCTCTTTCAATGTCCCCCCGCCCCCTCGCTCTCCCCAGTTATTAGTTTTTCTCGCGTTCACTTTCTTCGCTTTCTCCCCCTTTTACCTTCTGATTTATTCACATTTTTTCCACATTCCCTCTTTTCTTTCTCTCCACCAGAGGCTCTCTGTAGCAAGGCGCTGGAGCTGTAGAGAGAAAGTGGGTCAGTGGGTCAGCTCAGGCAACGGGCTTAGGCTGCCTGCGCTCTGGGTGAAACCTGAGTCCTGTTACTCCCACAGAGCTGCTCTGCACACTCCAGCTAGGAATACTAACTATAAATGACATTCCCTACATGCAACAAATATAATACTAAACAATGGTGCTGAGGCACGATTAAGTCTAATTAAGTCTACACAGAAGCGGTGGTTTGAGCAGCTCCAGCCCTCCCAGTGTTTACACAGTACTGAGCTGTAGGTCATCCCTTCTTTTGATGGTGTGCAAAACACATGTTACAACATTTTGCATTCTCTGGAAACAGCTGAATTTGTCCCTATCAGATGTGGTCCATGAAGAAATGGCCGAAACGCTTTCTGTGCAGACACATTAAACCGTTTTAACTGATATCCTGATATAAGGTTATAATTATTCCAGATTAAAACAAGATTTATGTCAAACCCACAAAGAGGTAGGTGCTACTTCAAATTAAATATACGGGAATAAAAAAAAATCCTATGGATTATTTGGTAATATATTGCTACAAGGTTGTAAACAGACTCTGTTTTTAATAGGTGACTAATCCCTGTTATGTTATGTTGTCTCATAAAAACAAATTCAACACCAGAAAACTTTTATATATTTCCAGCTCCTCATTTATAAAGGGAGTATGGAGGATTCATATTAAAACTTGACAGCCCCATCAAAGGCAAAAACTCCTCCAAAAGAAAAAATCACCTCAATAAAACTGCCCACTCGCAGGTCTGCACATTTTCCTTATAGATCAGCAGTGTGTTGAGGCATAGGGGCTGCTTTGTGTTTATTAAGCATGTTTATGGACAGATACATAGCTACTAATATTGCACAGTCGATGTCTGTGAAACAAACATCATATTTATCACCACCATACTAACTACTTTCACAGAGGACCATGAGTGCAGGAGGTGGAAAGGGGGAGAAGGCAGGGTGTGCATGGCAGGCCCATGTTGCCCACAGCGTCTCTATTGCCCCAAGCATCACTAAAAACAAATTGTCACTCAGGATTAAGTATTCATTGTGATATTTTCTCGTGTGTCAATTCTCACTCTTCCAATTCTTTGCAGAGCTTTGATTTTGTTCATGTGTTTGAGATGAAAACAAAACTTACTGTAAAAAAAACACGGCGGCCTGACTTGGCAGACTCTTGATGCATCTAACACTCATGCTGTGGGACACTCCACAAATATTAATTAGGAATCTTAGATAGCAGTCACATAGATGGTAGACATGCATCTTTTGAATTCTGAGGTATTTATGGAATGATTTTTATTTTACGAGCATGAACATAGTGTAATTAATAGGGAGGTGTTGTAGAGTCTTATGGCCTGAGGGACAAACGGCCTCCTCAACCTGTCCATGGAGCAGGACAGAAACCGCAGCCTGGCACTGTAGAGGGTGGTGGACATTCACAATGGACTGGATTTTGTTCAAGGTCCGTGTATCTGCTATTTGCGAACTTAAGTGCATGTAAACACGTTACTCCGACTAAAATCAGAGTTCTCTTTATCCGATTAAGACACCCAGATAAATCGATTGGAATTAGGTTTTCTCCGGCATGTATACACTTAATCATACAACTAACAGTGTGTGTGTGCGCATGCTCCACAACCGCTGCGCTGGCATGTGACCCTGGAACAAAAACAGCCAAAAAACGGTCGCAGAAGAAGAAGAAGGTAAACAGAGCCACTAGAAGAACCGTCTGAGGGACAGCGCGCATCTTATCGGCACCAGAAGTAGTGCACACATCATGTACGAGATTAAAAAATATATACTATTGTTTGAAAAGCCAGTCTGCCGCCACATGAACGACTCTTGTTTATTATATGATGTAATAGATGAACCGGAAAGCGAGCCGTAATAACATGGTATAAACCCGCTGAAAAGACACACATCGCCACCTAGTGTGGAGGAGGAGGACATGTTCCCGTCCGTTATTCGATTTTCTCCGTTGCATGTAAACTGGGACAAGGACTGTAGTCAGAAGGGCGAATTTCAAGCATAGCTTGATTAAGCTCTGCATGTAAACGACTGACTGATGTCAGGGACTCCAGATCCAGATCTCCAGATGCCCTCCCACAGAGCCTGTGGCCTGTATCACTTTATCCAGCCGTGAGCTGTGCTTCTTCTTTTGAGTAATTTATGCTTTTGCACTAAAGTGTTGCAGAGGCTCCTGCGTTAATGCAGACCCCTTTGGAGAATTTGCACGGACTTCGCTTGAGTTACCTGCCCAGAAATGTAACTAACTCCCTGTGGTGACGCAGACCACTAGAGCTGTGGTTGGTCCATTTGGTTGTTGCGTATTTCCGTTTTAGTATTTCTGGCTGCTTCTCTGCCACCATGGTTTTTGAATTGGTTGTTTTGGATCAATAAAGAATAGTAAAGGTTAACTTAGGCGGTTGGGGTACATTGTGTGAATTGTCATATGACATTTGTTGAAAGTGAAGCAGGAAGTGGAAACAAAAGTTAAACCAACTGGTAAAAAAGACACAGTGCCATCTAGAGCTTGGGTGGTGGCGTTACTGACAAATGCAAAAGCATAAATGTCACTAAATAGTGATTTAAATTGCATTCAGGCCCACTGGTGTTCACAGCTGTGTCTGAAGTGGCTGTTCCGGCCGTCTGATGTTATTGAAATAGGAGGATGAGTCAGAAGTAATGGTAGTTGTGGTCATTGCCCTGTATGAGCTCAAAGCTTTAATTAAGTCAGTGTGCTCTTCTGTATAGTTTATTTCCAAATGTCCACAGCATTAATTACTTGAGCCACATAATTAGCCTGTCAGGGAATAGTTATTATATAATATTTATTTTGATGTCCTTTAATATGATTGCTATTGTAGTGTTGAAGTTTTAAGTAAGTGGTGTAATAAAATTATCCACACTTCAAACGAATCTGTTGAAATCAAAAGCAGATACAGACAAAACTGACAATGGTCGTGTATTCTTCTACACTGATTGTAGTTTTGTCTTTTATTCACCAAATCCACTAGGGACCATGATTTTCCATTTTTGGTGCTAGCGTGACACGGAGGAGGGGAAAACAATATTCTTCTGCAAACTTCCCCTCACCATGGGCATGAAGTGTTTGTGTGACCTACTGCACTCACACCTGCTGAAGTAGAACCGATATTTCCCACGCTGTGGAGGGCGGGGTATTCCCACAGCGACATTGGTTGTTAATGCAACATAAGCAAACGCATAAAAGGTGGTGGATGACATCCCAGTGTGCACTCCAAATTAGAAAGTTTGACCTGATGGTGGCGCTAGAGGAAAGGTCATATCGTCACCAAAGCCCTTAGGGTCCAAACTCTTGTGGTCATTAATGTTGTCAGTAAATTTAAGAAGATTTGTATGAAAACGTTAGAAAATACATTAATTCTAATTTAAACCTTTGGCCTGTTGGTGGCGCTAGAGAAAAGGTCAACTCACTGGTGGGTTTCATTATCAAGGGGTTATTTATGTAGTCAACAAATAAACACAGTCCCTAACACAAACACTTGGTCAACAATTTCATGTAAATCATTTCCTAGAGGTAAATATCGCTTAAAAAAATGTGTTATTACGCAATATTTGAGGATAGTAGGAGGATTCAAAGGTTGTTTTCGATTAAACATTATAATTGCTATACTGTTGTTACACTTAATGGCTCACAATATTTTGTCTCTTTTTTGTCTACTTAGGATAAACATCATGATGCTGCTCATGAAATCATCGAGACCATTCGGTAAGCATTACCTTAACATTATCTTCCCCCACTCTGATGTGGCCCATGAACATGTCCCCAATCACGTCACTGTTGTGATTTAGTGATGATCTTATGGTTGTGGGTTTTTTTTTCTTCTAGGTGGGTGTGTGAGGAAATTCCAGACCTCAAACTGGCAATGGAAAACTACGTACTCATTGACTACGACACCAAGAGGTGAGTCTGAGATGGTGTCACTGTGAAATCTGTGTCAGTATGTGTCACTGGTAATGGAGAAAAATGGCTGATAAGGAGCGAAATAATTAACTTTAAAATAGAAGTTTATGAGACTTTCATCCAGCTAAAGTAACTACTGATCTAGCAGCATGTTTGTGTGTTTACATTCAAACATGTAAAGTGATTCAGCCAGGTTTCCTCAGAACAAACACATCAAACATGAGCTCTTGTATCGTCAGGAAGGATGAACTTTGTTTTTGTGTCTGCTTTTTCTCACAGCTTTGAGAGTATGCAGAGACTTTGTGACAAATACAACAGGGCCATAGACAGCATCCACCAGCTGGTGAGTACATGCAAAGTGTGAAGTTGTTCATTGTCCGTGACGGTGAAGTGAAAGTGAAAGTGTTGGTCACAATACATGTCAGTGTTGACTAGTTTCCAGTACATATATTATTATTATTGTTATTGTTATTATTAGCCTTTATTTATATCTCTGTTGTTTATTTTGACAAGGACATATTAATCAGTCCTCTAGACCTTCTCTGGAAAATGTTCTGGTACTCTTCATGCTACACACATGACGCTTATCCTTTGTGGGGCAAAAATGATGGTAGCCAATCAAATCAGTCATAATCTTATATCTGCAAAGGCTTAAACAGATTAGGGAAGGTTTACGCCACCCCTTTCTGCCTGGCCCAGATCAGACTGAGGTCATCACATGGGGCATTTTAATCCGATGGGGCTATTCCTATCATTAGTGTAATACTGGCGCCCATGTGAATGTAGCCCCTGATGTATTGAGAATACTCTTATGTCTTGCTCAGTATTTTGTTTTTGAATAAATTTACATATCCATTTCAGTGGAAAGGGACCACCCAGCCCATGAAGCTAAACAAGCGTCCTTCCAATGGGCTGCTGAGACATATCCTACAGCAGGTGTACAACCACTCAGTGACTGACCCAGAGAAGCTAAACAACTACGAGCCCTTCTCCCCTGAGGTTTATGGGGAAACCTCCTTCGACCTGGTAGCTCAGATCATTGATGAGATGGAAATGATGGAAGAGGACACCTTTGTTGACCTTGGCAGTGGTTAGTTAGCTGTTATTTTGGGATTCATCTTTTAACACACTCCTCACCTGATCTTTAAAATATACAGATTCACATTACAGTGTAGTGGAATAGTAAAGGTAAAAATGTTTTGGTGTTAAGAGACGAGAAGGGTGTGGAAAGTTAAGGGTTGGTTGGTTGGTTGTTGGCATAAACATGTTTGAGACTTAAGTGGCTTGTTTCTAATTTGCAGGGGTGGGGCAGGTGGTGCTACAGGTCGCAGCAGCAACCAACTGTAAACACTACTACGGTGTGGAGAAGGCAGACATTCCAGCTACCTATGCAGAGGTAAGTGGATGGTTTCTCACAGGAGCGGAGCGGACAGTGCAAAGCAAGACTGAAGGCTCTGAGCTTTGTCCGCCAGGGCCGGTGCAGAAATATCTATGGAAGTCTACGGTTTTAGGCTGCACATGAGTATTTACATGTGCTGAGATGCACTGTCTTAATACATAATTCAAATATAGCATCAAACTGCTATTCTCAGATAATATTGACCCACTGTGCAGTAAGCCTCATAATAATCATAATGCAATAATACTGCATCAGCACAGCAGACCAGAGCATAAAACCGCTCAGCACGTGAACATGTTCTCTTAGTGTGCACTAAAACTGCTTCCTAGTTGGTTCTTTGGAGGAAAAAAAAGTCATTTTGCTGATTTCTGTGGCAAGACACCAGCAATATGTCAAACTGAGTAGGAGAAGAGGAAGCATTTCAGGCTGTCACTGTGACCCAGATTGTGTATTTTATACTTTCAAGTATGTTTTCCTGCTTTTTGTATGCGTAACTGCAGAGATTTGATGTGGAGATTTGAATGTCTCTCACATGTGGGTGCTCCACATTCAGTACAGTGCTCTGTGTAAAAACCGGTGGCTGCTCCATTTTGTATAAAAACGAGTGTTTCCTTGCTTCAGTTAATCTGAAGAAATGTAAGTCGTACTCAAAGGCTCCGTGTTAGCTGTGATGTAAAAGACACAGTCAGGATTTTGTGTGAACGCTGAATACAGTATTGTTCTCAAACCAACTCTGGTACACACATACTCTGTGTTGATTATGTATTTGTACAACTACTCAAATTTAAGATTCATATGTTTGCTTTCAGACCATGGATAAAGAGTTTAAAAAATGGATGAAATGGTATGGGAAGAAACATGGGGAGTACACAGTAAGTTGACTCCTCCTGTGAGATTCATTGAGAGTAACGCTTCATTCTACACAAAAATACAAGAAAAATTAAATGTTTTGTGTTTTGCTGACCCACGTGTATCCAGGACTTTCTTTACTGTAACTATACTATTTTCTTCAGCTGGAGAGAGGTGATTTTCTGTCTGAAGAATGGAAAGAAAGGATCGCCAACACAAGGTGGTGTACCAGACCTGGTACCACACACACACACAATTCCCATTTATTGAAAGTAGCACCAAGTTGGGTTCATACAAAGTGGGACCAGAAAAATAGAATCCCCTTTTCCATGCGTGTGACTAAAGGAAAGTTCAGTCGTGACTGAACTGTGTTTGACTTATTTTTAGCTGTTATTAGTCCTCTGTGAGACCAGGTCATTCTGATACTTGATTTATTTAATTATTATTCAAGATATTATTTAAAAACGGACCAAATGTGCGACTACATGAAAACTTTAGAGGAAAGAGAGAACTCCTTCTGTTGAACACATCTCGCCTCATAACATTTCTATGAATAAAAGTATTGAAATATCTTTCTCTGTCTGTTTTCCAGTATTATTTTTGTGAATAACTTTGCCTTTGGCCCAGAGGTAGATCACCAGCTGAAGGAGCGCTTTGCTAACATGAAGGAAGGTTAGTACATTTTCACCACAGTTCCTCTATCTTTTGCTTGACTCGTGGATTATCTCTTTGTTCCTGAAAAGCCGTGACGGCTGAATTATTTACTTGCGTTCAGGCCAGAAATACACACACATATACAGCTGCAGAATATACAAGACTATGTTGTCTAGAGAATAAAAAAAGAAAATAATCACATTTGAAATCCAGATGAAACATCTTCAAAAATCTTTTAGCAGCGTCAGAAACGCTGTGGTGCAGCTTTACAAATCTGGAAAATATGGTGGATTCAGAGAATATTCTGACTTCCGTCTCTTTTTGTTGGATTTATTATTGTAGATTTCAACATGCTTTACCCAGGTGGATCAATGAAACACAAAATACCTTTATTCTGTGCAGTGTTTAATGTGTTGATTTGTTATTTAAAATGTCTCGTATAAGTTTATAATTTATAACAAATGAGGAAACTAATCAAGGATTAGTAATTGTCTTTTCTTATGAGAACAGACCTTCGAAGTGTCTATGAAACATCAGTGCCTTATGTTGATGATGAGAGTGACGCCATTCTTATTGTAAATTAAAGTAATAATGCGTAATCATAACCAGTCGTCATTTCGCTTTGCTAATTCACTTGAATCTCAGTTTTTAATGCGAAGTGGAAGTTAATGTGGTCGCTTTTTGTGGTCAGATGTTGGAGTTGTCACATGTGTCCACTCATTTGTCTCTTCGTTTCTCTTTCCAGGGGGGAAGATTGTCTCCTCCAAACCTTTTGCACCTTTAAATTTTAGAATCAACAGTCGAAACTTGAGTGGTAAGCACCAGCAGTTATTGGAAAACAACATTTAAATATTTACCGCTTCCCATGACTCCCTTGACCTTTCTCCTCTTTGTCCTGCAGACATTGGCACAATAATGCGTGTGGTGGAGCTTTCTCCACTGAGGGGCTCTGTGTCCTGGACTGGGAAACCAGTTTCCTACTACCTTCATACCATAGACCGCACCATAGTAAGAAGTTATGATTTTCTTCGTCGCTGTTGCTGTAACCATTGATGAGAACCAGACAGTTAAAGTGAAACAGTAGATGACTACAGAAGCAGTACAAAGTATACATTAGGGACCAACGGTAGTCTAAACTCAAGAGATAGGATGCCATAATAACAGCTGGCATCATCTTAATGAGTTGTCGGTCCTGAGAGTAAGCAATCTGAGGACACGGAGGCTTTCGCATGCTACACAAGCCCATTAGATAACTGTGATACATGCATCATCCCAGTAATTGGTTGAAGTCATTCCTGGTAAACAGCAGCAGTCCCAGTGAGAAAGCTGGCAGGCTGCCTGGAAAATGCTGATGACAGTATTTTATGTGTTTCTTGTTCTTTTTTTCTTCTGAAATCAGATTGCAGCCATATATGTGGAATAACTAGGTTTGTTACTGAAATGTAAATGCTTGGACGTGTAATGAAAATAAACTGATATATTTATATATTCTTACATTTTTACTTCTTGTCTTTCAGCTTGAAAACTATTTTGCTAGTCTCAAAAATCCTAAACTCAGGGTAAGACACGTTCTTCCTTCCTTGACGTCTCACTATACTTGAAGTATATTCTGTATTAAACAATTGAACCGATTCCTTTTATAATCACAGGAGGAGCAAGAGGCAGCTAGGCGACGTCAGCAGAAGGATACAAAGGACAGTAAAAGCAATAGCACCACACCCACAAAAGCTAAAGAACAACCCAAGGTAGGACATGGACGAATAATTTCCAAGTCAAAGGTGATTTTTAAGTGCCTCTCTTAGTCCTCTCTTCTCTTACGTACAGTTTAATTAATTCATCACCCTCATAGTGTTCGTCACCGTGGTCTTTATATGAATATATGAATATATCTGTGTGCGTTTGTCCTTGTGTATTTGCAGCAGGACTCCTGTGGTGAGGAGGAGCGTCCCAGCTTGGTGACAGTGGTCAAGCCCTCTGCCAAACCCAGAAGAACCCGACTCTTGTCCAAAGGTCGCAAGCTGAACAATAAGAAACGTGGTCGGCCCAAGAAAGCCACCCCAGCTGCTGAGAAGAAAAACAAGAAGAACCAGAGCGCGTTGGATTTGCTGCACGCCAAGACCCTTTCTGCAGCACCCCCTCAGGGTCAGAGGACTAACCCACACACAACATGCTGTCTGATTTTCTTCTGCTAAATGGGACCATGTCACCACAGTCAGGACAAACAAACGATTATTTGACTTTAATAATGAATGTTCTTGTGTGTACAGATGCATACCGACCACCTCAGAGTCACTTCTACCAGCTACCTCCCAAGGTCCAGCACTATCCCGCTAGTCAACTGCTGCTGAGCCCAACTCCTCCTGGTCTGCAAAAACTGCTAGGTGAGCTGATGGAGACGTGCCAATGTGCTGTCTAGTTACAAAAGCAGATTTTTATACAAAATATAATTTGATTAGATGAGATAGATACTTAGATAGATGCTCTATTTATCCAGACTGATAGTTTTAGAGTCAAGAGTTAAGTCTGACAAGACTTTATGTAAGAAGTCCACTTGAAGACTTTGTCTGCATTAAGTTTTAAGTTCTCTCCAACAAACTAACAAAAATGTATCGTCCGTCTGTTATGTCCTCTTTGTCTGTGTTTGTCCCCAACATAAACCTTTCACAGATAACATCAAAGTTCAATACCTCCAGTTTATGGCCTACATGAAGACTCCTCAGTACCGCTCCAACCTGCAGCAACTCTTAGAGCAGGAGAAGGTAATTAGCAGTGTCAGCAACATACAGATTTAGCTGCATAATAGTGCATGTTTTCAGGGGCATTTAAGCATTTAACTGTTCTCTCTCTCTTTCCAGCAAAAACACAGGGACCTGTCAGGGCAGGCGGAGCAGCTCCATTCGGTCTGTCAGTCTCACAAGGACAAGATCAAAGGTCTCTTTCAGACCAAACTGGATGAGGTAGGAATTGACGCGTTATTGCCTCAGACAGCCAACAATGTTGCTAAAAATCCCATCAGTAAAATGCATCACTCATCATTTGTCGTTCTGTTCATTAGGAGTCATGATTGTGTTGCTTTGCGTTTCAAAATCTGATTTTAAAAACAATATTTATTGATACTAGATTGATAGATTGGTGGGGTATCCGCAGGGTAGGAAATTAAATGAGCCCAAATTAAGGCCATTGAAAATGTAGTTAAAGGTAACAAACGCAAATGAACTTGGTAGTAAATTTTTCATCACCCCTTCAATTTATTATCACTTTCCCATTGATGCTGAATTTTTGTTTTAAGATCATTTATTTAAAATAAAAGAATATGTACGAGCAGGGCTGCAGGACCTGCCGTCTGCTGTGAGCTGTTGTAGATTCATGACTGAACCCCAGGGGAAACACTGATTGGTCATTGCATTTTGTTTATATCCTTAAAGTGGCCGCTGCTCGATGCCGTGTTGGTAGTATAACTTATTGTAGAGGTAGAATTCCTGTATAAGCCCTGTATGAATAGCTTGTAGATGGCATGGCTTAAAAAGATGAAACCCAGCTTATATATGTAAGATGCGTTGCATACCCTGGGGGTTTTTGTGGCTACCATATAGTTAAAACAGAAGAGTTTCCTTGCTACAGTGTTCACCTGCACCTCACATCTATATGAGATGTAATCAGACATACGGTGAAAGTTAGGTAGGGTTACAGTGAACTTAGCTCGAATACACTCAGCAGAGTGAGAACCGGTAGGTGTCCGGAAACACTGTTTCCACTTACTTAACATTAATTGATTTCCAAGAATTATCTTTTGTAGCTAATGTCAAACTGTGTGTGTGTGTGTGTGTGTGTGTGCAGCTCGGAGTAAAAGCCCTGACTGTGGAGGACCTCCTTCAGGCCCAGAAAGAGATATCAGCCCACAATCGTCAGCTCAAAGAGCAGACAGATCAGCTCGAGAGAGATATGGACTTGCTTAGAGACCACAGCCTGTTACTGGTGAGACCTTTGGTTTACTGTAACCTCCAACGTGTTGTTACGGCATCATCCCCAGTGACTCACACCTGCTCTCATTTTTTTATGTCTTGAAGGTAGGCAGTATTAAGTGCCTATTGTACATTTTGAGAAAATAACCATGAGGGTGTTTGCTGTGTGTGTTTCCAGCTGAAGTCTCGATGTGAGGAGCTGAAGCTTGATTGGGGCTCTCTGTGTCTGGAGAATTTGCTGAAGGAGAAGCAGGCTCTACGCAGACAGATCTCTGAGAAACAGAGGCACTGCTTGGAGTTGCAGGTACACAACTAACCTCTCCAGTTTGTAGGTTCCTTTTTCAAGTTGTCCAACTCCTCTGTAAAACTCCCTCTGCTATGCTCCGGCCTCTTCTTTAATCCTGACACACCCATTTTATTTGTCCCACGGGCTTTACAGAAGGCAAATTCACGAGTCACGTGTAGTTTTCAGGAAGAGCGGATGAACCATTGTCATCGCCGTTGCGCGCCTGTTTTCTTGTGTAACGCCTCCCCCTGGTGTCCGTTTTTAGATCAGCATTGTGGAGCTTGAGAAAAGCCAAAGGCAGCAGGAGCTGCTTCAACTTAAATCCTACAGCCCCTGTGACGGCTCTCCGTATAGAAAGAGCCTGGATTCGCGCTCTTCCGCCGACATGGACTCCTCTAAGCATGGCCTGTCTTCAGCCCCAGCTCTCAATGGCGTCAGCCCGGAGCTTTCCATCAACGGCACCAGCTCCCCCTGTTTTGACCGGGCGAACACGAAGAACGAGCTTCTTTCTCGCTACCTGCCCATCTCTCCAGACCACGAGATTGTTCCCGCCAGCACCGATGTACGACAGAGGCAACAGTTCTCCTCCCACACCCTTCCTGACTACACGCGCTTCTCCCCCGCCAAGATTGCCTTGCGGAGACACCTTAACCAGGATCCCTCTGCTCACTTGCGAGGGCCCGGGCTGACCACACACAGGTTGGTCGCAACTATAAATTTCCCATAAATAAACCTTTTATATATTTACGACTTGTTTCATAAATCACTGAAGTCATCGACTAACAAAATAATTTTTTTTTTCAAAGGGAACTGGGTGGCGTTAACTCTCCACTCGGAGTCAAACAGAACTGTCCATCTCCCAATGCGTCTGATACTCAGAATAATGCGAAAACCTTCGAAAGGGTAAATTTCTTTTCACATGTGCTTTTCCTTTGTCTGTATAGTTCTGCAATTCCCCCAGTATTAGGCTATTTTGCTGTTGTGATATTGCCGTTGCTTTCCGATACAGGGCAGCAAGGAGAGGAGCCCAGCGGTTCAGGGTGACAACAGCATTAAAAGCCTTCCGATTAGTATCCCTCTGAGTACTGTTCACCCAAGTAAATTGCCTGTCAGCATCCCACTGGCCAGCGTGGTGCTACCCAGCCGTGCTGAAAGACTGGTGAGTATTTTCATGAGTTACTAGAGACAGTAATTACTTTAGAGTACCACTATATTAGGACCCTGTTCTAGATAATAACATTCATGTGTAAAGTCAAAATGCCAAGGTGAAGAAATTCTGGTCATTTCATACTGAAAAGTATGGATTTTGTTCTCTGAAATCTGAGATATTTGGAGATTTTCCTTTGTTAAATAACCTCTGCTTCCGTGATTTCAGAGAAGTACTCCAAGTCCCGTGTCTCAGACAGGTCAGACCAATGGTAAGGATGAACCATCAGCTCTTGTTCACATGTGATATTTACTATGACAACCATGAAACAACCTCATTAACTCTGGTTTATATTTGCTGCTCTTCCTTTGTCTCCACTGTCATGAACTGGTCTATGTGAAGGATATTCATCCAGTTCAGGGCTGATGAATGGAGGTCCCCATCCCGAGGACCATAATGGTGCTTCTTCATCACCCCCGCACAGCAACACTCCTGTGACCGGACCAATGGGCAGAGGAGGTCCCACACAGAGCCCCCCACTCGGCACTGGCGGGGTGCTCCAGTATGCCGACGGACCCCCGAGGATTCTTCCAGAAGATGGACCAGACCGCCAGGGGGGCGAGTCCGACGCCGAACATCAGGACAGCGAACTGCGGAGGAGAATCTTCTTCTCTTCTTCCTCCTCTTCGTCCTCGTCTTCCTCTTCGTCAGGCAGCGGAGGCAGCGTAGCCGGAGGATCACGCCTCCACCATCACACTGGCAACTCAGCCAAGCAGGGATACCACAGTAACCATGGAAACCACCACCACCAGTCCCCCAGCTCACAGCACACTCACACGCCCACACACACGTCATCTTCACACAACCTTGGCTCGCAAGAGGGACGCAAGCGGGGGAGAAGGAAACGCAGCTCTACAGGTTCCGCCATGGCCAGCGGCTCCCCAAAGAGGAGGTCATTCCCTGGGATCAGCTCTAACAACCACTCCTCAGGCTCCCCACTCAACATCAACTCCATGGTGAGAAAACAAACTAGGACTCTTTGTGTACTATCATGGACTCTTGAGTTGTCAAAATATATTGTAATTCTAAGATACATCATATCTGCATTTAACCTCCCAAGTATTTTGCCCAAACAGGTAAACAACATCAACCAGCCTCTGGAGATCTCGGCCATCTCCTCCCCAGAACAATCAAGCTGGAGCCCCAGTGGTGCTGACCTCGACCAGCCTCCCATCTTGAAGAGAGAGCGCCCCCTGGAGCTCAACGGCACAGGTCGATACTCCACGGCCCCCAGCTCTGATGATGAGGACTCAGGATATCCTGCTGACAGCTCCAGTTCTCGGTAACATAAAGCTCATGATGCTGAGCTGATCATAAGATGTCGCTTATTTGAAGGATTTAAAGTTGTTTAAAGAGCATCCAGTTACAAATACAATGGCCTCTCTTGTATCAACCCTTTATTGTTGTTCTTTCTTGTAGAATTGAAAGAAAAATAGCCACTATATCCCTGGAGAGCAGAGACGGACCTGGTAGATTAGGCGATGGTGAGCGAGGTAAGGAAAGAAGATGCTCATGAAATATTATTAACTTGAGCTTCTCCTACATAATCAGAACGGCTCCTATTCTTTTCCTCCTCCACTAGGGAGAAAATCTGGTAACAGCAGTGGCAACAGCACAGGCAGTGAAGCTTCATCATCTTCATCCTTGTCTTCTACCAGCAAGTGGAAATCCACCTTCTCACCCATTTCTGATCCCAAGCAACCCAACTCCGACCTGAGACAGGGCGGCTCTCCATTCAGCATGGGAGGGTCCAGCCGGGGCACGGACTCCGATTCCGAACACAAACAGCAGCCGAGGAAAGGCAGCGACGGGGAGTCGTCCACCTACATGACCCCCAACCCTTTCCTCAGTCAGGAGGCAGGGACTCGGGGTGGAGGCAGCGGCGCCGGCGGTGTCCAGGGTGGCAGTGGTTCAGACCAACGCCAGAAGCAGAAGGCTTCTCGTGACTGGGAGCTGAAGACCAGCAACAGCCTGGCCAGTCAGAACCTCTTCATTTCTGCCGCCGCCAGCAACGGCGGAGGCATCATGAACGGAAAGGTGGGAGGCAGTCCTGTAGCAGTTTCCTCAACCACAGGGTCGTCTGTGGGACAGTACCTGGGTTCTCAGTTCCCACTTGGAGGGACCTCAGTCTTGCAGTCCTTATTCGGGGCCCAGACAGGTGGAGCCACGGTGACTGGTGCCCCTCGGCTGGTCAACGGACACTCAGCCCTGGGAGGCTTCTCCAGTGCCGGTCTGGCAGGGGGAGCAGCTGGAGGTGAGAATGATGATCGCATAAAGTATTATCTTAGGAGCAGTGGAGTGAGTAGTGAGCTCTTATTCTGGGGGTCATCTTCATTAGGAGTAGAATGAGTGTGGGAGAATGTGCCAGGTAAGTGGAGGTCCAACGCTGCTGTCTGCTCGTTTGCCTTATTGACAGTCTGACTGACTGTCTGCTGCCTCGCTTTGATTTGGACTGGCTGCTTGAGTGAAACACCCTTGGAAAATGTTTCTCCTTTAACCAACAGCAACAGCAATTTAACAAATGGAGAAATTTGAAAAGTCTGAAAAAAAGTGTTTTGCACTGAAATCTGACCAAGAACTGGAAACATGACCTGTAGTGATTTTATGATTTTGTCATTTTCCCTGGGTGTACCTGTTGGATTTGTATGTCGGAGTCATTTCACTTGTAAGCAAAAATAATTCCAGAAATCGAATGTGTATCGACAGTAATTCCTATAGTGTTGATTGGCCTCATGGTTTTGTTTCAGTACAGTTACAGTGGACTGACTCTGTTTGCTTTATGTGTGCTTGTCTCAGACTTGCTTGGCGCTATGCACAACCTGGCTCAGCCCTTGCTTTTCTCTTTGTCCCCCCTCCCTCCCCCCACCCCCCCTCGCTCACTTCGCTACTGTTGTCTGCTCTCTCCTCCTCTGTCTCCACTCTCTCGCCCTTCCATTTCTGCTGTATGATTTGCAGGTATATTTCACCACGTGGTTCCCTCAGTGTCTTCCCATCAGTTTGGGGCGACGCTGCCCGCCCCTGGAGGCCTCGGCTCTCGGCTCAGTCTCTCCTCCTCTTCCACTTCCTCCCCTCAAACCCAGCAACTCACCACTCCCCAACCAGCCTCCACGCGCCTGGCCTCCGTGTCCTCCCCCCTCCCCCTCTCGCTGTCCCAGGCCCAGCACGGCCGCACCCAGTCGGTCCTGCACAGCCCCTCTCCTCCCACGCTCTCCCTGCCTCCTCCACCACCCCTGCACAGCGTCCCCTCCTCCTCCTCCTCCTCCTCCTCCTCCTCCTCCTCAGCACCCACACACTCAGATGCCCCAGCATCTTCTCGATCAGACCCCCTCCACTCCTCGCGTCTGTCCCACTCCTCCCTCCATCACCAGAGAGCGCAGTCATCCCTCTCTCTCTCTGTGTCCTCCTCCACAGCTTCTATGTCTACTGCTGCTGCTTCTGCCTCCCTGTCCTCCTCCTCCTCCTCCTCCTCCTCCTCCTCCTCCTCTCTGTCCACCTCCTCGTCTCGTCCATACGCAGTGCATTACTCCCCTCGGCTGCCCCCTCCACCACCGGCGAGCGGTTCAGGTGGTGGCGGGAGCATGTGGAGGACTCAGGGCATGCATGGCACCTACACCACCTCCCAGCTCCCTGGCTCCCGACCTAGATAGGGTTTGGGTGTGAGGGGGAAAGTTGGAGGATGGAGAGGGTAAGGGCGGAGGGCAATCAGAGGGTGGATAGAGGGAGAGAATGAGAGAGAGGCTGTTAGGGAGTGAGAGGGACAGGGTTTTTCCTGTGCTCCCACTGGCTGTTGTTGTGACTGAACAAGGTAAGACACTTCCTGGGCTTTAGTCAGGGTTTATTCTGCTTTGGCTTATCCGTTTGTTTGCTGTGTTAAATCTGCATGCTGTAAAATCATTGACGGTGTGTTTCTGTCTTTAAATGTTTCAGGTAATTGATGAGAACTACCTCAACACTGAATAAACTATGCAAATGTCCAGGTGTGGACCAAGGCACTCTCCTCATTCACTGGTGCTTCAAACCGTCTGCACTACCCAACCGCCTCCAAGACCGGCTTCTGTTCTGGGATCGTTAACACACACATACACGCGCACACACACACGCACACACACACACACACACTAACCACCACTATGGTCACCTTGAGCAGACTTCATGAGTACTGGTTGTGTTTATGTAAGGTGTTATTAAAACTCCAGTTTAAAGATTTTACTATTTGGCTGTTGTCCAGCTCTGAATGAATTTGCAATGACTGGTTTAACTTTAGGGTGCTCTATGATATAATAGTACAGTGTGTCGTTTCTTAGCGGTTTAATTTATCATTTGACAGACTGAAGCACACAGGCCACCTTTTCAGAATTCCGCCTCACTTCCCTCACGCACACACACACACACACACAGGCACAGCCAGTTCATTGAACTCTGCTCAGATGTCATGCAGCTTCGCCTCTCTGCATGCATGTTTTCTTATCTCCGTTTCCTTTCCTCTGTGAAATTCAGTATTTTTGTTTCAACATAATTTGACTCTCCGATGAGCGACTTAAAGGCTAACTTCACACTGGACAGAAAGATACAGTTTCTCATGTAGCAGAAGATGTACGAGTTCTGGCCAGTGAGGTGACACCCCTGTTTTGTTCAAGATTTGCGATGAAAACTCGTTCAAGTCAAGTTACTGTTACAACTCAAACCTAAGTCACATTTGATCTTAAGCTACTTTTAGCTCAACATTTCTGCTTTTTTTTGCTACTAACTGGAGCAAAAACAATTAAGTTCTCAGTTTGACCTAATTCTTGACGTGTGCTCTGATTAAGTGTTTGTCTGCTACTGTCGTATATTTAACATATCAGTGAAAGGCTATTTACTTCAGAAATGAAATGAGATTTGTGGTATTTAGCGACTGTGATTGGGCATGTTTCACAAATTGGTGAAGGATGGAATGACGTATCATTTTGGGAATAAGGTGACCTAGCATCATCACAAGGGGTGCCAGTAATGCTGAGCTGAGCTGAGTACATTTTCATTGTTTTTTTTTTTTTTTTAAATAGATACATTTACTGAGATGGTGCTCTGTGTAGACATCGTTGCCACTCCCTCTAGTAGAGACGCCCTGTTGTCGTTCTCAGAGAGCTGTGGCTGCACTGTTAAAGTTAAGCTGAATCAAGGTGTAAAGTAATTCCAGTCAACAACAGACATTTCAGCTCGTTTCTATATTTATTTACGTTTTCTTCTTCTCTTTGGTAAATCACACTACTATTGGGGCCGCGGCAGAAATAACATGACAGCAACATTTTTAAACTCTCCTTAAGCTAAATGAATTCTTATTTATCATGATGGGGGCATGCAAGTTTAGACAAATGTGTATGTGAAGTTATTCTGCGTTTACCTACCGCCAACACACACACACACACACACACACACACTCATTCACACACTCATTCACAGGCATGCGTGCGAATCCACCACACACTGGGAAAACGATGAACCACAACCACAACAAACTACTGGACTCTCTTCACACCTTCATGTTTGCTTTTTAATTTGTTTTTGTAAACAATGTTTGTACTGTGAATGTGATTCATTCTCTGACTGTATAGTTGTGGATAATTTAGATGATTATATTTATGCTGTCAGTCTCTCCATTTGCCTTGGTATTTGTTTTTCACCTTTTTTTTTTTTTTTTAATCCTGAATTGTGTGGACGTTATAGGATGCAATAGCGTGTGTACTTGACTCACAGTCTGAAAACAATGGTGCTAAGTTTGGACTGTGCCTGATCTTATTTATTCTATAATGAAAACATCCAAAACAAACGGGAAAAAAAAAAAAATACAAGCCGAATACTTGGTGCTGTACACAGGGACATTTGTAAGTTTGCCTTCTTTTTGGCATTCCTTTTCTGATAATTTAATATGCTAATGTCTCGTTCTTTGAATGCCTAGTGTACAACTGTAGACACCACCTTTGGATGAACGTGCTCCCCAACAGCTGCATCAGAGCAGTTTTAAACTTACATCAGGCCACTTTGCTCTCAAAAGTGAGCTTCCTGTCTGTTAGTGAACAAGACACACTGTTTTTGTACATAACTTTTAATTGTACATCTCCATTTTAAGCAGAAAGGTATATGAAATAAGTATCTATATACAGTCTATACATATATATATATGTGTGTGTATATATATATATATGGGTGAAGAGGGATGTTTTGGTGCTGGCGTAGTGACCCTTAATTTCAACCTGTTCAACAGGAGGCTTGAAGCCAAGCAGAGCAAAACATTGCCACCACAGGACCTTAATAGATGACGCCTAAGAGCCCGGCGACACAACAGCACCCGAACACACACCAGAGTGTGTGCGTGTAACCCAGAGAGGTGCCGTGGCTCAGACACAGCTAGGTTCCAGCACTAGAACTGTTATCACTTTTACCTGACCTTTGGTTTGTTTGTTTGTTTTGTTGTCGTCGTCGTTTGTTTTTTGTTGTTGTTTTTTTTTACCGACCAGGATTCTGCAGGAAAAACAAAACGGTGCTTCTGTTTCTAAACAATCAGATTTTACAAACTAAATCGTTACTGGTGCATAAAGACCTACGTGTCAGCGTCTTTACACACACATACACTGTCTGTCTTCGGATGTCTCGCGGTCGAGGCCGTCCCTCGTCGTGTGAGCGTGTTGTGTAATTGCTGGAGACGTGCTGATGTGAAACACTTGTCTTGGTGCGTGTGAGTGAGTGCTTCCTTTTTTTTCTTCTGATGGTGGGAATACGCTCGGTCTGTGCTTTCCTCTCCACTTGGCAGTGCATATGTAAGGGAACATTAGACTAATAATCAAAGCTTTATAGTGGAACCTCCTGTCCTGTGCACTCTGTAAACATAAATGTGTTTCTCGCAAGTGTCGGAGTGAGAAGAATTTTAGAGCCTAATTAGAGACTAGTCCATTCGTTACCAGCACTGAGAGGTATTTTGTAATTATTGTTGATGCTGTTTTGATTTTCTTATTCTTGGTGTTTGATACAACTGCGGTTACATGTTAAGCTTTTAATTGTGTCCTCAGATTCCTGTCAGTTTTTAATACTACTAGTCAAGACAGACAGCACGGTGCTCTCCTTCACTTAAAACAAGGAATTTGCAGCTATTGATAAATACTACTCTTCTCCTGTTGTGCTGCAGGGTTTTATGGTTTGATGATCTTCAACACGAGCTCGCCTGGTGGCTTTTCTCATGGTCCGGTCTAACCGTTGGAACGTTTCTCTGATCCAGAGGGGCCAAGTGGTGTATGTGCAAGTAAGGGGGGGAGGGGGTTTGCGGAAGTACTCCTTTTCTACTCATTACACCCATTAAACAGGAGGTAGCTACTCGCGCGAGCCCTTTAGTGTAAGAAATTTTGAATTCCGAGCTTCTATGCAGTTCTCCGGCACACTGCATCCTGGTACATTATCGCTAGATAATCTGTGAGGCTGTTTACTAATTCCTGCCAAAGGTCTTAACTCAGGAACTTCCCAAGATTGCTTGAAATGCTAACAATTTTCTACAGACTACTGCATGTCACGTTTATGTCCCATCTGGTGGCATGGTGAAGTCCCTTTCCAACGCAACTCAGGACCAGGACCACCCCTCAGTGAACATATTCCAAGTTAACAGTAAATAAATAAATAAATAAAATCCCCTTAGAGTCGCTCCTGCTGGCACATACACCCTGCCTCCTCTGTGAAACTGAGCTTTATGAGTCAGTCTGATCTCGAGAAGCTGTGATATGGCTACGACTTTCAGCAACTTCCTCATCTCACAAATGCCTCCGTCAAGATTTGTGTCTCTAAGAAGGAGGTCCGGCGTCCTTTGTCGGGATCCCTCTCATAACGCGAGGGGGGGAACTGGCTCTAAAGGGCGCGCGCGACCGACAGTATGTGTACAGTGATCTGATTGATGAAGCCAGGGCAGGTTTGAGGTGCAATAATGGCAAACCTACTTTCCAAAAGGCCCTGGGTTTTTCATGGGGAAAAAAAAGAAATAAATAAAAAATGTTACTGTTTGATGTTGGTGCTTTTACCCTAAGATGTTATAATGAAACAAATTGAATTCATGTTTTTTTTTCTGCGTTTGATTATTAATAAAAATGTTTCCTATAATATTGAATTAAACTTGTTGCGTGTAGTGCGCTTTATGTTGGATCGTGCTGTTTAGTTGCTCGAAGCAGCTTCATAGCATTGACAAACAGGAGCTCTGTTTGTCCTCTTTCACAAAAACACAGCCCCCAGTACCACAGTTCATACGAGAGTGACCTGTTTTTGTGCCAAAGTTCTTTAAATATCTTGGTGAAAACCTCCCAGCAAGTCTGCGCACTGAAGCTTTCCACCTCAACCCCCATCAGCTTTAGTTCTGAGAATAAATAGAGAGATGTGATGGTAGACATGAAGTATATTTTAAACAAGGTGTTGATTCCCAACAAACAGACGATAGAATATTTGCTGCGTGCAAGAAATAAACATCAACATGAGACGGTACCTGCTCTAAGATGAACGGAGTCACTGATAAGTTGCAGTTGGTACAGACTACAGAGTTGTGCCGTACAAGAATGAGCCTTGGCTTTATCTCTTGAGATACACGGTCCAGAGACCTTGACTGTCTGCAAAACACGTCTGCAGCTGATCTCTTTCTGAGAACGAGATTTGGTTCAGTGTTTTGAACCTGCACACATCTGTCAGAATAAACCTCAGAATTAAGAGCAGATCATGACTTTATTTGGGGAGGTTCGTCCACATAGTGCTCGGTGTCACACCGACAGGTTCACGCAGACCCCACACGGGACGGACACAAATGTGAATGAGCGGTTGTTTTTGATGTGGCTCTAATTAACGTGGTCAAGGAGAAACGTTGACCTAATGACCTTAGGCCGTTCTTTAAAAGACTGAAAACAATCCTAATGGAGTCATCTCGTTAAATCCTTATTCCTAAATCAGGTAATAGTGTGATACTTTCTTCCCTTGGAGTTATATTTATCCATGAGTCTGACACCTGTTCGTTAATAATTAATGCAGCATCGTGTTAGCTCCACTGAGACGACCAACCTGAGACCGTTAGCTTAGCTCAGTAACGTTTTTTCATGGTGGTTCAACCATTTAAAGATAATTTAAGGAGACGTGGACCAAGACGCTTTCACTGCTGGATGAAGACGCGAACTGCCTCGAGTTCATGACTGTGACTTGTACAATCAGGCATAACATTATGACCACTGACAGGAGAAGTAAATAACTTCTCCAGTAAATAATATTGACAATACAATATTCTGTTGGGAAACTTAGCATTCATGTGTATATTACTTAGACATGTACCACCCACCTAGACCAGACCAGACACCCCCACCCCATAGCAATGACACTCCTTCAGGACGCAGCCTGACACAGACACACACAGAAACACTTTAGGAACAACTCAAAAAACATGAAAAAAAAAAAAAAACAGCACGAGGTGTTGACCTCACCACAGAGGCCCTTCCTCTCAACTCATAGGACCCAAAAAACCCCACTAACAACATCCTGTTTCTAGACACCACAGGACACCCTCAGAAGACACATGTCCATTCTCTGATGAGTCACAACTGTTCTGGAGAGAACGAGAGAGACCTACAGAATATTACGAAGGTGGTCATAATGTTATGCTTGGTCAGTGTATTTGCACTCAGTGGATTTTTAAAGTATTACATCATGAAAGATTAACAAAGATGCTCATAGGTCATCTTTATGCCTACCCAGGCTAGCTGTTTCCTTTATGCTACAATTAGCTGTCGTCTGGTTTAACATGCAGCACAATGCACACGTGTCAGAGAGGTTTCCAAGTCCTCATCAACACACGGCAAGAAAGCAAATGTTTTTACTTACCAGCCCTACAAACTATTCACTAAAACCTCTTTTGAAGAGGGCTCATTGTTAGGAAAATATTTCAGCTGTCTAGTACTCTCGAACCTCCACACATGTAGGGTATTGTCTCAGGCCACGTGTGTGTTTTGATCTCATGATCCCCCTCTCACCCATAAAAAATAATAGCACTGAAACTCATCTTTGTTCTAGAGTCATGCCGGTTTGGAACGACACACGCTGGGTCAGGGTATCGTTTGTTTTGAAACCACGTGAAGGCGTACAGAACTCCCCAAGCCTCCTCGACGTGTGTCCTCACTTCCACCTCTTTTTGCTCGTCACGTTCGCCCGTCCCTGAGGATGGAAACCTTCCCATGAGGCAACAGGTGAGTGATTCAGCCACAACATTAAAACCACTAACATTGACCATCCTGTGACAATTCTTTGTTTTGCTGGGAAACTTTTGCACCTGGCATTCATGTACCACCCACCTAGACCTAGACCAGACACCCCCACCCCATAGCAACGACACCCCTTGATGGCAGCAGCAGGATGCAGCCTGACACAGACACACACACAAAAACAGTTTAGGAACAACTCAAAAACAAGAGCCACTTGATTATTTAACCTTGTTTTTGAAATGTTTCTCATCTATGATGAATTAAAAACAATGACTTTAAACACCTTTCTGTGCAGCAGAACCTCTCAAAACATCCAGTCCAGTGACTGAATGTTCAAGGACAGAAAGTATTCCTTGTTTGGCAACCTGCTCCACAGCGAGTGAGAAGGGAAGGTGGGAGGATGTAACTCCCATCCTCTGGAGCTTGACCCATTCAAAACAAATGATTGAGAAGGGACCACACAGACCGACGGTGAGCCATGCTGGATGTGGTGGTGCTGTGCAGCGGAGCGTTGCTGCTCTTTTGGACCGGGCTGTGCGTGGCTCAGCAGGTCTCACACGGACAGCAGCTGATCCCAGCCCACGACCCGACACTAACAGGTCAGACCACAGTTTTGTTTCTGTACCTTTACATTCAATGTAAAAGCTTGTCGGTGAGTTCTGAGGAACACGTCTGCGTGTAGTTCCTGCCTCAGTGTATTTGTTTTTCCACCCCAGAGCACACCTTCCCGTCAACGAGGAGCGCCTCAGCCTCCGCGGTCCCTCCAAATCCACCCTGCTTTGTGGATGACATATTCACAGTGTTGGGTGAAGGAGCAGGGAACGACGGCGAACTCACACACAGCAGTTTGGCTTTGTTTGGGGTCTGCCCTGCATCTGACAATTCATCAGGCTCAGTTTTATTAGAGCTCGCAAAGGAAATCAGAAGAAACCAGGGAACGGGTCTGGACATTTTGTTTCCAGCTGCAGGTAACGGTGCCTTTCCTGAATGCAAAGTCGTGCCTTTGGTTGTTATTTAATCCTGTTGCACGTCTCGTTTTCTCCGTCAGTGCTTCCGTCAGAGGAAAACGAGCGAGGGACGCTCATGTTAGTGTTTGACCTCCCACAGTCTCCCTTGCTCAGGCTCAACCCTGTGCTGCTCCTGGTGTTTGAAAGTCCCCCCTCAGGAGGAGACCTGCACGTGGCTTTCACTAGTCAGTCTCTGCAGCCTAGCTCTCAGGTAAAATAAAATAATGTAAATCCGCAGTGGAAATGTGTGAACTTGGTCTTACTTTGTATTACAACATTCATGCAACACAGTATTTGTGCAACACAATCATAGGAAACACTGATGATGTTCCACACGGACCTTTCATTTTCTTGGTATTTTCTTTTCTAGTCTGTGTGCATGTCAGGAGAAACGCAGTACATACTACTAACGGGAAAACCATCGGAGGGCAGCTCTGACCAGAAGTGGAGGATTTCTGCTGAGACGAAATCCCCAGACATGAGTGAGGTGTCCCTCGACTGCTTTAATTTTTTGTCTGTTTGTTTCATTTTTGTCTCATTTCTCACATTTCCTTTTGCAGGCCAAAACCTTAAAGACGTCCTCATTGGTGGAAAATCAGGAAGTAACACGAGCATGACACCACTTCTGCTTTTCTCTGGAGAAACAGGAACTGATACAAGGTTGTCTTAGATTTTATGTTCCCTGTTAAAAATTGAATATTGTCAGAATGGGGCCTAGTGACACTTTTTGCTTGCCTTCGCAGAAACACACACTTTTCGTCCCCGGCCTCCTCGCAAACCCCCTTCCTCTGCGAGCTGAAGCGGTTCCTGAGGGCTGCCCTGCCTCAGGAACACCCCGAGTCTCCTCTGCTCCAGCTGGCCTCCTTACAGTCCCTGCCTCCGCTGTCCCTCGGGCCGTCCTCCAGTGAGACCTTTCTGGCAGGGATGATCAACTCCTCGGCCCCCATCATCTTCTCCTTCGCCAGCTGGGGCTCCATGTACCCAGTCAGTCACGGAGAGTTGTCCCTGTCCTCTGCATTGTTAGAGGAGCTCAGGCAGAAGCTGGAGCAGTCTGAACGTCAGATAATGGAGATAATAAGGGAGGAAGATTTGCCTCGCAGAGCCACGGAGAGGCTGGAGAAACTCAAAGAGCTCAGTTTGTTGGGGAGGAAGGAGCAGGTAGCAGGTGATGTGTGCAAGAATATTCTGCAGATTATGCATTCAACTCGGAAGTCGGACCCAACTTCCCCCACCAACACAGTTTTTTGCGATAGAGAGTTGGTCTTGAACCCCTCTGACGGGAAGTGATTATGCTCCGGCAGATATCAAACCAGTCAAATCGTTCCAGTGGGCTTTGTGCAATATTAACGGAATGGAAAGAATGTGGAAATACGGATTCAAATTGTTTACAACAACATGCCTCTGGTAGTAAGACTATCCAGTTACATGCAGTAGTATTGGACCATGTTAAGATGAGAAGTGAGACTGGCTATGCTGAACTAAATTCCTGGAAAAAAAAGAGGATTTATTGCAAGGCAGATACCACTAGGGGATATTGATGAGAACAAATATTCTAAGAATATGTGCTGACTAGGAAAATTTTGACATTCAGCGAGCCTGTTCAACTGCACTTGTACCAAATGTATGCGTTTTAAACAGGACGTTGTTTAGCAGATATTTAAGGTTGCATGTTTAGCACGTTTAATTCAACTAAAGATTATATCCTCAGTTTAGTTTTTGGTCATTGGCATAATCTTTGCCAATTACACATTTTTTATATATATTTTTTTAAATTTTCCCCCACAAATTAAAATTTCTATAAATACACATTAACATGAATCCAACATATTTTAGTGAAGGGATAAGGGATAGCTGAATAATGAATGCAAATAATGTTTGCATATATATATACAGTTGACTTATTACCGATACCAATATTAAACAGATGCTTTTGTTTTTTCTCTTCTGCATCCAACAGGACAGACACAGTACCGTGCGTTACTTCTGCTGAAGGCCTTGCAGACCGTGTCCCACAGATACGACGTGCAGAGAGGACTGCGGGCCACCAGAGCGGGGTCCGGGAACCCAGCGAGGGGGAACGTGTGCGGGCTCAGGAGCCTCACTGTGTCCTTTGAAAAGCTTCTTTTGAGTCCGCACACTGCCAACATTTACAACTGCCACGGCTCTTGCACTTTCCCGCTGGCCAACGCTAACAACCACGCCGTCCTGCTCAACCACCACATCGAGAGCCACACTGTGGACGAGCGGGCGCCGTGCTGCGTGCCCGTGGCCTACGACGCCCTGGAGGTGGTGGATTTTAACGAACATGGAACCTACCTCTCCATTAAGCCAGACGTGATAGCAAAGGAGTGCGGGTGTCGCTAATGCCGTAGTCTTCTCCCAGTGTATTTGTGAAATAGTTTTTGATTTGACACCCATCAGCCAACAACAGGTTTTGTTAATTAAGTGTCATTTAATTGTCATTTATTTGGTGTATGCAGTATTTATACACTGGCAGTGAATGTACATAAATATTAATAAATATTTAATCAAATAATAATACAAGGCACACATGCCTGATATATATCTACCTTTTTAAGGTACATCTGCCATTAATAAGCTGATCATTACTGCTGAAGACAACATTTGAAAGTGTGTTATTATGTGGCATTTCAAAACAGTTGTTACTTAAATGAAGATTTTTGTCGACCCATGATTAAATCCAAAGTATACTTTTGCATCCTTTATTCAGTAACCTGTTGTTGCAACGTCTGTTTCTCGACCGTTCACCTTTACTGCAGCAGCTGGATAGTATGTCTTATTGTTTGGCTTTGGGTTTCAGGATGATTTTGCTGCCTAACGGCTTTTTTCTTCTCCTTATCACTCCGACCTCGTCGGATCCCCACCACCACATGACATTGTCCCATATGGAAATCTGGAGGCAGAGAGAGGGAAACAACACGTGGTTTAATTCACAGAGTAACGGCATGAAAACTATAAAAAAAGAAAAGAACCACTTTATTTAAGTTTACTTTAATTTGATATTTTTCTGCATAAAAAGAAATAAACAGAGTGGCAATCCTATGTCATTGGACAGGTTTATCCATAACTTAAGCTACAATTGAACAAAACCAATTCCAATAAGTTATGATCACATTCCTAACATCTGCTGGATTAGAGTCTTTCACATGTTGACCTACTGTTATTATTGCACAACTTGACCTGGATTACTGTGTGTCAAGGATGATAAGGTGGCTGGAGTTATTCAAGCTTTAAAGGCTTTTGTAGTTGTTCATGAGCCAAATCAAAAAAGGCACGTATTAATTCTCAGCCTAACAAATTTATACTTGTATGTCTCTCCATTTCCATATTCTGAAATGCTGGCTGCCCCTAATTTTAGGTGTCCGTCTAAGCTCAGACTTGATGCCAGGGCTCATGGTGTAGGCGCTGCGTTATTAAGAGGACTGTAATCGTGTCAACCATCTGCTGAGCTTTTTCTCTAAGACGTTCAACATGAGCCAGATGAATTACAGCACCACGGAAAAGAAAGGCTCTGCAGCATTTTTGAGCTTCACGTTGGCTCTGCTACCACCCCATGAATGGTTTTCTCACATCAGAGACTTTCTATGAATCTCCCTAAGCGTGATGAGTGAAAGGTTTAGCTGTGAACTGTTAGCTCAGTGCTGACGCTGATTCAGCAAATGAGGTCAATTGAATCCACTACACGATGATTTGTACCACTTTGTGCAGGACTTCAAAAAACGACAAATAAATAAAAATACAAATTGCCTGTGTCTGCAAAAGACAGACAGTACCTGAGGTAGTGAACCCTCCTGCAGACTTCCAAAGAAAGACCTGATTCCTGTTTCCTCAACAAATGTATCCAGAGCCTCTATAAAAGAAAAGAATATAAAAGGCTGTGAAGGCCTATCAATTTAAATAGAGGAGAGTGAAATACTATATGTAAGTGTATCAACTATGATATTAAAGTAATAAAATAATACATTAGACTGTTACAAGCAGATTGTGTATACTAAATGTTACTGTAATACGTATGAAGCCGACCCAGTCAAACTGTCTGCCATCATAAAATCCTTTCACATATATTCTTCCTTGCTGTTTCTAAAGTGATTTCCAACACTCACCGTGCAGTTCATTCACTCCCGAGCTCACAAGCAGTACAACTAGTGCCACCACCAAACACCGGTTCATAGTGAATCCCTTCCATGGATTTCGGACATCACTCAAATTTTCAATGGCCAGAATCCGTTCATACGACACTATGAATGAAGACACAAATACGGCACGTGCATTTACAGTGGTTTTCACATCGTGTTCATTCAGAAGGTTGTTTAAGGCGTATGTAAGACATGTCTTACTTCTGTTTTCAGATGGCCCAGCTCTGGCTTCTAAAGCTGCTATAGACTGAGGTGTGAGGTACAATTGGATCCAAAATGCAGCTGTAAAATGAAGAAGTAGGCTTCAGTTAGTAACCTGCACATTTACACCGACTTTCAGACCACACTGAGACACACAGACTAACAAGACGGCTTAAAATAGGCGCATGCAGCTCCTGAAAAAGAGACAAATATAACTACAGGGTTTAGTTTTATCTGAACCGAAAGTGTAGAAAAAATAAACCAACCTGATCTGTGCTTTCGGTTGTGTGTCACTGTAGATGTGCAGGTCAAAAGAGTTGTGTTGGTGATTTCTGGTCAGTGGGCGCCAGAGACGGTGTTGCATGCACAGTGCTACTTGGCCTCTTGACTGACAGGCACAGATGAGAAGAGTGGAAAAAAAGGAAAAGGACTTTCATAGTTTGCCCTATACTGTTGATGTTCACCAGCTGTAAGGCTATAGGTGGACAAAAATGACCAGCATTTACCATCTATACACCAGTCAAGAAAATCTAGAGTGGATGAGACAGTCATACTTTCAAGATGAACCAGACAAAATAAATACCTGTGGTAAGTATAACTAGTGCAGTGGAAAGCCATAGGAGCAATGGGGGCCATCGATGGTGTAGCTGTTGCAGGTGCATGGAGGGTTTCTGACACTTGACACTCGTATTCTAGTCACAAATCAAATTTTCTACAGTAGACATGTACAGTAACATACACTCACTAACAAATTCATTTGGTCTAAGGCCTACTTAATAACAATACCTCAGTGGGAATTAAAGCACATTTGCACAAAATGATAATAATAATAATGATAATGTTTATAAGAAAGATAAACACCAGAATCTACCTTGTGTATTTCAGCTTAAATAATGTGTGAGAATAGTGCTCACATATCTAATACATCAGCATTAATGAAATATGCCAGCACCTGACAATTTTTTGCACTATTTGCAAAACTATTTCTGCTTTTTTTTCTCTTCTTCTTCTTTTTTTTTTTTTTTTTTTAAATTGTAAATAATTCAACTGCAGTTGTCCAGGCTGCTTATTGCAGGCTGTTGTTTTTACATGTTATTGGAATTGCATAAACAAGAAATGTGTCAAGTTTTAGTCTTAATAGAAACACAAACAGGGTTTTAATGAAAAAAATGTAAAAGAAATGTATTTCTTTAAATAATAAAAACTGAATTGAAACAAATTCCAAAGCAGATTCCCCTCGTTGAGAATTAAAGTGGAAGCCAAAAATAAAAAATAAATGAATAAAATGGAAGTTTATTGACCGTGGTCGGGGTCCACAAGCTTTAAACTTTAAATGGTTCAGTAGAGGGGCTCATTGAGTGCGTCATGTTTGACAGTGGGCGTCCCGGAGGACAGGAGCCTCCCTCTCTGCTGCCAGCGCTGAGCTCCACACAAGGCGAAGAGGAGGAGAGGACAGAGGCAGCAGCTAGAGTGGACGCTGGCCGGATGGTTAAATCCAACCTACAGACGATTTTGAATAGTCATTGTTTTGTTAGAGAAAAAGAGAGAAACTTATCCGAGATGCCTGTGAATGAGCAGTCCAGTAATAAACCTGAGATTGGAAGGTACGTCGTTGTCCGCCCGGGATTTAGTGAACGGAGCTGAGTTTAAACGCCGCGGCCTAGCTGCGTGATGACTACAGTGGCTAGCGCAAATCTTCATGTCTCTTGTTTACATAACAGCGGTGTTTATTCCCGTCCATGTTTACACCCTTTAACCGCCCGGTCCCGTTGTTTCATTAATAATTTTACGTAGTTACAAAATCGCCTGACGTCTTAACAATGTGTCGGATCTGTGAATATTTTATTGATCCAGCAAATAGACCGAACTCCCAGTCAACGCTCCTCACAACCAGCTAAGCTAATGCTAAGCTAAGGCTAAGCTAAATGCCAGGCTAATGCTAAGCTAAGGCTAAGCATAATGCCAGGCTAATGCTAAGCTAAGGCTAAGCTAAATGCCAGGCTAGCCAGCGAATGTTAACTGAGAAAATGTTATTTATTAAATTATTAAAAACAGATAGAAAGGCCTGGTATAAAACGGGGCACTTTTTATTTATAGTTTGGGACTCGGCTCCACATCAATGTCACAACTAATAATTGCATCCAACAGCTAAGTTAATGCTGAAACGTCAGTTCGTTTATCGGATGTTTTCATCGTTGGCTTTGACACTGTTTTACATCGAGTTTATTATTGGAAGTTACTGGTAGTCTTGTGAGTATATAAATATCTATATAAAACATTTACGTGACGTTACGTAAAGTTAGCTTGTAGCTAACGGACGCTTAGCTGAATGATGGCGAATGGATTATTTGGCTTGTTTTTTTCTTAATTTTTGGCCCTCTGCCTCAGGTGCTAGCGATAAGACATCGTGTGAATCGTCGAAAACGATTTTATGAGGTGAATTAGTTTTCAACTGGGTGATGTGGCCACACAGTTAAATCAACATTAAATATAACCTTTGCGTTGGACTTTAATCTAACTTGTTTTCTATTAATCGCTGTGGGGGCATTTCATCCTCCGGAGACGGCTCGTTTGCTTCTTCAGTTCACATTAAAATGATGATTGATTGAAAATTAGATCTACGTAGGCTTAAATACCCTTAAATAATGATTCATGTAAGCCCTGTGATTAGCCTGGAGGTGGTGTTATATCAGTCGTGTCCTGACACGATTTTTGTCGACGGTTACGCACTGCTCTATAGTGTTGTTGTGAAGCACACGTTGGAAATTTCCACTGCGCTACAAAGGGCTGGCATGGGAATCAGAGCCCACTGGTGACATAGAGTACACACAAGATAATCCTCAAACGGTGGACAATTGCATGTTCCTTGTATTTAATGTCAGAGTTTAGATGCAGTGACGTGAGACTAAGATGACATAGGGATTATTAAAAACCTGTCAGAGGACCAGATCCTTATGTTTTTTCTGTCTGTTTTTAAGATGCCAGCAGGTCCCTTTTTAAACCGACTCCAGCTACCCATACAGGTCAGGCGGGTGTAACAGCACATTGTCCATATGAAGTGTCAGCATTTCCCCCCCTTTAAATACTTGCTTGTGATACCCTCCTGGGGATTAGTGGTGCTTCACATGACATTTAGATACAAGGCTGTGCTTACACACTGAAACGGGACGACTCAGAGGTTCATGTGACCAGAGCAGCTGGTTTTAGGGCGTGAATGTGCGTTGCTGCCTATTGTTTACTTTCAGAGCATGCTGAAGCTGAATAAAATCCCTTGATCTTTTATACGGGGAGACGAAGTTGGTTTTCCCAGTCTGCTAATTGGATTTTCCGAGTAACGGTGTTAGTTTTAGATCTCGAGGGCCTTGCGATACCAGGCGATACGCTGGATATTGACGTGGTTGGTGATGAGAATGACACTGTTTCTCATTTGATCTTCACACATCTGCTCCACATATAGCACAGCAGTGGCATTTGCGCAAGAGAGCATCTGTGTGTGTCTGAGAGCGTTCCCTTTTGCTGCGGCGCTGCTAATGGGTTTCGTTCCCAGAAGGAGCTGTGCGAACGACGCCCGCTCTCGACGATGTAAATGTATGCAGTCACACGCGCAGACCTCCGCAAGCCGGGCTGAGTCTCTGGAGTAGTTTGACAGAGCTCTGACTTAAAATGCCTGAGTGCTGGTGTTTGTCTGCGTGTTGTAAACCAGAGTGATGCGGTTAGTGAAGGGCTAAAGCAGGCTAATGGTTAAACAAACAGAGCCTGTTACTCAGGCAGCTTTACTGTGAGAGTAATGCAACAAGCTTAAAGTGACCCCAGTGAGGCCAGGTTGCACAAATATGTTGATTGTGTGATGCCTTTCCTACCTGAACAAATACTTTTTCTTCAGAAAGTGGAAATGCGGACATGGATATATTTTTTTTGGAGTAAATGTTTCACTGGCAGGTTGGGAAATTGCAGCCCGTTTCAGTGAGTCATGTGTGATGCGGTATTGTAACATAAATGACTCCTGGTTCCTCCCTCAAATGTTCTCGTCAGACAACACATACAAACGTCTCTGCCTAAGATGGGACAGTTACTGATTGAACCCTCTTCCTTGGACTTCTACGACTCAGCATTAGCTAATGTTTCACTGTCATTTCACAGATGAATCACTCAGCAGTGTAATGTGTGCCACCCTAGTTGTTTATATTGGGTCTGTGGTTTGTGTTTGGTAGCAGAACCTCTGGTCACTACTCACCTCATAATGGCTCCGTCTGCATTTGTATCACTTTCCAGTATCTCCAGTCCCAGGAGGTGCTCCCGCTGTTGCAGTAACCCGTGTCCGGGGCCTCTGTGGTGCTCCTGATGCCCCTCTCCCACCCCTGAAGATCCCAGGTGGGCGAGGGAATGATCAGCGGGATCGCAATCTTTCAGCTAAGCTATTCTATTCCGTAAGTCATTTTTTTGTCCCAGCAGACTGGGGGGTTTGTGTCATCCAAACTGCGCGTATTTCTTTCCCCTCACACTTTTGCTCCCTGTCTTCCCAGGATGCTCAGTTGCTGGTTCTTGAGGAGCCTCCTCCAGCGAACGGCAGAGTACGTTTCTTGCTCTTTGAGCCCCGCCGCTCTGAAGGAAAGCACTGTGTCTGGAGGGCGGCGCTGAAAGGGGGGAACCTTTACGTGGAAATCCCTCCTGGAGCTTTGCCCGAGGGCAGCAAAGACAGGTGAGTTACAAAAACAAAAAGCAACATGTTTTGTTACAAAATTATATTAAATTAATAAATTACATGCTTTTGTGAAATGACAAAGTAAAAATGATGTTATTAGCCAGTAGATTGGTTGTTTTTTGTACCAAAAGAATGTCTGTAAATGTAATAATGACTTCAGCCTGATAGACTGACATCACGACTTTATGTAACATATTCATTTATGTTGTGGTTCTTTTTCATGGAAATGTTGTAGGACTTTCATATTTTCTCTGATTATTAACAACGCTCTGATGAATCATTAACACCTTTTACCTCCTGGATTCCTTTACAGTTTTGCTCTTCTGCTGGAATTCGCTGAAGAGCAGCTGCAAGCTGATCACGTATTCATCTGCTTTCACAAGAGCCGTGATGACAGAGGTGAGACTGTTTTCTTCATCTGAGAAACAGTGCGTTGTGAAATTTACAGTTAAATTTACAATTAAAAAAAAAAAAGCACATCATTTCAAAACATGTCAAAAGCAATTTCTAATTTTTACTACACTGGTTATATTATTTGCTGTTCAAATATCCAAGTTTGATATATATATATATTTTTTTTGTCTTGCACCTGAACAGCTAGAGAAAGCTAGGATGAATAGAGTCTCCTTTTTAGATTTTTCTGGAGCATTTGTCTGTTCAATTTGCCAAATTGGTATAAATGTTGCGAAGTGTTGAATATAAAGTGTGGTCAGTGGACTGGTGCTTTACAGTGGCAGTGGGATTTGATCACAAGTTTTGGGAGGTGTTATCTCTGTATCGAGGTCATGAACTCTTGCTGATCCGCGTTTCTCCTCAGCATCCCTGCTGCGTACATTCAGTTTCCTGGGCTTTGAGATTGTGAGACCGGGTCATCCCCTCGTCCCTTCCCGCCCCGACGCTTTCTTCATGGCTTACAGCATCGAGCGAGACTCCTCCGACGACGATTAAAATGACGCTGAGCAGTTACAAATGTTTGTTGTTCTTATTTCAATCCAAACCCACACGTCTTTTTTTTTCATTTTTGGAAATCAAGATATTCTCCAAGTTTAGTACAGTTGAGGCTCTTCTTTCGTTTTACCTTTACCTACCACGTGCTGTGTTTCATTGATATTTGCACTAGGGTAATATGTTAATGTACCAGGAATGTAAAGCAAGCACCCATGCAACATCTGGGCTGTGCATCCTCACCACTGTATTACTCTCTATGATGTGTAGTGTTGACTTTACTGTTCACCCTCTCTGAATTGTTTCCACAGTATATTTATGGCAAATTCAAAGTAGAAAATGTTTTCACAGTGATTATCAGTTGATTCTCCTGTTAATATTGTTTTTTTTTTAATGTGTGCATGATTTTAATTAGTTTTGATCCACTTGATAGAAATCTGCATGTTGTAACTGTACTAAATAAAAGTGCTCACCTTAAAAAGTGGCGTCTGTGGTCTACAGACAGTGTGCTATTTAGGACGTGGGTCCTCTCAGGCTGTCTCCTCTGTGCATTGCATGGTGTTGCATTCATTTTTACACAGAAATAGCTGAGTAAAGGTTCAAGCTTCGCCTTAGTTTTCCACCTGTGCACACATGTTGTGCTATGGATGTGATTGTACAAGTTTGGAGAAAAAAAAAAGTCGGCTCATCTTTGGTAAGGTGGTTTTCAAATTCTGCCAATTCTTTTGACAGTATTTCATTGACCTGCTCTGGTTGCTTGTGATTTATTGATATCCAGGTCACCACTTCACAGAGCTAACAAATAGAGACAACAGTTTGCACTTGTATGCAACTCTACGACTAATTTAGAATCACCGCTTAACCAAAAGAGCACGTCTTGTCAAGCCAGTTGTCAAGTGTTAAAAATTATTTATAATATTCTGTAGCTATTAGAACTGGATTTGTGACTAAACAACACAATTAAAAATCAATCTCACAAGATCGGCTGTTAAAGAATGTCTCCCGCTCTTTCATAAAGCAAACCTTACCAGTTAATGCCAACAGAAAGAAAAAAGAAAGAAGCTGATGAAGAACATCTTGTTTTAGGGCTTTTAATGACCAGGTAGACATTTGATTAAATCAATTACACATTATGAAGGGATAGACATGGATATTGTTGCCAAGCCGTTTCTTTGGACTGTTCAACATAATACGGACTGACGACTTTACTATGTGGACTGATAACTGCGCGAGTGTAATCAAAGCGTTGATTTCATTTACAACAGATGATCGCATATCTACAAGAGATCTCAGTCGGTGCTCAGAGCGTGCCACAGCGGACCGGTCACACTAATAACGGTTTCAGAGTCTGTGAATGACAGATATTGCAGGCACATGCAGTCTTCCCAGTCCAGAGCAGACTGATCCTGGATCAGCGCCCTCTCTGCCAACTTCATGACCAGCAGGGCTCGCTTGATGGTCAGCCAGTTATGTACAGTCGTGGTTGTGGAGCCCCTGGGGTTGAAGAGAGGGACACGGGGACCCCAGAGGAGCACCTGAAGCATGACCACCATGTCTGCCACCTGGGGCCCCCTCTCACTCGGGAGCACGGAGGACACATGAAGAAGGCCCCTTCGGTAGGAGGACAGATATGGAACTGAATCCTGAGACTGTGAGCTCTGTTGTGGTTTGAGGCAGAACTGAATTAAGGCAGCAATCTGTAATTTAATGGAGGCAAGGGGTGGAGGTGCAGAAGACGATGGCACTAACACTACATGAGGAGAACCTCGGGTCCTCCACAACGTCTGGGTCCTCCCTTTATCCTCCGTCTTCTCCCACTCCATCTCTTCTTTCTGTGTGCCGGTCTTGGAACTTCTCGGCTCCGCCCGTTTCATCGTGTCTTCGCCCGTTTCCGTCTCCCTGCTCGGCCACACCAGAAGGATGTCCTGGGGTCTGAGCTCAGCCGCAGAGACTCTGTTTTTGTACAGATGTTGGGAGCCCATTAGTATCTGCAGCAGCACGAAGCACACCTGTCTGTCATAATCCAAACGCTCTGCGCTCTGCAGCGGGCGACTCTCCCGAACAAAGTCCTCTAGAGTGGCGTGTGGCAGGTCTCTCTCTATGCTCACGGCGTGTCCTCTCTGGAGGAAAGACTGCACAGTGGGCACACTGGTGCTGGCAGGATCTGTGGCGCACTCAGCGCTGCTACCACCTGGTGGTTCAGCGGGGGAACAGTCTGACTGAGAGGTGGAAGAGGCCGTGGGAGCATTGTTTCCCAGGATGCTGCTGGGTTGAAAACAGGCAATAACATTTTGCACATTCACATGAGGCGGTTGGTATTCGACGGGAGCTGGGGAGGTTTCAGCAGCCCGTTTGTGGATCTGCAAAGAAATGATGAAAAAAAAAAAAAATGTTATTGCAAAATATACATGCGGGTGCAGCTGTGACACCTGACGACAGTTTAAAGGAAGTGTTTGTGGGACGGCAACTCGGTGTAACAGTTTCTGATGTTGATAAAGATCGTTTTTGTATTAGTGGTTTCTGCAACATGGTTTTCTCTGCAGAAAACTTGAAGGGGAAAAGTAGCTGCAAGTGGTGATCGTGGTGTCATGAAGTACAACTTAAAGAGCTTGTTGTGAACTGTGTGGAGAGAATAAAAGAAAGGTTGCATTACCCTTAAGCCCAGCACCCTCCCGGGGAACTTGGGGCTGCGAACGCTGTAGTAAATCATGTCTCCGATCTGCTTTGGCTTGCCGCCCTGACACAGCAGGAAATCCTGAGCTTGGTATGAGCCGACGTCCTTCTCTGTGGACTCTCCCTGTAGCAGGCTCCTGGCCTCCACACTCTGCGCCATAGTCCTAAGGAAGAGGAGGTGGCGATGCTGAATCCCCTGAGAAACAACCATCTGGTCGACGAAGCTGCTGAAGAGGTAGGGCAGATGCTCGTCTGGGGTGTCAAAGGACAGCTGGGAGAAGGACAGTGAGGGGACGGGGCTCCCTCTTGCTGGTTTACTCTCCTCCACCTCCTCGTGCAAACAGGCGTCAGGCATAAGGCCCATCATGTAAAGGGGGTTGGCAAAGTTCTGGGGGTATGTTTGCTGGGGAGAGAGTGGAGACAGAGGAGAGAAGGAGGGAGCGTTGCTGCCAGGGAGGGAGAGGGTGCGCGCTAACCTCTTCTTGGGGACTGGCGGCGGGGTGCCGTCAGAGAAAAACCTCATCTGGTGCCTGGACTGGTCTGAGGAACTCAGGGAGAGGAATTTAGATCAGACAAAACAAAAACAAACAGTTCAAACACAGCATCTCTTGAATAACAAAAGGAGTTTGTTGAATTTAACACTCCTGCAAGTCATTGCGCATTGCTCTTTAACCGCCGCACGCACTTTACTGAAAGTAAAAGTACCAGAAGGTGACTTCCTCTCTTCAGTTCTCATGAACTGAAAGGCGAACTGAAAAGACTGAACCACACATGGTAGTGTTTTTTCACCCCCGTCACTCATCTGTGTACGTCAGTAGATGGTTCAGTAAATTAACTGATGGGATTTTATGGTAATTTAGTGCACGCCAGTTCTATTTCACAGCTTTGGATGCTCAAACTTGCCGCATCACTCCGTGGGCTTACCGTAGCGCTGGTGTATGGGGCACTGTGCTGCGTGACAGTCAGTGGGTTCAGAGAAGACTTCATTGAACGCATTGTTCTGATGCTGGAGACCAGCGGGGCTGAGCGTAACACAGTCAGAGTCCGCACTAGACCGCCTGAAGGAATGAGTTACAGCCCATGAATATATGCAGAGTGCAGACTACTAGCTGCCTGCTGCTATCCTGTACTGTAAAGTTTGTGTAAGTAGCAGAAAAGCCTGAATGAACTGAACGACAAGTTGTGCAATTTTTATCTTGGAAGTAAGACTATAAGCGATCACCAAGATCTATAAGAGACAGACCAGATATTTACTTACCTGTGCTGTTTGACAGGCAGTGCTGGAGGAGAACCAGACGCCATCAGGAATGTGCAAAGTTACGCCGCGTAACCTGCTCCTCCACTTCTCTCTCACGCCTCACTCCTGCATATGAAGCTCAGGAGGCGAACTCTGAGAGACTTCCCTTCTGTCAGCGTTACTCCCCCTGTCAGTTTTTCTCGCTCTTATCTGTGTAAATGCATGAGCTTCTTCTTCTTCCTCCGATGATGCTCCGTTTATCTGCCTCTGCCTTTTTTTTTTTTTTTTTTTTGTCTGAGCTTGAGGTTGGCACCGGAAAAGTTGTGTCTGTTCTGAGGGCACAACTGCTCTCTGAGCTAACCTCAACGTGACAGAATGGGGAAGAGCAGTTACAGCAGAGCCCCTTCAGTTTGCGCCCTTTTTTCTTTCGCTCAGTTGCAGCTGATCCACATTCGTTATGTGAAGCATCAGCATGAAGTTTTGGGTGATGCAGCGCGAGCCTTTATACATGCAATGCCTTCTGGAGGGCCTGGGGCTTGCATGTGGGAGTTATTGCGTCTACCAACTTTAAAGGAAAGTAGAAGAAACCCTGTAGGCGATAAAAAGAGGTGTAACACCTACAAGTTACTGTTTCCATTTCTACTAAATGTCTGTAATGACATGAGATTACATAACGTAATACATAATAAACATAATAATATGTTCATATATATATAAAGTTTATTTTGCAGTTATTGTTCTTATGTCATTTTCACATTTAGATGCAATTTCTTTAATTTTTAAACCAAATGATAGCTTTTTGACACAGTAGTTTGTCATTCTCATATGAGGACGTTAAGTTTGAGGTTCGTCGCAGCTTCTTCTGCTTCATTTCGACATTTATCCTCATAACTAGATACTAGTTGGTGTAAAAACATGATAGCGGCCATTTCAGTGGATTCATTCTGCAGCCAATCGCACAACAAAAGTGGACAAGGCACAAAACTTCATGATATTTTACAGCTGAAACTTTTATGCTTATTCAATTTTCATAAAAATAACAAATTACATCATTAATCAATCGCTAATTAGCAAATATGCGTTTGAGGACAGAGGGAATTCATTATTTGCAATTCTGTCTTTGCACAGCCATGATCAGTTTCATATTTTGTTACATATTGGTGACTTTATTATAATATAAAGTGAAATAATCCCTGTGTCCACATATGAGGACATAATGTCTTCCAAAAACTACTTCCACTTCAAAGATGCTAAGTTTTTATACTTCTTAGGTCCTAGTAATCCTAAATACCATGGAGAAATAAAAAGTGCATAAAAAACTAAAGCTCAGGTCTCAGGAGGTTAAAGCACCCCTAAAACTCTGACCCTACAGTCGCCCCTGCCAATAAGGATGAAGTTGCAAGTGTGTGTACATGGTCAATATCTGTCTATGGCATTTTTAGGCAAAATGAACGCATGTACAATATGTACAATATCTGTTGTGCCACATTACCACATTACCAGTCATTGGGTATTGTGGGATTGTGTCTAAAAACTGTTGTGTGTAAGAAAGAGCCCAGTAAACACGTGGCTGGAGGAGTCCGTGGCTGCTCAAGAGGACAACATGGGACAGGTTGTCTCTGCGTCCACCCTGTCCACTTCCGTCCCCACTTCCTCTGCTTGCCCAGCTTGTTGTTACCACGTCCACAACACATCACACTACGGACATGTTTAGTACACAGGTTAAAGGACCTGAGTCTCCTAAGAAAGAACCGCCTGCTAAGGGCCAAGGCCAAGGTGCAGGTGTCTGTGTCTGTGATGCTTGTTGCATCAGGAGCTATCCACTAGGTCTCTGTCTGTCTCTTATAGTCCTCGTCATTCACGATAGACCAGAGACTTTCTGCAAGCGTCACACTGAAGCAGAAGTCAGAAATGTCTGGAACATACCAACAATTACCATGTGCTGATATTTAGTAAATATACAGCATAATGGTTGCTGTGTTCATATGTTGGTTTAGCAGTCTAACACTTAGCTCATGAGGAGTAGTGGAATTAAACAATTGTCAAGTCTCACACCCAGAGGCAGAGACGGCCACAAGAGTAAAAACAAGAACCTAATGGTCGACTGTGGCCATTATCTGCGCTGTTTCTTGTTGTGACTCACACATCCTATGGCTCAATTACTTAGAAGCATCTCAATAAAAGACCACGAAGAAAATGTGCAAACGTGACGCTGCTGACGATCTCCACGTCACGTCATATAAAGCAGCTGATAAAGCAGCTCTTCCTTTGGTAGAGGCAGCACCATAAACGTCTTCTGAATTTTCACTTCCACCCGAGAACAGAAACAGAGAAGAATGCACACATGAGGTTTTCACACTGAGTTACCTTTTCCTGTTTCCACAGATAAGGTGCGCGGTTGAGGTGGACGTTGAGCTTTTCACATTTAGTTCATTTTACTTAATTGTGCGCAAAGTGGCATCTTTAGTTCTAAATGAGTGGTGTGGAGTTCAAGTTTTTATTCGGAACTATGGGTGGTGCATATCTGAAACACGTGACTGCTCACATGAATCTGTTTTTAGTTTGAGGATTTTACCTCCAAGTTTAAATGAATGAAAGGCAATTTAATGAAAAAAAATGGCAATTAAAATGTAGTATGATAAATGTCGTAAAAGTGATAAAGCTTAAGTCATATGCGTCCCCCCCACCCCTTGGTGCCAAGTGCCCACGCAAAGGGAAATAGTGACTTATATTGTGACCCCTGACTAAAAAAGCTACTTGGTGCCACATAAATAAAGTTAACTATTGGGAAGCATGAAATTCTCGAACAGGAAATATATACTTGGTCCACTTTGGTAAATCCAGTGCACTCTAATACAAATGTTCTGCAATACATCTTTAGGTTCTCTACTCTATGTAGAGAGATGATGATTCAACTGTGTTGCTTATATAGATATGCTGAGTGATGTTTCTGAATATTTGGTCGCTGAATACTGTACAGTATATCTTTAACTCTCAGTATAACACAGTACGACCGAATTCAGAGATAAGCTGTGGTATATTGAAAATAAACGTCTGGTCTTTCTGTGTGTGCCTTCTCGAAACCCCACAAACCCATTCTTTTTCTTACGTCGCCTTTTACTCAATTAGGCTACTCCGAAGAAAGATTTAATTAAAGCTTAGGTTGTTTGCCTTGAAGCATTACTGACAAATCCCTGATGTCACACATGTAAACAAATGCTAAGTGAATGTAAATTTAGATCACCTTCTTGAGTTCAAGGACTCTCGCTTGTACGCTCCGCGCTCTCTGCTGAGACCTCTGCGTCACAGCGACATTAACCCACCACATATCAGTGTGTGGGGGAGTTATGTATGCCAGCCTCAAGGACGCATTCTGTGACCATCATTAAGGGTTTCTCCTATGAACCTCTTCATATGCTAAAGAGGTGTTTCTGGTTTCTCTGCTGGAGGGACGCATTGAGCCCTGCAGGACGCTCCATTCAGGCTAACTGTGCAAATGATGAATTCAGTGAGGGAGTAAATAGAAGCAGACGGCCTGAGAGGGGCTGACATTTAAGATCATGAATACGGTGGAAGAATTCATTAACTATAAACACATGGAGCACGTGTCACCCTTACGAGACTCTCTGCCTGACCGCCAACAGTTTGATTTTGCAGAAAGCTAATTTCTTAGAATAAATAAAAAAGAAGCAGATACTTGGATATCAAATTACACCGTAGTTGTAAAATACTCAAACGTTCATAAAATACTGCAGCAGTGACAATGACAGGCACATTTTTTAAGGGGTTTCACAGTTTAATCACACTGAAATCAGTTATACCAGACAAAAACAGTTGGTTCCTGGAAACGTGTTGCAGTTGAATAAATATGAATAAATATGAAATTTAAACCTGTGTAAACAGCTGTTTTTGGCATTGTTGCTGATTTTTTTTTTTCTAATGGCGGGAGATAAAATGTTTCTTTATAACCTCGTAGAAGCGACGTTTAAGCTTTCCATCAGGGTGACTTGTTGTAGAAGAGGATGAAGGTGGAGCTGAGGCGTTGCTGGAGGAGGCAGAGGGAGTTTGTAACTCCTTCCTTAATAATCTGCCCTTGGTCTGAGAGTCAGTGGAATCTTTGGGTAGTCTCTTATTGGTTTCCGACAGGTGGGAAGAGCTTCCTTTGGTGTCCTCTGCGTTCGTCCCTGAGCCTTTGCTGTGAGTCTTGTCGTTTTTGTTTAAACGCCGTAGCCCAGCTTGGCAGAGCAGTGCCTCCTCGCTCGCCATCTGGGGGCTCTGGCTGAGGGTGATGAAGCCGTATGGGGTGGTGACTTTGGCGAGGTGTGGCAGCGAGAGGGCGGCTTTGCTCGCAGGGTCCAGGCAATGTTGGGCCTCCTTGTGGGAGCAAGGGTAGTGCAGCTCCCTCTGAAGGAGGGATCTCCTCTTGGTTAAAGGGTCAGAAACGCACCGCTCGGCTTTGCGGTCTGACAAGACCAAGCTCAGGCTGGAGAACGATGCAGATGATGAGATGGCGGGGAAGGGTGGAGAAACAGATGACTCCTGCTCTGCCCCGGGACTCCCAAGACCTCCTTCTGACTCTGCATCATTCTCCTCTGTCTCCTTGTCCAGTGACCTCAGGCTGGACTGCACAGACAGACTTGGTATTGTGAACTGGGGGATGCTGCCAGGTGTCAGGATGTTTGGAAATAAGTTCTCGCGGCTCGTCTGGGAGTCGGATGAACACCCAAAAGACTTTGCGCTGCTGGTAGCCCACAAGAGTGCACGGATCCCAGCACTGCTGTGTCTCCGCTCCGTGGAGAAATGATCTGAAGCTTTGGTCCCGCTGCAGATAGCTCCGATGCTGAATGTTCTTGTGACTGGACTCTTCTCCATTTTTAACGTCTTCTACTCCCTTCACACAGTTTGTTGTAGTTTGGATAGAGCAGTGGGGACAAACAGCTTTTATACTTCTCTACTTCACGCATTACTCCAAAAACATCATTGCATACGCAAATGTGACGAAAGCCGTCGGCGGAAGCAGTTTCCAATTAGGGAGCTGCTCAAGCATGGAAGAACAATTATGGGCCTCTCTCTTAAACCTCTTCATATACAAAGGAGCAGCCTGAGCAGCAGCAGCATCGCCTGCCTATTTTTTGGAAGAAGACCATTTATCTTATTACGAACAGATGCTTTTAACCATCAGTCTAATCAAATCTAAATCTAAAAGGCATGAAACATACTGACAAATTGTGTACGTGAGAAGTTGCGAGGAAGTGAGGAATACTTTTTACATTTTTCTCTGGTAAGTGATTAGTCAACAAATGTTTCAGCACCTCTGTGCAGTAGGACACAGACACGTCACTGTGCGTCACTGTGCGTCACTCTGCATGACAGACATTACTTCCCATGGGCTAATTTGAAAATAAGCTCCAAAACAGTTCATAGACGTCATATTCAAAGATGAAGCCTTTTGTGCTTTATGGAGTGATCTATCAACTGAATAATAATAAAGAAAATATACACATTCAATGACTGCATCATTATGGAGCAGAGAGATAGTAACCTTTAATGCACTGTCGGCAGTAATTCTGACAATGGAGAACATGATACGTTTCATTTCTACATATATGTCTAACATTATATGAGTGAATGCTGTTGAAAAGTACATTAACATTAAGTTTCCTTAATATTTAGCACTCATTGTTACCAGTTACCAGTATTTTAATCTATTAAGATTTCTGAATCTTTCTGAATTTATTGCAATGTTTCAGGTCCTTTTTTCCACTTATAAACTTAAAGCTAGAAAAATATAACTGTATGTATGTAAAGCTCTAATTGTACTATAGGCCTACGCAGTAAAACACGTTATGCATGGTTGGTTGGATTTATGTTTCCTAACAGCAGCAGTGTTTTGTTTAAAGCTTGATTGGAGGGATCTGCTGATTGGTCCGCGCTGATTGCACCAGGTGCACGTGTCTGCTTTGATTGGCCACACAGTGGCACCTTCAGGGTACATCTCACCCTACAGAAGCTCCTCAACCTCTTAGCCCTTTTGCCTCGGCTCCTCCTTCCAGACGTTTCTAAGGTTTAGTCCCGCAGCAAGATGAGTTGTGAAATCCGCAGAGACGTCGTGGAGCAGGAGCAGAGCGAAAACACTGAGGTAATGGATGGGTGAGCGGCTGCGTTGTGTAGCAAATTAATCAAGTCATTAACGCGTTTCACCGGCTCTGTCTGCTTACCTGCAGGACAGAGTCGTGAGGAGGGACGGCGTGCTTCGCTCAGTACTCCGCGGCCTCTTCTGGCCTTTTGGGATCGTGGTGCGTAAGTCCTCAAATGTGGAGTTAATTCCCTGCTTCCAACCTTCAAAAACTAACGCGACTCTGGCTGAAACAGGTCCGCGCGTACCGCCGGTTCTGGTGGGTGCTGGGCTTCCGGCAGCCACAGGAGACCGTCCGCGTTAGCCCAGCGGTTTCCAGCCCTGCGCGGCACAGCCTCACAGGCCGCAAGCGGCTGCATCGGGTCACTCGGCTGCTGCTGTCCATCCTACCCCGCCGGGTGCAGGGCGCCCTGGGCTACCCGGTGTCGAGCAGCATTGGGCGAACCCTGTCTCCAGGTTTGTGTTAAAGTTAAAAGAAGTTTCATTGCACTATGCCAAGTGTTGGGATAGTGCGCATCTGATGGCTGAATATTTACACTTGGACAGCTGCGGTGGTTGAAGGATCATGGAGTTTTTACTGAAAACCATGATCTGTTTTGGAAAACTTAAAACGGGACTTGAAGTCGAATGGTGTCAAAGAAACTTCAGGCTTAAGATGTTCAACTGTGTGTGTGCGGTTTACTTTGCAGTGGATGTTTTGATGTTGGTCTTTTACAGCCATGGACGATCACAGCACTCCTGCCTTGTTTCCCTACAGAAATCCGAGTCTCTCCTACTAAACCTTGTGGAAAGGGCAGCAAGCGAAAGCAGGATGACTTGGATGAGGATGAAGAGGAGGAGCATCAGACGTGGGTGGAGGCGCTCTCTCAGGAGCTTGCCGACGAAGGACCCGAGGAGGATCCTGACTATGAGGTTGGTGCCGTTTCACTGCTGTAATGCTGTAAATAAAGGGTGCCTATCAGGATGTGCCCACAGTCACTGGTATAATATCTTTGGCCTGAGGTTTTGGAAGGGATGAAACCCTCTCATCTGCATTGATGAGAAGGGTTCAAGGTCTCGGAAACATCCGTTGTTTCACTGCCAACCATTTCTCAGCCTAGTACCATAGAGACGGAGAGTGAAGAGTACCGTTCACACAACAACACAGAAAGTGACATAGAGGTTCCTGGGAAGGGCATCGTCATTGAGGATGTGAACACGGTGAGAAACGATGACTGCACACTTTATTAATGGTTTCGAGGTTTTGAAATCTCTTTGCATTGAGCAATGCATTAACGGTTTGTTTTATAGGATTTTGATCGGTCTGCGCCGGCTGAGGTCTCCTGCCCTGCTGACTAATATGTCATATTGACAGTATGTTATGTTTCAGTGTTTTGTATGTTTATATATTCAATAAAATGTCCTTTTGCCTTGATGTGAGTGTGACTTCCCACTAGATGGCAGCAATGCCATTTCTATTCATTTTAGAGCAGAGGGCCATTCGTCAAATGGTTCAAGTATTTCACGTTTCTTTAAATTCATCCTAAACCTCATCAAAGAGTCTAGATTTTGCATTGAAGCCTGAACCTTACGACCCCAACACATCCAAAAACACAAAGCAGAGCAGACAGCAAAGACTGGTTAGGACTTCTCTGAATGCCTGGTGCATGTAAACCCCAAACTAAAATGCACAGTATTGAATTACATGTTCCGCTTTTCATTCCTACTCATCTGTATGTGATGGCTTCATTCTCTAAAAACCTAATTTCAGGCTGTGTAAGTGGTAATGCAAGTTAAGACCCATGGCCCCTGAAATCCATAATGTGAGCTTACTGTGTGAGTGACAGAGTTGTGGTTTCTAATGTACACAAATCTTTGAGCTGGAAAAACCTTCAAATGACCTAGACGCATATTAGTCTGCCATGTATAAAATATGTTCAGTTTAAGAACGCATAATCCTGGAGGGAACATTACATTGAGAGTGGACATTATGGTCATTGTACGCCTTGGCATCTCTAATCTGCACATATGATAAATACTTTAAGAAGTGACTGTTTAAGATTGGCATGGGGAAATTGTACTAAGGATTTAGCAGAAAGTGACTAACATCCCACTGAAGCATCAGTGAGTACACAGACTGTTACGGTTGTAGCTGCAGGAGCAGCATGAACTACTTCATATTCAGCTAAATATAATGTGTGTTAGGTTTTTCCTTTGATTTTGTACGGTGCTGGATCATTTATTAAAATTAAATGGAAGTTCAGAAAATTGCTTAATTGGAGCTGTAAACCATTTTAAAAATCTCACTATGTAATTATGTTTTTTAATTTTATGTGTAAAATCTTCAAAGACTGCCTGAATGTTGGAGTTGAAAGTACAAGATGCTTGTACTTCAAGTACAGTACTGTTGCGTGCCAAAAATGAGAAATTTATATACATCATGGTTCACCAGATGACCATGTTGGTGTCACTGCTTTGTGCAGCTGTTTTAGTCAATAAATCCTTCCTTTGTGGCTATAGGTGGGCAGGTTAGAGTTCATCCCCTGTGCGTGTTGTATTTGGCTGCACTCTTGCGTCACAACAAGACAAAACAGAAGATTTTTATTCACGGGATGATGAAACCGTTTGATTTTTTACAATAACACTGCAGACTTTTGCATCCCCTATGTGTTTTCTTAAGAAAAATATGGGTGTTTACCGCTCAGTTTATAAATGCTTCTTTATTTACATATGAATGACTCACTCTTCATGTGTGACATGCACATTAACACAAGAGTGTTAACTTCAAATGATTGAAATAAAGGTGTGACAGTGGATAAACCAGAACTATTTTTGACTCGTCACCATGTGACTTTCAGTTGTTTGACTATCCAAGCAGAAAACGACCACCATCGCAGCTCTCACGTCTCAGCAGCTCTCTGCTGCAGGTGAGGGGGAAGGCTGCAACCATGTGGCTCTCATATGACTGGCGCGTGAAGAGGGCTCTCGAGTGTAATTTTACTGCTGCCCACATGCCGAGTCCTAGCTCTTTTGTCCATCTGCACACGTTCAGACTCTCAGTTTGCTGCTGAGTGTCAGGTGTATTTATAGGAGTAGGTGGCAGGCTTCTGTAAAGAGCCTCCCGAACCGCTTGATAATAACTAGTGAACTGGTCCTCGTGCTTGCTCGACAACCGCCACTCGCCCTCCCACGCTATAGAACAGCTGCTACTACTTGCTCCTTTGCCGCGGTCTCCGATGGTGGAGCAGAACAGATTATATTAGAGATAGACTCGTGTTGGTGTTCTGTTGCCCCCTGTCCACCCCGTCTGAGTGGGTCGTCCAGTTTACATACAAGATGAATGTAAATGAAGCTGGAGGAAGCACTTAAAGTACCACTGAGCTGTTATACTGCAGGAACTTTAAAGGGGAACTCCACCTCTTCATGAAGGTCAGTTTATTAGTCATGGAGAATATTAACTCTGGGAAAATGGGGGCTTTTTCACGTCTTTGGAGACTAATACAAATAAGCACTCAAATAAATGCAAAGTCACTGCTGGTTTAACTGTTGGAAATGTAGGATACCATAATTTAGAGCTTAATCCGCTTGATCTATACTAAAAGACTGAAAGTGTAGAGTTTTTATCTCACCGTCTCCTCGGAGCCTCACACCTTTGAATGAAGTCATGTACTGGGAGCACGATTCTAAGATACTTCATTTCCATTTGATGCTACTTTCTCTTTTGACTCCACTACATTTCAGAGGGGATGTCGTATGTTTTACTCCGACACTGACCTGGCGTTCATGTGGATGTTGCTTAGACACATACCACCCACCTAGACCAGACCAGTTACACCAACCCCACAGCTGTGACACTGCTTGATGACAGCAGCCGTCCCTAGCAGGATCCAGCCTGACACACACACACACAAAAAAAAAAACGGTTTAGGAACAACTCAAAAACGATGAAGAGCAGCACAAGGTGTTGACCTGGCCTCCAAATTCACTAGATCCCAAACTGATCAAGTATTTGTGAGATGATCCACAGAGGCCCCTCCCCTCAACCCAAAGCCCCCCACTAGTAACATTCTGTTTCCAGACACCACAGGACACTCTCAGAAGGTTCATGTCCATTCTCTGATGAGTCACAACTGTTTTGGAGTCACAAGGAGACCTACACAGTATTAGGAATGTGGTCATAATGTTATACCTGATTGGTGTTAGCTTCCTGACAGTATATACAGTTAGCCTGAATCACTACTTCAGTCAGCTGCAACATGTAGCTCCATGTTTGTAGCAGAGCTAAGAAGATTTCCTTAAAAAAATAAACAACTACCCCACTGCCTTTATGCAAATAGAATTTTAAAGCACTAGAATATCCCTTCAAGGCAATAATTGCATCTGGCAGCTGACAAGAAGTTGAGCATCAGGTTCATTTTGCAACTGTTGTCAAGCTCATACTAGCATCACGTTATCCTCGTTAGCAGATGGAGTTTGTAGTGTTTTTGTGAATTTACCCAAAGCTCTGTTGCTGTGCACATTAGACAGGCCATTTCCAGTACATTTAGGGGTTCACAAAGTAATATAAACTGACACACGCCCTTATCTGGAAGATTCCTTCATCACTGCCATTTCCCTCAGAGACTCTGGTGTGTGCAGGAATATTACGTTAATGTTTTATGGAGCTCCGACTGAGTCCATTGTACATTATGATATTACCGGCTACTTCGGAAGCGGTCGAGCCTGAGGCTCAAATATTTAATCTGGTTAAAACGGCGGAGAAGATTACGCCCACACTCCTCACGCCCCAAGACAATCTTGAGCAGGCTGATGTGATTTTATCTGACCCCTCAAATGTGGTGAATTGTGCGTATGTGCTAGTGAACTTCGGGAGGACGTACAGGTTCCCTTTGTGTATTCTCAACTGTTGGTTACTTATTATAAGTTCTGGACCGACGGGTCAGCAGCGAGCGACAACTGCATGCCATGACTGCTTGTGTTGCGAAAAGCATGTGATTGAAGACGGTGGTTGCTTACAATGCATGTGTAAAGATATGCGTGTGTTTTGAAAGCTCTTTCTTAGTGAACCACCACGTCCTCCTCCTATAGGAAACAGTACGACAACCCTATCGGGGCTTACGCTGTACTGCTGCACGTATGCGTGACATGTACTGTATGTTTTTATATATTCTGTAACTTCCTGTTTACTGCAGCTACAAAGAAGTTCACTTGAAATTGCCACAGCTTGGAAGATTGTTGAAAGTCTTTTGTGAAGGCAATACGTGATATTACGAGATGAAAATGGACCAGCTGCTTTCTGTTTAAACTGCATCTGTTGCAAAATTACATCGTAACAGGAAAGTCAACCAGTGTCACATGCTCGACAAACGCTGACAGCTATCAGGCTCATTAAACTTGACCACACTGTACGTATGAGTTCTTCAACGCAACTCTGACTGTAAAAGAGACCCCACATTTACCATAAACTGAAAGGAGTTCAGTTATTGACACCAACATCCAGCTGCCTTCAATTAATTCCTGAAAACACGTTTGTTTTGACAGAAAACTAAGTGACTTCCCTTTTTTCTTCCCCTCAGATGTTTTTCATCTCCTGACGCTCGGGTGTCTCAGTGAAGCGGTGGAGAGCAGGCTGGTATGAATTAAACGCTTGATGTTTGTGTTTGTGAGAAGGGCAGCAGCAACGGCAGCGAGAGCTGGATACAGAACAGGAACTGATGGTCTCTCGGGGTTCTCAGCGCTGTCTTAACGTTTGAAGGTTGGCGGCGGAGGCAGCGATAGAGAGCATCGACCTCTATCTCTGCTGTTTGTAGCCAGCTGGAGACCTGCTTTTAAACCAGAAGCTCTGTCTTTGTCTTTCAACTGCAAGGTGAAAACACGACGTCTGGAGGGGACAATGAATTTCATGCACATTTCCAAGTGTGCGGCGGAACAAAGTACGCCCGCTTCACGCTGGGAATGATGTGGTGATCTTGTTGTGTAATAGATGGCTGTGTGTAGTTAGCCGAGTTAAGATGCAGGGCGGTTATGTTGAAGGCAGCGGGTGCTTTCATATTATGTCACAGCTCTTTACCGGTTTCCAGTGAGCAACTTTTGTGTTGATGCATCACAGATGGTTGAAAAACTTCCCTGACACACAGGCACACAAACAGGCCGAACCGTGCCGAGCCTCCAGGACTTGGCAACATCGGCTTATTGTCACCTTGAATGAATGGCAGCAGGTGCCGGCTGCTCCCCAGGCCCCCAGTCTGACCTGCAGGCTATTATCTGCTGCATTACAATGCGACGCCGTAATGTCAGCCAACTAAAGCAGTCATACTCACTCTGCATTTTTACTTTTTCAGTGTTGCGTTCTTTGCTGCCTCTGTGCCCCCCCCCCCCTCCTCAGCAGAGTCACATAGCGTGAATCACTTTACCTCCAGCCTAATGACCAGCTGTCCCCGTAGATTTCAAGAGCATCCATCATCTTCAGAGAAGTAGAGCGGGAACACAGGCATGAAAAATGCAGTGGACAGACGCAGCTTTCGGTTAGTCATACTCTCTGATGCTGATGACAGGGAGGTGTCAGAGTAAGAGAAAACTGGACTTTGTTTCGCGGACGTCGATCTCAGCGCTGTGGAGTGAGTCGAGGGCCAACTGTTGATGAGCAGCTGCTACCTCAAAGCACTGTCTCTTGAAATTAGGTTTGGAATGAGACACAATCCACTGAATTTAGAGTATTTTCATTTCCTTAATGCTCCCTCAGATAGTTTTATACGATAATCTGATGTCCTGGACTATGACAGGGCAGCTTATCTTTAAAGCTCACCAGAGGTTAGGCCAGTGTTACCTCATCTTCTCATCAGGAGGAGTGTGTTTCATCTCCCCACATGCTCCTTGACCATTGCAGCTGGATTTAAAGGCTTTGCTGCTATCTGTATTGCGATTGTCCTCGTCTGTCCGGAGACTGGTTACACGTCTTAATTCACAGCTGAGATGGGCAGCAAACTGTGCAGGGCCCCCAAAGTGTGCGACGTCAGCTCCCGCTGATGCCAGTTAGCAAATCCATTCACACATTTAGGATGCTATTCTGAGCGGCGGCCCAGACATCAGCAAGATACGTAACAGCTGGTGTAGACTGAGAGAGATGGTGTCAGTTCAGCTTGACAGCTTGTAAATCTTAATTCACAATCAGGAGCTGCGGTGCTGAGGGATTCCTCTGAGTTCTTTGACCTTTGACTCACTTCTATTCAATTTGTTAACACCAGTTGGAGAAATCCAACACTTTCTGTTTGCAACAAGGTGGGTGAGAACGGGACTGGTCGAGTGTCAAGTCATCCAGCAGGTTATAACAAAAGACTGCCTAAGCAAACGCATGTAGGAATGATGGAATAGTAGCAAGTGGATGTGTGCTTTAATAAATGTTTCCAGGCTGTTTTTTAAATTAATAATCGAAACAGATGTGTTACTTATTGTTTCCCTCCATTGGAATTGTGGAGAACTGATTGGAAGTCTTGTTATTTCATAGAGACGTCTTAAAACTTTAGTAATATGTGTAAATATATGCAAATTGTGATCCCAATGAGCTTATGTTGTTGATTTCAGTGACTATGTTTGCCCCGGTCTAGAGATGAACTGATTCGATTTTGATCATATAAAACCATATAAAGCATGTTTTTTTTTTTTGGCCATAACTCAGCAAAATCTATTCTAACTACATTGAACTTGCCTGTGACATCATTAACGCCATAACACAGGAATAGAGTGGGAGCATTGTGATAATTTCGGTTCACAGTAGACCTCTTGACTGATCACACAAGGGAAAGCACAGGTCTGTTATTGACGGTTCAGCCTCCACAGGGGCGGTGGTGGTGGGTGGGGGGCGGTGGGGGGCAATCTGGTTAACTTGCTACTTTCAAACCTGTTTAAAGTGTCCATGAGAGGAGTCTGTGTGGACAGCCCACTCTTAAGGTATTTACGTCTTTGTATGTAGATATTTTCTGAAATGTGGAGGTGGGCGGTAAGTTAATATATTGTGATTAAATTGTAATTTATAAAAATGCTGCTCTTCCTAACAGACCCTTACTTTCCCTGCGCGTAGGCATTAAGTTACTATCAGACTTGGTGGCTTTTAGATGCCAACACTTACCTAGTGGCAGTGTTCTACTGTGTTATGACTGATGCCACCACTTGAACGCAGCACATTTTGTGTATCCGATTTTGCAAGTCATAGTCACAAGCTCTCAAGTTCCAATTGAATGCAGGGTCATGGCTTAACTCACAGTCCTCTTTCATGCGTCCATGCTTTCCCTTCTGTGTCAACTCTAAATGTCTGCTATGACCCTGTGGGGACTGTATAGATTTTCTGTGCAACTCGGTTAAAGATGTGTGTGAGACATCAAAGGTGTTGGTGTTGTAGCTACTTTGCAGCAACCTCCGTATTTGAAGTGTTAACGGTTGGGGTGATTGGATGGGGTAGGCATGCAAAAACAAGGTGGTAATTTCCAGGCACAAACACAGCGTCACACTTTCAGACGTGCACTTCCTGTTCAGTGAATGTTTGGACGGACTTCATAGGCTCCCTCTATACCATCCAAGGAAATGTGACAAACAAAGCAGTGTAGTAAATGTGTCCAACTGCAATAAATATACTCAGTCAGTTTTATGCTTCATCATATGATTAAAAATATTGTTGGCTCCAGATTCAGGTCTGCGACTTCAAAAATAGATGGGACAAAAAATTGAAATGTACATTATGATGTCCAGCACTTAAAGCTAATGAATCAACCCCAGTGACTCAGCAAATGTAAATGGAAAATACATGAAATTGGATTTACTTTTTTATCCTACAGTGTCCATCCAAGTAAGACTGTGCTTTTGGAAGTTTGGATCTTTAGGAAAACACATGTGTTCATCATTAACCCATTTAATATTAAATAATATTAATAGTTTTACTGATGTAGTCACCATGGAGTCTACAACAGTATAGACACATTGAAATATGTCCATCAAAAGTATTGGGAAAAAAATATTGCCGCACTAAATATTCCATCAGTCAATATTTTGAAACTCTAAAAAGAATAAGACATTGTGAGGAGAGTAAGAAGTGGAGTAAGAAACTTTTTCCAAGTGTGAACAGTATAAAATGTTCTAACCTGTGTCAGCACATCAAAACTGTTCTGACAGTAGGTGCAGCTCTTGAATAAAGACACGTTGGCTCTTTCCGTCTTCTGTCATCTTAAACTGCAGCAGAGTTCGTGACTTTACATGTGCTCTCAGTTTCTAAAGCAGGTTTTAAGTGTCACACTGAAGAGGAATGAAGGGAGCTAAATGTCTGACACTCAAATTCTCCTTATTTTGCCCCAAATTTGGAGTTTATTGGTTTAAAAAAGAAAAAAAAAGAAGACATCCAGTGTCACTTTTTTTACAGTGTGACTGCTATCCCTTTCAGTCAACCATAGCGGTGGCTTTTTCTGGTTTCAAGAAACAGACACAGGGGATTTATATTCCTCAAGCGACGGTGACAGGCAGCTGCTTCCTCTGACGTTGCCAAAAGTGCACCCACCTGTTCTTATATTGTGTGCACGGATGATTCAAACATTTACTGTAAAATCGATTTATAAGTTTCCTACAACCCCAATACTGATCCTTCACTAATGGAGAGATTTGTGTCTCTATTAACATAACCAGCAGTAGGTGCAGCTCAGACCAGCTGCTTCAAGCAATATACATAAATGCATGATATTACTGAAAGTATTACACAGTGGTACTTCCCTGGAACAAATGTTTAATCTGTTAGAGTTGAACTGTCTAAATGCGATTCATTAGCAGACATATTACAGTGGATTATATTGTGGTGCCATTGCACAAACAAAAAACATCTTACCTTCACATTATTGCTTAAAACTACATAAAATAAAAGCACCCAAACGCAGCACATCCAAAAGTACACTTCCTAAAGCTGCTGCCATTAGTGTATTTGTGATAGCAAATGTGAGGAGACACTGCAACATTGTGAAAAGGATTATTTAGAACAATGAATGGCCAAAGATTTATTTTTTTAGTTTCTGCTAAAAATGTTTTTATATTTTCTTATTCAGTTGTTGTGTCCACAGCTTGTTTCTTATTCCGTAGGTGCCCCAAAAGAAATTAATATTAACTATTGCCGATTTAGGTTAAAGCTTCAGTCTTGACATTTTGACTTGCCCTTGTGGCTGTGAAAAGAATTACATAAGCACCACTATATACAAGTGCATCATGTACGGTATGCCTGAACTGTGGGATTTCCATTTCCATTTGCTACCATTGTTTCTGTACCGCAGCGATGTGTGAAAAACAATAGGGGTGTTATTAATGACATTCTCAAAATGAGAAATATTGCTCTGTGGGACGATGTACATGCAGCATCTGTGCAGCTCATCTGTTCTTAACAATGTTTGATGAGTTATCTGGCCACACACTGGCACAATGCTCTACATGCAGCTTGTATCCAGATACCTGTATCTCGGCTAGGTGTGATTCTAATTTTTTTGTACACAGTCCCTTTTAAAAATAAGAGAGGTAAGGAGCAACTTAGCAAATGTTTAACTTCATTTGATCAGCTATCTTTTTTCCTTTGCCATGATTGCTCCCCTCTTCAGCTGCAGTAAAAGACATTGTTACAGATGGACCAGTGCAGAAATGGCACCACAGATGCCAGATTTAAAATTCTGGTATACTGATAGACGCACAGAGATTTACCTGCCTCTGCCACAGTTTAATCCTGATTGTGTGCACTCCTTTGAAATGAAAAAGTAATAACTAATGAGGCTTTGGAGACTGGCATTAAACATTTAGCGTTGAAGCTGAAGCGTCCATCTTAAATTATGAGATCCCGATAGGACCCTAGAAGGACGTGTCACTATGAGTTAATCCAACAATCCTGTCTGTGATCTGAAATGAAACGTGCGCATCCTTTTTTGTACATAATAAAGACAAGTGCGGAGACCAGCTGGTTGATGTGATGTTTGGATTGTGATATTCTTCCCTCCTTTTTGGAGACTAGTCCCATGTGTTTTATTCTCCACCACACCAGAGTGTTTTTATGCTGGCAACAGCTTGAGATTCTCCCAAATGCCCCACTTTCCTGTTCTCGCTGAACTCTCTCTGTGGCACCAAAGAGACTAATACGCTATCCAATTAACTCGTGTTTTTTGTGCTGTTCCTTGTTCTTGTGGTGAATCTGTTTGTGTTATATGTTGGTGATGCTGGTTGCAGAAGTGGGGCAGATAAATAAAAGGACTCTGCGGCTGCGATGGTAAAGGCTTCTGCTGGGGGAGAGGCTGAGCATCCCCCGCAGAGGATTTTTGCTAGAGCTTTAGATTTTCCGGCTTATAAAAAGTATTTATTTTGCGGTCAGATGGCATTATATATCTTAGAGGAATCACATTTTTCGTGTGTAGTGTGTTTCTCAGATGCCGCGGCTGTTCTGGGATGCGGTTCTCTGTGGTTCACTGTCTGCCGTCATTTTGTTTGTCATTATGTTTTTCCCCACAGCTCTCTCTGCAGTCCTGTTCTTTTTGAGAATGTGCCAGGCACAGCTGAGTGACGGCAGTGATAACATGCAGAGTGAATGCGGAGCTTCCTTTTAGTCACAGGGAGACCTCGCGCGCGCACAAACATGGGCGCCCACACGCGCACGAACACCAAACCTGCATCTTTGATGTTGCCACTGGCACTAATGAGATTTGTCATCTTTTCAGACAGAATTGCTACAGTCCGTGTTCAGCGTTTGAGTGTATTTCCACACACAGCTCCCTGGCTGCAACCCGACTAACAGCAGTTTGTTGGATGGCTTCCCACAAGTAGCTTGAAATATTAATTCTGTAATACGAAGCACAATTTTGACAAAAGGCAGCCTCAGTTCAAGGTGTAGATCTTCAGATACATGCTTGTGTGTTGCTATTAATTCAAGTGTGATTCTAATGTGTAAGTCCTCCTCGGGCTCTTGTCGGTGTCAGTGGTATCAGTGATCAGTGGTGCAGCAGGAAATTAAACCGGGAGGTAACACGTTACAGCTTCAACAACCCAAAGACCCGCAGGCCACAGAAAATAACATTTCCACGCAGGCTGCTGTTTTTTTTTTTTTGTCTGCGACATATTTCTTAGAGAACTGTACTGTCTGGAGACTCTAGCATTTAATAGGTTTTCATTACTCCTCACCTTGGCTGTCTGGCTACTAGTTATTGGCGGCTTTTTCTTGTTTTGAGCTCTGTGATTGATTTACCTGCGGTGGGACACGAAGAGCAATAGCACATTTGGTCCCTTCATTCCTTGTGCGCCCGAACTGATGGCGCTTTAGAGGAGACAGTCAGCTCTGCTGCTCTGTTTTTTTATTTTTTTATTTATATATTTCGCAGTGGAAACGAGGACAGAAGCGATCCACGACACACGAAGAGACTAAAGAGTGAGCAGACACTTGTTAGAGGTGAGTGTGTGCTTTTCAAGTCTGGCCTGTAGAGAGAGATAGTGGCATCAGGGTAGCTCTGCAGCATTAGTGGCAGTCACACAACCTAGTGACCGTAGATGCTGCTTTGCTCCAGCCTCCTTATGTAACACACAAAAAAAAAAAAGCATAAAGAGACTAGCCAGAGGCATGCGACGACGGCTGATGAACTGCCGGGCATGGAGCGTTCCTCTGATACCTGGAGGTATTAAAGCAGAGGCCATTTGACAGGTCTAAAAATAAGCATGAGGAGAGAACAATGAGGTGGCAGACAGAGTGAGAGGGAACAATGGGAACAGCTTATTTTGTCCTTTCCCCCATCTTTCTGAATTTTATGCGAGATTAGACCGAACCAACTCCTGTTGACTCATCACACCGACTTCAGCTCGTCGCCTCCTTAGATGCCTGTTGTACCTTACGTAACTTTTGATTTATAAGAGTGGGTTTCCAATTTATTTCCAGTCAGTAACAGCACTCCATCTCTCCCACTCACTTCCTGACATTTGCAGTGATGTTTATGTGTTCCGAGAGCATCGCAGCTTAACTCAATTGGCCACCCCGTCTCCCCTGGCCTGAGCACCAAGAAGCTTAAAGCAAACCGGAGTAGTGGTCTAAAAGAAACACCAGCCAGTTGCAGATATTTACTTCTCCCTGCTGTTGACCATTAGTCCTGTAATGTTCGTGCTGTGTGTAAATGAGGAAGGCTCAGAGATGACGTGTTTATGAGTATTTCTCCTGTTGTTCAGGATCATTCTGCATATATTCACGACAACATCAGCTGCAGCAGAGGCCAAAGGGAGCACATGATCTCTGTGCTCTCTTAAAGGAATTGTAAAAATCCAATTTCAGAAATGTACACTTACTGATAACAGCTTTTTCCACCTCAGCATAGCCCAGGCTTGGAAAATGTCTCCTTTTGTGCACATCTAATTGGTTTTTATTGTATCTACCCTGGCCCATTCGCTTGTATCATCTGCAGTGGATTCTTTTTGTCTGAGCTGTTAAAACCGGCTGGAAACCACAGTAAAAGGGAAACATAACCCCAGAGCTTTCTAATCCACCCACTATCCTCTGCTCCGCTTCAATCTGCATACGATGTGGGAGGCTATTGTGTGAACTCACTGATCTGATGCCACATTATATACGGACACACACACACGCACGCACCACTTACTGTAATTAAAGCCCCAAATGAAGTGTGCAGGTACAGATCACTACATGTTTCGTATGCTTTTGCACAGCTGATACAATGTTTTTACCGCCTGCAGTTCAGTGTTTTCCCAGTTGTTTTGCATTTCTGTCCTAACAAACAGGAAATGAAAAGCTTTAGTTGTTATTGCATTTGTCAAGCAAATATCGCCAAAGGTTAAAGACACTTCTGGGACGTTGAAGCACGATATTTTATTTTGTAGACAATATTTGTTTGCTTTTAATTTCATCCAGCGTGCATATCTTAATAAGCGTAAATGGAAACCGAGAAATCTCAGAGGAGACTACGGGAGCATTTGTTGCCTCCAGCTACATGCAAGCTTTATGATAATTTTGAATTTATATGTCACGCTTGACCTCACTCATTCAAGTGTAAGCCAGAAAAACGCTGAGAGGAAAAGCCTAAAATATGACAAAACTCAAGCTTTTCTACCCAGATTCAATTCGACCTGCCCCCCTTGCTAAGCATTCTGCTGATTTCTGACTCACCGCTCGATATCACTGTGACCAAGATCCCATAATCCCCTCTGACACTTTCCACATATGTTACAACCCAGCTGAAGTTATTTTCGTCTTGGCTAAGAAAGTGCAGAAAGTGACATCACATCTGCAGCTGATTCTCTGAAAACGCAGAAGCACAAGCTTGGAAAGACGCAGAGGTCTCCTCGTGATAATCCACACTGAGCTCCAGCGTTTTCACCGTGATGCATTTTTTTTTCTTCTATACCGGATCTATATATTTTTGTTGGATTATCTCTCTGCCTGCTGGCATTAAGCAATTTAAAGTCTCACTCTTTGGGGTTCTTTTTGTAGTAAAGGTGGAAATGAGCTGCAGCAGAGCGGGACTCGGTAATCCTGCCCTCTATGCCTACCAGCCACGAAACTCCTTATTTACTCCTGACAGCTTCAAATTGAAACTGTGATCACATTTTCCACACCGTTCCTCAGCCGCGCTTCACTTTTAGATTTGGCCAGCTTTACTCTCGAGAACGGAGTTTTTTTTTTTTTCCTCTGAACTTGCTTCTCTCTTTGCCTTTCCCTCCTGACATCTCTCTTTTCTTCTGGCTTCCTCACTGCCTTCGGGGATTCATCAATAGCTGCCCCTGACATTGTTTTATTTTCTCTCCTCCAGCCTCCTCGTCTCACTTGGGTAGACCGGACAGTCCATTTGTTAAGACTGAAGACAAAAAAAGACAGAGTGGATTTGAGATTGGATTAAAGGAACAGATGAGAGAGGAGGTGGATTAATCAAGGCCAGTGTGTTTCTCTGGGTGACAGCCACAGACAGTTCTGTCATTACTGTCTGATAAGATGGGAGCAAAGACGACTGTTTGTCTCAAGTGTCTGAAAAAACTCTTGTTTGTGCACTTTAGGTGCAGCTTAAACCAAGAAGAAGGCAAATCCAGATTTATACTATTGTATTTGGCAAAGCTTCTCACTCAGATCGACCTTTTAAATTTAATGCTGTTAGTTTTACAGGCACAGCTGCACATAATTTCACTTTGTGAAACCAGATGTTATGAGACAGTAAGGACAGGCTACGCATTAAACCTACAGACCAGAACGGATGGCTCTATCTCAACTCTTAATACACAGCCACACACACTTAAAAGATACTACCGTTTACATCCAAAAAAAAATCAATACCTCCCTCCCTCTTGTTTACTCACTGAAATTCACAACAGATTGTCTCGATATTCACTCCAAACACAAACAGCCTTACACTCGCACACCTCCAAATGTTGCCTGTGTGAATACACATTCTTGTACTTCGTGATAACAGTAAGCCCACCCATAGCCTGTGGCCAGAGAGCATATACACTGGGCATCCGTGAAGGTCCGGCAAGTTGTTCAAATCCTGGCTTTGTGCCCAGACTCAGGCTGCCATGATGTTGTGGGCAGCAGATTGAGAGCTTGGCTTGACTTCACATTGCTCATTGTGGCACACAGGCCTCCATGATCAGGCCCAAGACTCCTCTCCCCTGTACATGTCCCCACATATCCATGTGTCCCTGTGAAGGTGTCCTTGAGAAAGATCCTGAATACCCAGGGGGTCAATCTGCTGTCTGTTCCCGGGGCGTTTTAGATTTGTTTAATTCCCTAAGAACATGGCTTATGAGGACATCTGATGAAACACGTTCTTGTTGAAACATTTATTAAATTTATTTACTGAAAATTTGAAAATTGTGGAATTCATTTCATGTTCTATCCATGGCTGTGGAGGATTCTCTATGAGAAAAAAACAAAACAAAAACAAACAGTTGAGACATAACTAGGGTTTTTAAAAGGCAAAGGCATACAAGGCAAGAATTTTGTGCCAGCAGAATGCACTTAATTGGCAGTTCATTAAGTACACCAGTGAAAATAACAAGATAATACTTTATTGATCCCCATTCAGGTAATTCAAATGCTACAGCAGCACAAGTCAAAAAAACCCTGAGATAGGACAGAAAGAGCAGATGGGAAAAAGACATTAAATAGGACAATAGGCAACAAAATAACGGCTACACAAGAACAAAGTTGTAGATAAAGTGACGATGAAAAACAAAAATTCGACATTTCTGCTCAGTGAGATCAGAGCTGTCTGCTGTCCAAGCTGCTGTTTTACATTCTGATGGCAGTGGACACAAAGGAGCGTCTAAAGCGTCCAGTTCTGCACCAGGGTGGGATGATCTGCGGGATGATTGCACTGCCCATCAGCCACAGCTCGTTGTGCAGGGTGAGAGCAATTTCCACAGATTTTATCCTTCACCCTCCTCTCAGCCACTGTTTCCAAACAGTCCAAGTTCAATCCCGTTCACCAGCTTGTTGAGCCTGTTGATTTCAGAGGGGGAGGTTGAGAAGTCTAGTACAGACGCCTCAGTCTCTTCAGGAAGAACCTGATCCTGCTCTGTCTTTTACTGTAGGGGGCGTCTGTATTATGAGTCCAGTCCAGTTTATTGTTGATGTGGACCCCAAAGTACTTGTACAAGTCCACAATTTCCACCTCCTCATTCTGGACAGTGACTGGGACACATCTCCTCTGGTTCCTCCTGTAGTCCGCCACCACCTCCTCAGTCTTGTTGGTGTTGAGTTGTAGGTGGTTCCTTTTGCTCCATGCAACAAAGCTTTTGATCAGTCCTCTGTACTCTTTTACTTTTTGATAGATCCGACCATGTAAGAGTCATGGGAAAACTTTTGGAGGACTGGTACTAGAGTTGTAGTGCATGTCGGATGTGTAGAGGGCAAAGAAGAATGGTGCCAGGACAGTTCCTTGGGGCACCCCGGTGTTGCTCGTCACGACCTCTGATACGCAGCCATCCACCCTGGCTTACTGTGGCTGTCCTGTGCGGTAGACCAAAATCCAGGCAGTGATGTCAGGGTGAATACAAAACAATTCAGTATTACTACAAATCACAGGCTTCAACATGAAAACACAGTTGAATTATCATCGTCTCTCAGTTATATTAAACAAATGCCAAACAAACACCATAACTCTCATGAAGCTAAGATTTGGTGCAGCACTGGTGTATGCACTTGTGTACCTAATGAACTGGCAAGTAGGTGTAAATACAGTTCGGCTCTCTGGAAAATGTATAATCTCAAATAGACTGTGGACAGCGTGCATGATTTTAACATCTTTCTCTGCTGTTGGTTGGTAGGATGGGCACAGAGTTTGCACATCATTAAAAAAAAATAGAGCAAAACATCCATGTTGAAAAAAGAATCTATAATCAACGTTCAATTTGCATTTAATGCTTCTCCTGCCAAGTTGTGCCTTTAATTTTAAGCCGCTGTAGGCAGAGAGGCAGACTGCTAGAGTCGATTAGAGCTGAATGTCAAGCACATTGCTTTAATAACGACGCAGGCATGTGTTGCCGTGGGCAAGATAATCATTGTTTCATGCTTTCGCTGCAAAATGAGCATGTCAAATGAAAAAAGCGAATCATGATGGCGACAGTACCTCATTTAACCCTAACAAGCATTTTGTTGGCATTTTCCTATACGTGCTCACATCACGTCATCTGCTCCACCTCGTGTGATTTATTACAGTCCAAGATTTCAGGTGGTGTGGAAGTAAATGTTGAGCTGTGCATTATTGCTGAGACAAGTTCACAGAAGTAACGTTTCCTTTGTAGTAATCTGAGACATCTTTAATAAACATAAAAGCCAGGGCTGTGTGCTCGGATGTTTGTGTATTTGTGTTTGTGTGAGAGAGCAGCAAGGATGGTGATGACCCGGAGCTGCTAGTCTGTCACAGCGTTGGACAAACAGTTTCTGACATAATATAATGAAATAAAATTGCATGTGGTCTTTACTCGGGCTGTTAGCTCTGCTGCTTCTATGGACTTAAGATTCCTTCAGCTACTGTACGCTGCCTCCTCGTCCTCCTCTTCCTGCTCCATTGTTGCAGCTGCGCAACTCCATCACTTCATTTCTGCCAACCTCAGCTTTGTTGAGGCACAAATCTGCGACCGTTTCACCCGAACCTTCGTCTGCTGCTTCAGCTCGTTTGGCGGCTAAAAGCTTTATTTTGATGGATGATGTCAGCTGCAGCGCACTATCATTGAGCTGCAGCCATGTTCGGTACACAGTTTTATTTCATTTATGTTACTGTAGCTGGCAAGAGTACAGCCTGTCATTTGAATTATTTCTTCAGCGTGATAATAAATTTTCAACATTTTCAGTGTCACATCACAGTTGGTATGTGCCCTTTCTTACCCAAACACTCTCCTCCCCACATTTGGTGTAAAGTTAAACATTAATTATCTTTATGACTGCGTTATAAATAATTGCTGTGATTTAATTAGCTAACCTAGCAGGGGGATTTACTCTCATCTGCGGGGTTTGGTTTAAGCTTCATTTAATTAATGAAATCATACGCTGCCCGAGTCAGAGTCATATACCACGAGCAGCATTTTCACACTCACAGGCACACCTGCTACTTTCTTATTGCCAGGCAACGATCAATTATTTACCATTTCATTGAAGCTGCCTGCAGGACTCTGGATCTGTCTAGCTTAGTTCACCGTCCCGCTGTCAACTACACACACTTATGCAAAGAAAAACTAAAAACACTATTTGTATGCGCGTGTTTAGTCGGAGATATGTCGCAAATGTGTCCTCGTGCCTCTCCCTCCTTCCCCTCCTTGCTGTTGCTGTGGGTGTTGATATGCCACATGTGTCCCTGACATTGGCACGAAGCTGCTGGGGTTATTCATGTGATGCAGTGATGTGTGCAGAGTTTGGGAGATATTCCACTTCTCTTTTGCGAGGCGTTGACCCTCAGCACCAAAGGCCAGGGGCCATCTCTCAAGTGCAGATATAACCTCTCAGTGTAGCAGGGTTGACACTGACCCATATTTCACAGACAGTTCTGTGTTTGTTGTACACACATACATAAAAAAAACCTTACCTTAATTTAGATTACTGTTGCTATAACAGTTCTGTTGCTAAACATTCTTAATTTACCCAGCCCCACACTTTAATTTTAAACCTTACCTTACTCTACCTTACCTTGTGTAGAAGCACCCTCAAATATTCAGTAAGAATTCCACTTATGCATTGGTCCTAAATTTCATTTTAAGAATAAAGCTCATCCCACTGTTCTGGCTCTGGAACACAGATTCATCCTGTAGTAAGAGCTTTTTAATAAGGTGCCATTGGTTTTTAATAAGGAGCCCTGACCATCATCGGCCCTCAGTTCAATTAAGTCCGGTTCAGTTTTATTCATATTATGTGAATAAAAACAAACGCCCTCTCTCGTGAATGTGGACACTTTGAAATATCAGCCATGTCTCCTGGTAAACCTGCTGTTCTATCCAGCAGCCCCAATACATTCTTTTTGGTAAAAGACACTTTCGCAATTTTTGCCAATTACAATTGCCTCTATTACTCACTCTAGCGTTGTCATTTAGTTTTGCTTTTGTAAGTGCATTTCAAATGTGTGTTTGTTTTCTTTGGAGGCAATGGACCAACATATTGAACGTCCTTTGTGAAAACAAAACCCCGCAGATATAATGTTTTAAAACTGCAATGTTTCATTTCATTTCAAATTTGCATAGTTTTTTTTGCCTTGAAAGTCAAACCAATAAGCAAAAAAGATGTCTTTCAGTGAATTTCTGCAACGGATCATTTGATCTCAGGCGCCTAAAAAAAAGATACTAAACTGATCAATTCACTGTGACCTGAGATTGACCTGTGAGGTAGGTCATGTGAATGTATGGTCGTTTAAAAACATGTAAACCTTGGTTAAATGTTAGCTGTGCAAACAATAGTTTTCCTTGTAAAAACTGAGATGGAGATAAGTGATGTTGCTATACCAACTGCCAAAGGGTATTGTTTTACTTCAGCGTTCCGATTGGTCGTACAAATGTAAACACAGAAAAGCCCCTGAAGGAACATACTGTAGTTGCAGTGGTTACCGTCAGCGCCAACAGTTTGTTGCCATTTGTTCTCATGATATGTGTGAACAGTACATTTTTTTACATGCTGATATTGTATTATTTAGTATTAAGAGAAATTAAAACAGTTATTTAAACATTAATGCTACATTAAATTTCCCCTTCGATTAGAGACACCATTCATCAAAACTCATCTTTAAAGCGTCACATAAGGTCAAACATTCCACAGGGTGCCTTTAAGAAGATGTTCCATGGCACAGGAAGTAAATGAAGAAGAAGCCTGTCTTTAATCATCCGTTATTCCCAGGGGAAATAGTTAAGCTGCTCACATTTCTTCTTCTGGCTGCAGTGATTTACAAAGCAGTCTAACGCAATGCAAGAAGTCGGAAGCTGCTCGAGGCCTGAAGCCAGTGCAGACCCCGGTTCTTGTTTGTGTAATCGCTGCTGTAAGAAAAGAAGGCTTGTAATGCATGCGCACACATTCACAGAGTCTCCATGTTGTCTATTTATTTACACGAGTAAATATGGTCTGCTGCCCACATCCAGGAGGAATTTTTGTTTGTGTGTGTGTGTGTGTGTGTGAGAGAGAGTCCCAGTGGATGCTGCTTATCTTCCCCTTTTGTTCTCTCCTTTCTTTATTTACTTCTTCTTCCTTTCCTCAGAGGGAAGCAGTCGTCTCTTTGCCTCCTCAGCCCTCGACTTTGTACTTTTTTCCCTCCTTTTGGGTTTATGGGCTCCACATAGACCTCATCCCCTCCCGTTCCCCCGTCCTCAGCGCCTCCACTAATCCAGTCCCAGACCTTCTTTATAACACTTTGTTTACCGTCCTGCTTCAACTGAGCTCTGGTGAGTCACCAACCTTTGTCCAAGCCTGCGGGTGTGGGACCATCCAGCCTACGCAAACGCACGCAAACGCTGAAGCACCAGCATATTACTCATCCTGCCTCTGCCTGACTACAGCATGGAAATCCTCACTTCAGTTCATCACATCATAACGTGAAGAAGTTCAACATCCTGTTCACACAAATCAGAGAGTCCACAGAGAGCCATGTAGCGCAGCGATTAGGACGAGGACATTACATCACAGGCTGAAAATACAAGGCAAATATGAAAGGTGAAGGATGACATGCAGATCCCTTAATTAATCTGTAGCTGCCTTATCTCATCGTGTTGTGTTTGTGCACCAGCTTTTCTTCTTCTCTCGTTTGGTTTTGGCTTGTATCACATTGACTTCTGTGTTACGTGTTACAAATGCATCATTGTCTGTCACACTGCAAGTAGAATAGAGAATCAGCACCTCACACCAGCAGGGCCAGATGCCGTTTCTGCCATTTTTTTTTTCTGGCCTCGTGTTGTATTCATCGATTGTGATAGTGTGATGAGCACACTTGCTGCCTTAGCATGACCACACTGTTAGTGAACTACGTCCGCCACCTCTGAGCTCAGTCTCACTCGCAGGGAGCCCAATGCAAAGAGACAACTTGAGCAACAGTGATTACTCACGTGGCCCTTTTCACGGCCGCACTGAAGATCTGACGCTGAGCTTGCACACACAGATGCAGCTACTGTAATGCTGTCGCTCCGCTCGCCTGTGTTACAGGCGCGGTGGGTGCTGGGCTGCCTGTTTAACCCAGTCCAGCAGCAGCCAAAGGCCAGATGTGCCTCACTGTAAGGCTGCAGGGCACATACGGGTGTGCATGCAGAGCAGCAGCGGCAGAAAATGCGATGCTTCATGCACACTCCTTTTCTGTTTTATGAAGTCACATGGTACCAATCATATCCTTGTCTTGTTTGTGCTAAATGTTGTAACCTACTGAGTGAAAGTCCAATTCAGTGGAAAAAAAAATAAATTATGCAACTAAAACCTCTTTTGTTTTTCTTTTTTTTTGGACGTTTCTCTGTTATTTGTTTTGCCTTCTCTCTGGGTTCAACTCCAGTGTCGCCAGCGCTGGCCTGTTAGTCCACAGCTGTGGTTCACATTGAGATATCTCCACATTTTTTTTGGATGGATGGCCATGAAATTCTGCAGCTTTATTCATGCTATCCAAATGACAGTTGCCTCTTATCTCCATTCTCGCACCCCTAATGATTCCATTTTGTGATCATTTCATCTGGTGACATCGGGTCACATTTTTAATCCACCCAATGCTTTGGTTCGTGTTCAAATACTAAACCACATCGCGCTGCTGTGATTCGCTTCGCCCTCTGTTTTCTCAAACCTGCCCTGTTTTGTTATGTTTTTTGTTTCGAATGAGTGGGCGCGCGTTAACGGGCGAAACCGCTTTAATTTGCTTAAGGCTGTTTGTTTCCCTGCAGGAGTGTGTGAGCTTTAATGATATAAATCTGTCAGAAGGGTTTGGTCAGTGTTTGCTAATGGCCTTCAGTCAAGATGTGCTTGTGGATGATTTAATCTCAAAGGACTAGTTCCTTCGTAAACAGCAGCCTTTTTGGAGATTCTTTATTTAGAATGTTGGTACAGCTTCATGGTGCTTTTAAAACTGCAATGTGGGATGGCAGAAAACAGAGATCATGTGCTTGTATCTTTAGTCAGTGTCAGTGAGGGTCACTGTAGTGTATGATCCCCCTCTTTTGATGCTGTTTTCCTTCTTCTGAGACTGTTTGATCTCGTACATTGGCCCAAGGACTAACATTAAATGTACATGTTGTTCATTAAAGCTGAACAAAATGTATTAAATGAGTACGGCTTATATAGTTCATAGGATTTTAACAATATTTCTGTTTAAATTGAAGCACTAGACTACTTTACATCTCTTCCTGGGTAATACATTGTAGACCCCAGGACCGTGACTGATTTTAACTCAGCCCCTCACACCCATGCGGAGAAAGCGAGGGTAAGCAGTCTTTTCAAATTTGACAAATGAGTTTAAAGTCCTAGGGCTGATGTATAGCCTTTCCAACGTGCACAGCAGGCAGGTACCTCGCCTTCATGTTTTATGTATAACATATTTATCAGCGCTCAAGTCCTTAATACTTTAGTACCGCAGAGGAAACTGTCAGAAATATTCAGACCGAAAAGCTTCTGGACCCAGAGCAGAAGCATAAAGCATGTAGGAGGTTTGATGATTATAGCTGTGATTATGGTTAAGCTGCTTCAGAACGGTCAGCTAAGCAACGTGGTATCCTGCATGTCACACGAAGCATTCACTGCAAGCCTCCAATGGAAACGGTTGAGGGGGGAGTGACATTTATCAGGGTCTCTACTACTGCACTGCAGTGCATAAGTTTGGGCTCAACGACATCCAGTAACCAGTGGATATATTCAGAGTCTGCAATGCAAATCGTGCACTGTATTTTCTCGGATTCTAGTTTTCTCCGTGCAATATGGATAACGGCACTGTGGCATTCAGGGACCACACATCCACAGAGACTGCGTCACAAGACGAAACCAGCAAGCAGCCAGAAAGCCCCATTGTGTCTGTTTGAGGGCAGCGACGCAGACTGCAGATAGGATGAAACATGGCACAGCCTCCATTTTCACCTGGATATGACACTCCTGCGCTGCCCCAGGCTCTGGTTTACGCTCCGTTAAAAGGCGGCAGTGAAATGTAAAAGATGTGTTAGAATGCCTGAAGGAAGAATACAAGACTTCCTGTTCTTGTCCGCATCTGAGGCCATTAAATAGTAAAATGGGACTCCTAGCATTTTAGTAAAGAATGAATGGAGTGGGAAAAGTGCCCAGTCTGCTTAAAGCTGTAAACATATCTCAACGTCCGTCTTACCTAGTTTCACCCTCACTTAATATGTCAATGTGATAATGTTGCAGTGGTAGATAAAACTTCAATATTGACTTTTTGTTAACCGTGTTCACTGAACACAAAGTCACACAAAATTCTGTGGCTCAGCTACAGTACGGTTTGTCATTTCTTTCTAGAAGTGCCAAACGTCATGTTGTGGTATCAGTTTTATTGAGATCTAAAGAGCAGTAGCTTTATACACTCACCACAAACTGAAATACAATCCTTCCCTTAATGCATTACTGTAGTTTCAACCACCTGGCACATCATTCCTCTCGCCTCAGTCTCGCTCTAGTACTGTAGTGTAGCAGCTGTTGCTCGGTTGGTAGTGTAGGTTGGTGGTTGGTTGTGTTTTTATTCTCCTGCTCATCATTTGAGTCCTGGAGCAACATACAGAGCTTCAGATTGTCCCCGTGTGCGCTTAACTACATTTTTAAAAGTCTGCTAAATACTGTATATGTAAGGGAATCAAACAAGAACAGGAAAGTTACGGTTATTGTGGGTTCAGTGCTCATTCTTCGGTATAAATAACTCATCTATTATATGTCAGTAAAAAAAAAAAATCATGTCAGTCAGCACAATAGCTTTTTGTGATAACTTTATTTTACTGAAGTTTGCTGATGTCAACCTCAGTACGTCCCACAAGCATTTTTTCCCAATTCACGCTCCATTAAATAGCATCAGTGAAATGTGAAAGATGTGAGAGGATGCCTGAAGGAAGGATACAAGTTTTCCCATTCTTGTCTGCACCGTCTAATTAAATAGTAAAATCAGACTCAGGTGTTTTAGTTAGTAGAATAAATGGAGTATCAGTCATTGTTAGATTGTGCATGCAGGAACTAAAACATGTCCTCATTGGCTATGGTAGAACAAAATACAACAAATTAAGAATAAACAAAAAAGAATAAAAAGTTCCACAAAATGATTTAAATTACATAACAAAATCAGTTGCGTTTGCCATGTACATGTGAACGCACATACGAGTGAATTCCTTGGTGCAGGCTACACGGAGAGACAAAGTTATTACACTGCTTACAAGAAGAAAAAGCTGCTTGTTCAGCGTTGCTGTGTATACTACACTGTGGATGAGATCTCCTTCTCAAGGCCGATACACCTGGAGACGCCACCATGTCAATTAGCCGACTTCCTGGAAGACAGGAGACTTGCCACCAATTTGTAAGTGCTTGATAGGTCCCAGTGAAGCCGTCTGCAAGAGCAAAGCAGCCCTCTTGGATGCTGCCCAGAACTGGGAAATGTAGGTTGAGCTAAATCACAAAAAAACAAACAAACAAAAAAAAAACAACAACCTCAGACCAAAGTGGGTCTTGAGGTCAAATTCTTGTACATCTTCTTGCACATTGTGAATTGGAGGCTGCAGTCGAGGAAACTTACCTCTTTTACGCTGCCATAGCAGCTGAGCTGGCTGGTGGATCCTGGTGTTTCCTGTAGAGGATACGTGGCCACATCAACAACCAGGCTGCTGAAAAAGATTGGAGTTCAAGAACAGGCCGCCTGAAAAAACATAAATTATTGCAGGCCGCTGAGCAAAGCAGCGGTTGGCTTTGGAAGAAACAGAATTACAGTTCAAGATGTTCAACCAGAGAGGGAGGCACATCTGGGGCTTAGGAGGAAGCCAACTTGATAAAGTGAATACGCCTCACCCACTCAAGGTTGTAATAGTTACTTTGCGCTCTGTTAACTGGCCAAACATAGTGTTATTTATTTATTGTTATTTACGTTTTATTGATTTTGTATAAGCAAACAGACAATGATCATGAAGACCTATAGACACGTGCAAAAATATCCTAGGGAGAAGTAAAGACATACACAAAGGGACTGGTACCCACCTCTGGTCATGGAAGTGAGCAATAAAATCAAAAAAGGATGTGTGTAAAGTAACCAAAAGAAGGTATTAATTATAGTCCAATCAAAGATTACCTGAAGTTCAGTCTGACAGTAGTAGACACATGTAATCCATTTTTGCCTATTTTCAATAAATACCTCCTTTTGTGTTCTTAAAGTAAAAGTAATTCTTTCCATCACAAAGATGCTGTGTACAATATCAATCCATTCATCTACATTAGGTGTCTCCTTCTTCAGCCATTTCTTGGTTATGAGTTGTGTTTACACGCCACCAATAATATTCTCAGAAAATATTTATCTTTGTTCTCCCACTCCAGTTTCTCTAGGTCAACCAGATATAGCAAGTTGAAACATAAAATTATTGTTGATGAAAAGTTTCTAGGATTTGATGTATTCGTAACCAAAATGGGGTCACAGCAGGACAACTCCAGAATATATGGAAATTATTCACCTCTTTGCTTCTGCAGCATGTCCAACATTCGGTCTGATTGGAGTAGGATTTCTTTTGATATTGAGTGCATAAATGGCGGGCGACGTTTTTTTCATGAAAAGTCTCCAAAATGGAGAATTAGTTGTTTTCCACTGTTGTTTAAAAATTTCGCTCTAGTTCCCCTGTGTGATTATGGCATTGCCCTCAGTTTCCTTGATTTTACATGAGTTGTGTTTTCTTTATTAGGAGATTAAAGCCTTGTGTAGAATTTTGAAATTCTTCTTATAAGGTTCATCTTATAGCTGTAGGATTTCATTTTCAGGTTCCTAATTTTTTATAATTTTTTTTTCCCAATATCATCTCTTATTTGTAGATATCTCAAGTGGTCCTGGTTCTGTAGACCAGATTTATCCTTGAGATCCTGGAAACTCCGAACCGTACCTTTACTTATTAGTGAATAGTATGTTGTAAGCCCTAAGGAGGTCCCTTCCTTGAATCTGTGGTCGTGTTGACTTGGTGTAAATTGTGGGTATGCAAACCATTCCAGGATTTCAAATGTCTTTTTAAAACTGGGCTGTTTTAATACATCACTGCAATGCTCTAATGAATGCGTGATCCATGGATTATCTTAATCTGTGAGGTGTTTGAGCCGAACAGTGTCATAGTGTGACCTGTCTGATCTTCATGATGCTGGAGAGACCACCTCTGTATGTTTATAGCTCTTGTCAACATCCAAGCCTATCAGCTATTAGTCAGCTATTAGTCAGCTATTAGTCAGCTATTAGTAGCTCTTCAAACTTCTTAAAAGTTCTCACCCAACTTTGCTGTTCACTTCGGTTGAACAGAGGTTTATTGTTGTTCTGTTCCTTGTTTCATTTCAGAATTTCGGTTCAGTGCAGTCAAGAAACTAATTTCAGCCATGCCATAATAAAAACATAATAATTATTTCCTTACTGATCCCACATGGGGAAGTTCTTTCTCTGCATTTGAGTTTGACCCATCCATGCGTTCACGCAGTAGTGTGTACACTTGGAGCAGAGGGCAACCACTTGTGTAGAACTCGGGGACCAAGATGGGAGTTAGTTGGCTGCCTAAGGCACCGCAGCCACAGACACGAGGGGTACCCTTTGGCCTGCACCTTTAACCACTCAACCACACTACTCAGTGAGTAAGTAAACAAAGTAAAGCTGAAGGACAGAGAAATGAATGAATGAAAAATGAAAATACAAAGTCATAATTTTTTAGAAAAAATTACCACTGAGAGAAACGCATAAGGCAAAACTTAAGTGATGAACATCAAAATAGAAATATTAAATTTCATTACAGAAAATAAAAAAATGATAAAATAAAATAGTGTTTAATCATAAAACATTAAATATTTTAATTATACTGGTTGCCATATCATTTATTTGTCTTCTATTTTTTTTTTTTTTTTGTTATTTATTCCATTTATTGCGACCAGTGTTTGATGCATTTCATTTTGAGCCACATGGATTTCCATAAAATGTCTTCTGCCTCCATGGAATGCTATGAGTAAACCCAGCCAACGAATTCTGAAATGGGCTGAATTTTTAACCGGGGTACTCGCCTTCCGTTTTACCCCACAGGACGCGAATGCAGCACGAACCAGCCCGAGTACGGGAGAGGGGGAGAGAGGGAGAGTGAGAGGCAACAGCGCAGATAAGCTCCAATGAACAGCAGCCGGGTCTTCTTTCAAACAAACACACATTCTGCGCTCTGCATCCCACACACACACACACACACAAATGCCAGGACACTTATACACATGCAATCCAATAACCGGAGCACCATCAGTCCGAGCTGCCTGCCGCTGCTGGTGGCAGCCCTCACCGCTTCCCCGAGACACAAAGCTGGGCGCCTGCTGGGAGAGGAGCTCCTGCTGCCTTGATAGCACAAAAGAGAGGAGGGGAGGGGAGAGAGCCGGGATTCCATTTCAGGGGCGCTAGATAATTAAGCAGCAGCGTTGGGAAGAGCTGAGACTGAGGGGAGGGAAGGGGAGTGAATGCGCTCCAGTCCAACTGCTGTTGCTGCCGCTGCTGGAGGAAGAGTAGGAGGAAAGAGCTGTGTTTGAAAAACCGGGAGGAGCGGCGTTATCCTGCACACAATCAGCCAGAGCAGACGGCCAGCACTGACCTCCAGCCCTGCAGATGTGGAAGGTACACTGGACAAGTTCTAGTCCTGGGTGAGTCTTTCTCTGCACACACGCTCATTCGTGGTCCACTTTATCTGCTGTCAGACACTTTTACACACCTCTCTGTGATCCGTTTCCACAAAATGAGATTACGCTTTCCGTTTTTGGCTGTTGTGTCCCGCTGCCTGTGGTTTTTCCCGCTTCATCCAGTCCTCTATATTCAGCTCTCACCTAACGGGCGACCTGATGAGTGTGAGATTCACCCTGTGATCATCGTGACACTAGTCTGTCCGCTCAGCCTCCTCTCACATTGTTATGGTGCAGTCCCGGCTGATTGATTTCCTCTCTAACTCAGATGGACATCGTCTCTCGTTATCTCACGCCGGCTGCGCTTTTTTTTATTGTCATCCTTGTGTGATGGTGCGCTTGTGCAAGCACAGTCACTCTGTGTGTGTGTGTGTCTGTGTGTGTTTGTATGCCTGTGTGCGTGTCTTGTGTCACCAGCTCGCAATTAGGTTTTAATGATCTAAACGTGTGGTAGAAAGGCGAAGGCAGCCTTTGATCGATCCCTGCAGTCATCACAGTGTGAGTGACTCTGTGCCTGTCGTCTGCGTGACATATCTGAGCCTGCGTCTGTGTTTGTTCAGCCCTCTCCCGACTCTGTTCCTGTCTTTATTGTGCCTCAGTTAAGTTCTTAGTGCGGCTTCTGGAAATCAGATGATTATTCTAGGGGAGAAATGCAATTTTGGCTTTTTTTCTCCTTCCTCTTCTGTCATGGACTCTGGTTTACCTCTGGCACCTCTAGTTCTTTCATACATCATAAAAACATTTAACTGGCTGCAAATTGTTAAACTGCACACTGAAAATACTCGTGCCAGGAACTGATTATAGCCACAGTCCTGGTTTTTGGGGCCGCATTGACCTTTTTTTTAGTAAGCTGACACAGAGATGACAGGGGAGGATGCATCAAAGGTCCTTGGACCAGTGCATTAAACCTCTCAGACCACGGGGGTAATGCTGTTTTTATGTCCTCACTTTCACATCTCTTAGCCACAGGCAGCTCTCCTCAGTGCATTGATTCACGCCACCGGCTGTCAAAGATTTTTCCTCATGTCACTACACGCCTGCCTCAGTTAATTGGTCAGCGCTAAACCAATGACAGCGGGTACCAAGGCCGCAAATTGTGGCTCTTTTAATTTTTTAATGACCAGACGTGTTCAGAAAGTCTGATTAAACCTTTCAGCGTGCTCCATGTGTCATGACTGAGAAATCATGTGTGTGGCCATCAAATCTCCGTTTTATCTCGTGGAAATGTGTTTCAGTAAAGCACACAAACTACACAAGACATTTCTGCATCTAGTTTTTGGGAATACGTCGCTCAACAGGTAAAGAGGATTGATTTTTTTAATTGTGGATTTCAGCAGTCACCTGCTCCTTCTCTCTTAATTTTTTTTGGAGGGAGGTTATTATGAGTCAAATGGTTGATGAATCTAGCGTTGTCTGCTTAAAGTGCAGTCCCTTTACCCTTTTCGTGTTATCAAATAAATATTAAGCAAATACTAAGAGATTTATATTTCTTGCCTTACACCATGAGTCACCTCATGTGTTCCGACCTGGTTGTTAAGAGCAGTTACTGTCTAAAAAGCAAGTGGAAAAACCAATATTGAAGGCGATGCAATTATGCAACAGCACTTAATGGTACCCCAGGTGCCACTTAGCCTCCTCATTTGACAGATTTATGTGTCACTAATGAAATGTCTGCTGACAGGTCTGCGTGTCCCTCTGAGTGCATTGTTGAATAAGACCTGTTAGCCTTGTCCATTACTACACCCACACTTACCTTCTCATTTTGATCCTTTCTGTTGCACATAAAGCTGTCATCCAAGCCCAATGGTGACATTACTTCAGCTTAACGCTGCCAATGCCCAGCCTCATTGTTTTCAACTCTGGAGTATTTATGAGGGCAGTAAAGCAGAGATGCATCGCTGTCAGAAGGATAAGGGCATCGCTGCTCTTACGGGGAGGGTAGTGCAGAGGCAGGGGAAGATAAGGGAAGGGAAGGAGGGATACAGTGGTGGAGGACAGAGAGGTCCTGCGAGTGGCTGTCCAGTATCTGCAGGCATGCTAACATGTCAGCTGTCGGCGTTAAGATGTCCAGCTGGAACGACGGTGGGCTCCGTGTGTGTGCCGACTGTCCTCCCACTCACAGACTGACTGCTGTAATGCCATTATAGACGTTCAGCCGGGGCTGTAACCTTAATGCAGAGCTTAGAGAGCATCTGGGTCTTACAAGTCTTTTTTATTTCCAAACAAGATTGCTTCATTTGACATTTACTGTCGTGATGATGACTGTCTGACCTTGTTACCTTACTGCAGTAGTCAGATGACTCTAAACGATTTTCTGAAGTGTGTGTGTGTGTGTTTTAACAATAAATAGTATAAGCACGATTACAATATTTTTTTCATACACTTGTGTTGTTCCTGTTTTGGTTGGGTGATGTTTACATTTGTTGTGCTTCCAGTTAGACGTTTCAGCGATCATCTATTATTTGTAGCTAATGCTGTCACACTGCTATTTCGCTCGGCAATCTCCACTGTTTATTATCAGTTCTTTAGTCCCCACGGATTCAGTTTTGTAAGGTTTTGACATGAAATGTCTGACATTACACACCCTGTAACTAACTGGCCCAACATAAATGACAAAGGTATTGGTAGGTAGGTATTTTAGATTGTATTTTCAGAGTTTGTCAGTTTCTGTAAATTGATTTAAATATGCTTATGACTCATTCTGCACTCTGAGGCGTGTGCTAATGTTGCGTCCAATGAAATGTTCTCATTCCTGTGTCTGTCCCTCCCCCTGTATCTGTGCTTCACCAGCAGCACTATCGGCCTCAGCTCTTGGCTCTAACGTTTGTCGGCTCAGTTCACTAGAGCTGACCAGTGTGTGGCCTCCCTAGCTCTGTATTTACTGGAAACGAGCAAGTATCTGCAAGCACTAGAAGTTTCAACAAAACCACATATTGCATCTATTTCAATAATTTTTTCCAATACTCTTTATTATTATTTATACAATATTTTACAACTTTAATTGTCATTACACACAAGTTGCAATGAAATTTAGTTTGGTAGCTATCTCTAGAAACAGCTTGAGATCAGGTGTTTAAGGTTATATTTAAGGTAATAATATATTAAAAAAATATAATATAATAATAATATATATAAATATGAAATAGATAATAAAATACAATGTGAATGTATTGCACTATTTCAGTTGACATTTGAAACAGGGGGGTTAATGTTCCTTTGGCAGCCTTTTCACAGCCATGGGGAAAAAGCTGTGCTTGAGTCTGTTGGTGCTGGCCCTCATGACTCTGTTGTATGTGTCAGGTTTATCAGTGTGGCTGAGAGCAGTGTGGAGGGTTATAGAGATGGCCTCATCTGTTGGTCTGTTGGTCCTGTAGGAAAACTCATCAACTGATGTTGGTCATGGTCAGGTGGAATCTGGGCCTTAATGTGTCGCACCACCAGTCTTTCCATACGTTTCTTTATGAGCGGTGTCAGGGCTACAGGCCGATAATCATTCAGTCCTGTGGTGGAGGAGGTTTTGGACACAGAGATTATCTTAAAGCGAGTATTTCAACTGTTATATTTTCAGCCAGCTATTTTAAATATTGTTGGAGCAGCTTTACAATCTTTACATGTGGAGTGTAGCAGCAGCAACTCTTGCTGGATACAAGTGTCCCTGGTTGGTTAGAGGATTACCTTAATACATGTCCTTGGAAAATACACCCAAATCTTATCTGTAAATATAATTGTATCTCTGTATGAAATTGGACAGCTTTTCCACTCAAGCTCGATGAAGGCCATTTTGTTTTCATTCACAATTATGCTTTCCCCTCTGTGTGAAGAAATAGGCTGTGGGGCCAGAAAAATTAGTAAGGCAGCGCAATAATGAAGTGCTACATGCTGCAGTTTGTCATTACAGTGCCATTTATTCATTTGACTCTAATGGAGCTACTAGTAACTCCACAGCCTTTTGTCACAGCTTTTGCAACGGGCAGAACCAAAGCCAAAACCAAAGCAATTCATCAACCTAGTACAATAAATATGCAATTTACGTCACTGCACACTCCAGAAATATATCTTTTTCTATTATTCCAAACCATATTAACGTACACCCATACCAGTGTCATCCAGCACAAGCACTGATCCAAGCTCACCTCCTCACACATGTTTCATCTCACACACATTTTTGATCTATTTCTTGCTTTCTGAATGATTTTCACATTTTGTAGAGAAGATCCTTGAACAAATATAGCTCATTTGATGTGATGGAAGCTCTTGTGTGATATTACTGGATCAGCTGAGGCGGTCTGGAGCCATGGCCCACATGAGATGCAGAGAGGAAGTAATGTGGTGAGAAAAGACCTTTTTTTTGTTGTTTGTTTTTTGTCCGTGGGTGGTGCATATTTGCTTTTCTTATGTCTCTCGGTGAAAGATTTATGATGGTAAGACCCTTGGATTGTATGAACTCTAAAATTGGGATGTAGATAGGCAATGGTTAGACACAGGAGTTCAGAGGTCACACTGCATTTTTGATTTTTTTTTTAAACAAAAAATTAGACAAATCAAACACCAGATGTAGTTACTAAATCTAAGGCAGCTGAAAGATCAACAAGTTCGGTCTTTGTTGTGAGCTGACAGCTGAATTTGTCAACCTTTGAGTGTAAAAGACAGCAAAATGTCAGCGGTGTGTTTTGGGATAGGGAGCAGGGTATCTGGGGAGCCAGTATACTTGTCAAACTCTTCGCCTCATTTAATTTTATGTATTTCAATACATAAAGCTGTCAGCTTGAAGAGCTGCGACAGGACAGCCATAAAACAGTATTCCTCAATATGGATCGACCATCATGACTCAGATTGCTGGAGAAAATAGAGCTCGGGGCTCCTGCCAGGACTCTCTGCAGGATGGTGCCATCTTTACCAGCATAAGACAAGAGATAAACTGGACTCTAAGGATTACTGATTGCACAGCAACAGACTATACTTGTTACTTGTGAAGCTCCGCAGAAAATTGTGAATGAATAAAAAAAACATATACAGATTATTGTTCATTCAGCCTCAAATTAAGTTTTAAATTGCATCTTTAATGTTGACAGGAGTTCTAGAAAACATTCAATTTGTCACTAATATGCGCTTTCAGATACAGTTTTCATACCGTTGAACTGGCAGTAATTATCATGTGAACTGTGAGCTAAAGGCATCAAGTAACCAGAGCAAAGGGCATTCTTACTGCAGTGTTTCTGTTACATACAGTCTATTAACCTCAGTGGTCCCAGCAACATCATCCTCACTCACCACAGCAACACTTGACATGAAAGAAATTTGTCCTCTGTCACAGCAGCTGCATTTAGGATGATTCATTAAGCTGCTGCGGTACTTTGAATACTGTTTCCTTCTCCCAATGAAAATCACCAAGGTCTTGTTTGTCTCATTTTTCAGCTTTGACGGATGTTTTGCTTCACCAACTTTGTGACTATATTTTGTTTTGAAATTTGCCTTTTTTTTCCCCATTTCACCAAAACTTTCCCACCATAATTTCCCGGTGACAGAGATATTACAGCTTTATGCTGGAAGGAGATTCAGTCCTTCCAGCTCTGTTATTAACCACATTTCCAGCAGCTGAGCCAGGCCCTCGTGGCATACTGTATTTTGAAGCACTGTTTGGAGCCAGCTGTGTTCTGTGGGTCGACTCAAGTTACACACATCTGCCGTGGTACGGGCCCTGCACATGAGATAGCCGTGTAATCTGCACCCTTCAATTATGTAACGATGAACATGATTAGATGAACACATGACAGAGTGTTTTGTTGTAAGACTGGTCTTAAGGGCTGAGGTATGACACACACACCGCTATCGCCATTTTCCATTTCCCCCCCGCTTCAATCCTTGATTAGATTGAAATAGTTCATTACGCTCAGATGCCTGTAGGTATGTCTGCACGTATTCACACACTCAACCATTCACCTGCCTCTCTTAATTGATTTTCTTGCCACGGTGTCCCCTCAGTCCTGTACTGACTAAAGACTTTAACTCTAATGAGGCCTTTACTTGTTGTGGTCAGACACAATTATCACTGTGCAGAGGAATGGAGCGCTGGATTAATTAATCTTTTTTTTTTTTAAAAAAAGCCCCCCACGTCCACAACAGCGTGTTTGACTCAGCTGAACTTTTGAACCACTCACATGGCTAATGGTGGCACGGCGATGATGCATTCAGATCGTGGTGAGTTGTGCAAAACATGAACACTCTGCTGTCATTTGTGGAGCTCTTTTGATTATTTCCTGCTTCCCTTATTCCTCCTCATTAGGAAATTGGTCTTTGAACCTGCAGGACCTGTCTTAAATCAGAACCATCTGTGAAGATGAAGATTAGAGACTCTCACGCCTCTTTGAATCTCCATATCAGTCCATAACCTTCGACTCTCCTCTCTGTCTGCTCTTTGGATCACGCTGTCAGAACTCGGGCCGACTTTTATCTCCTGTTCAGCCGCTGAACATAAATCAGATAATCAGTTGATCACATCATTTTCCTGAAGTGGAGATCAGTAGAAAAAGGAAATGAGATTGAACTGCTCGGTGAGTCTGTGAGTGAGTCCATTTATTCTCGCTTCAGTCGCCTTCTCTGTTTTTTAATGTGTAGTTTCTTTGGTTCTATGTCTCTGCTAGCTTTCACATGCCGTCTCCAAAAGAAGGGGGTGATTGCGTTTGATCACCCCTGTTGGAATATAGATGTTTGTAGCCAGTAGCCACTTGGCTGAGTTTTTAAGAGTGGAAGTTCAACTATTTCTTTACTGGGAGCAATAAATTTGTCTCATCTCCTACTACCGCTTAATCCTCACTAGGGTCGCAGGGGTGGCTGGAGCCTATCCCAGCTGTCAACGGGCAAGAGACAGGGTATAACCTGGACATGTCACCAGCCTATCGCAGGGCCAGCACAGAGACAAACAACCACACTCACACCTAGAGTTAATTTAGGGTTAATCAGCCTTTGGAGGTGGGAGGAAACTGGAGAAAATGCATGCGGACACAGGGAGAACATGCAACCTCCACCCAGAAAGGCCTACCACCACTTCCTACAGCTACATAGCCTCCAGTATTTACTGCACAATGATATCAGCCCTCTCATTGTAATCTCTAGATGGAAACATAGCAGCAATTATTTTCAAGCTTCACGTTTTTGCATTGTCAGTGTCAGCCTCCACATCGAATAGCCATTCCACTGACATGACCAGATGGTTTGCCTTTTATTACTTCAGCATCTCTGGATTCAAAGTTCGGATGTAAACTTTTGCATTTATGGAAAAAACAACTGACCTTACAAACTTCTGATTCAGTGCATCCCATTTCATTTTGGGTGAAGTTAAAGCAGTGGCACTGGGGTTGATAATGTGTATTGAATAATAAAAAAAAACATAATTCAGCAGCTGCATTCCTGCGTATGCAACATACAAATATAATAACAAATAGAATCACTTGACTCAGTATTTAAATCACATCATTGATTTATATTGAAACTCATCCCTAGATCAAAGCAGCAAAATGATCCGTTACCGTCACGTTGAAATCACACATGTTCTGAATAGTTCCCTCTCCATGGCCACTGCATTGCATGGAGAAATATCTGGAGAAACGGCTGCCATGGCCGTCGAATGAAAAGACAGGTCAAGACATATGACAAAAGCATGTTAGTGCAAGCCCAGTGCTCTCCAACACTTACTACTAACAACTAGCCAGATACTGTGGTTGCAAAATCACTTTCTTCCCCTTAGGTGCATCACCGTATCGCCCCAAAGAAAAAACAGCCCAGGCTTTTAGCAAAACCCCTGCAGCATTTCAGCAGAGGAAATCGCTTGTTCTTTCACTTTCACCGTCAAGGGAATCATTTTGTGTGTTCTTCGGATTGCAGCTCATTTGGATTTTTGCTCAGGCAGCCGTTGCCCACAGTCCCTGCCTTTGCTGAATTCCCTATTTTCTGCAATGCTACTTGACAGGCTGACACGCATGTGCTGCCCATTAATACTAACGCTAGTTAGCTGCTGCTCGCTAAACATACTCGAGAACTTTGCCGCATCAGTTGCCATTTTGATCATCATCATGTTGTTCTTTCATGTGGATCTTAATGATGCGAGGGTTGCTCTGAGGTCAGAAATGTCCTGTTCCGGGCTAGGTACCATGTTCATTAATGCTTTAGTGCTTGTAGCTTGAATGTGTTAAGACCATGCTCCAACTGCCAAAGAGTGTAATACATTACCTAATTATGGAGATCTTAATTGGAGCTGGTTTGCTGTTTTCGAGTGACCTTTTGGTTGGAGGTATTTCCACTTTCTAAGATGACTGACCTTGACAGCTTTGTTTACTGATGTAAATCGTGTTTTATCTAATCATTTAATCACATGATGATGAGATGACGACAGCCAGTGAAGCGTGCCTTGGTTTTGTTTGTGCATGCACTGTGTGAGTCGAGCCCGTGTCTTCGTGCGGCCCTATAGAGGGGGACAACATTATTTCAGGCGAAAGCTTTTTTTTTTTTTTTTCCCAGTGTGTCACTTGAAAAGATGTCAAAGCTCGGAAGAAAAGCTCTCCCTTGTTTCATTCTGCATGACTTGAACTAATAAATCTGCAGCTGTATATGCCCGTGTGTAACCGTGACAGATGGGTGTGATGAGATTGTGTTTAACAGACTGTGCTTCCTCTTCCTCTCTCGCCTTCTTCTTCTGCTTCTCGTCCTCCCTTTTTCTTTGGGAACATGTGGATTCAGTTTGCCTGTCAGAAGAGTTTGATCAGACGTCGTCTACCGAGGCTGTTCCCTTTGAACAGACTCACAGCTGTAGCTAGTTTCTCTTCTCTCGCTTGGGCCAGTACTGTATAGAGGCTATGCTATGCTCGTAAAATAGCAGGAGCACTCTGTGTACTTGGTCCATTTCTATATGTGGAAGCGGCTTGCTTCCACATATAGAGAAGTATTTGGTTGTCAGTATAGATCACAATCTGTGGATCAACTGTATGGAGCTATAAATGTCTCTGCATGTGCACACGCATATGGACACAAACGCATGTGTGTGTATTTAATGTCCTCTCCACAATCTGACAAATCTGACAGGTGTGCCCTCTGATTGGTGCTGTTTTCTAGACTCTAAGGTGAAGAGGACAGGCTGCCATTGGACATCAGGGGAATGTTATGAGTTTATTGGGGGATCCTGAACAGTCGCCGAGAGTCAGCGTTGCATGTGGCTGCCTCTTTGCTCGTCATCACAAGGCTGCCATCGGTTTGGAATGAATTCTTCATCTTTATGTTTTATTCTTAGAAAAAGCATTGATCACAGAATCGGCCGCTTGCGTGACAGTCGGGCCGTATGACAGCACGCTGTCACAACCAGCCTCATCTTTCCAAAGACACAACCATGCTTGTTTTCTTTGTCTCTCTCTCTCTCTCTCTCTCTCTCTCTCTCTCTCTCTCTGTATATATATATATATATATATATATATATATATATATATACATATAGCGGCTGTCTTTTAAAGAGTAATTTTTTCACCCCCCCCCCCCCCCCTGCATCTCGCTCTTGTCTCATGATGAAACGTCTCATCAGAACCACTTTCCGTGGATCTCTCGACTGTTTCGCTGTGAGGAAGGCAGCGTCTGCATGTCAGAGTAAACAGTTTCAAAAATCAAAAAGAGCCTGTGAATAATTTGTAAGACAGACTGTAGCTGCGGTTGTGTCTGTTTGCATGGATTTTTTTTTTTTTTTTTTTTTGCTGCGGCAGTCTGTGCTTCTTACTCTATCGAGCATGCTGTTTCATCCTGGTACATCCAATGCTGAGTTCCTGTGTGATGTCAGAACAGATCTATGTTTAATGCGCAGGCAGGGCCCAATTACTCTGTGCCCACAGCTGTACCTGGAGACTCTAAAGAGGCCCCTTTGCATGTCAGATAAAATGCCAGTGTCATAATCTGCCCTAGACTCTTTTGCTAAAATGCCATGACATGGTGATCTCTTTTAAGGATACGGACTACTCATCCCTAGAATCGTCGACATTCATTTTTTTTGCTTTCGGGCACTAAGCAGTCATTTGAGGTCACAGTATTGGTTTCTGTGTTATCACACGGACTGAAATAGATGGCTCTATCAAGCGCAGAGGGTGCATCAACATCCCTCCTCTTTGGTGCCTCTTCATCCCTCTTTTCCGTCTCTTCCTGCTGGAGGCCTTCAGGGAGAGCAGCTGAGTCACTCTCTCCTCCCTCTCTTCATCCTCAATCTGCTGTTGCTCCTCCTTCCTCCACCTTCCTTCTGTTTCCTCTCACTAAGCCTTCATCACGGGAGCTGACAACCTGTGTCATTTGCCACTCTTAACTCCCTGCAGAGCCTCAGTTCAAAGCGTCTGTGTGTGTGTGTGTGTGTGTGTGTGTGTGTGTGTGTGTGTGTGTGTGTGTGTGTGTGTGTGTGTGTGTGTCTTTTACTTTTTCTTCCACATTTAGCAGAACCTTCGCTGTCAGCGTGCATGTGCTCTACCAGACTATTAGTCAGAGTTGTTGCACGGACAGCAGCAGCATATTCAGCGATGGAAACTCTCTTGGGTCGAGATTTACGCAAGACAGAGAGCAGAGAGTGTAGCTGTCAACTACCGAGCTGATCAGACACACACACATGCACAAACCATGTTTCTCTGAAGTGCCGCCTCACTTTTCACCAAATCCATTTCCAAAGCTCGTTTCCTTCCATGGCTCTGTCTGGCTGCATAATCCCTCATCACCTTCCCTAAACCATCTCACATGTCTGCTTTCAGTTTTCATCCGTCATTCTGTAAAAAAAAAAAAAAAAAAAAACTCTCCACTTCTATTTAGAATTTCATTTTGCATGCTTTGCTGTTTTCGTGTGTTTAATAACTGGCTGAAGGCATTCCTCTTCTTTTATATAATCCTCCTTACTTTTAGTTTTACGTGGTCAGCATCTTCAAACACGGGTTGTGCCATTGCTTCCTCTTTTCGAACACTTGATTTCTTGCCTCCTTTTGACAACGCGCTCGCTATTGCATTAGCGAATCTCTCAGAAGACACGGCACAGATACAGAATCTACCGCCTCTCCCTCTTTGACTCGCCGGACAACATATCCCCTCGTTATTTGAATGAAGGGGTGAATGAACATGGCTGTATTTTAACAAATGAATGATTGTCTCCAGAGATTTGTGTAGACGCCAAGACATGAATGCGACATAGAGATTTGAAGATTAATTGACCATTAGCTGCTGTCTGTATATCTGTGCCATGAGAGCAGATTCATTGCCCCGCGTTGTTGCTTGAGATCCTATAATTGCCTCTGAATTCTTCCTGTAATTAACACCCTTGGATAATTACACCACAATCCCAGACCACGTTATTCTCACATTATTAGTCTCAGTGCGGAAGGAAGGCAGACGAAAAGCTGACATGCAACCAGTATGTTGCAAGAGATTATTCCCTGGTCTTTTCATTCACACGGAGGCTGTAATTTTTGTGCAAAAAAAGAGAGATTTTACTCATTTAAATGATGGTCCCGTTTTAGCCAAGGCTGTGTTCGACTGTTAGTCTACCCCAGTCCAGAGATCGCCGTCACCGTCTTGGCTGCAGCGAGATTAAAGATGAGTGGAGGAGAGACGGGAAGTGGACCGGGCAGCATGGCAGTTCCCCAATGGCACAGGATTAGAGTGTGGGACAGTGAAGTAGGCCATACAAATAGGCTCAGCTGAAATATGGACAACAGACCTTAACGTAGACAGGGCTGGATTGCCCAGTACATTTCATCAGCATGTCATTATGCTGTAATCCCACAGCAGCCACTATGCTGACTGCATGTGTGTCACACAGGGATAATTACTGGTCAAGGGACACTTGTGATTCTGCATGAAGGTGAAAATAGGAATATCCACAAGTGTCAGCTGTGCCCTATTTTATCAGGCATTAGATTTGGATGGATTGGATTTTGAATGATTGGTTTGTTCATCACAGCTGTGTGGTGAGTCCATTCAAGAGTTTGTCTGCACTTTAGTAAACAAAGGATCAACATCTCACCCAGCTTGGTGGGTTAGCTGTCAACATTTTGTTTATGCAGTGCTGGTTCTTTCTGTGTTTGTGACCTGAGAGGTGTCTCTATATACCGCATCATGGGTATGGGTATGGATATGGGTACATTTACATTTATTTATAAAGCCTAAGAGCAGAGGAAAGAGGACAATTATAGGAAGAGATAATAAAAATAGAGGCTTTTTCTTGCTTTCCACAACTTCTCAACTTGTCTATCAACTTTTAGATTCTAGGTTGAAACAAAAAAATATTCAAACCAGTATTTTTGTTTATGATTCCCCACAATGTAACGTGAAACCATGTCAGACCATGTCAAAATAGACAGAAACAGAAACTGAGATTGTGAACACTTATTTTGAAGCAGATGTTCATTTTGAGCAGCAGCTGAGATGGATGTTGAGAAACTTTCAGACCTGCACTGTCAGAGGACGGATTTAATGAGGCTTACTACATGAAATGACATGGTACAAAATAACAACACAGTACTTCTGATTTCTCTCTTTTCACTGAAAACCATGAGCATGTGCAGTTGCGTGAAGGTAAGAAAGAAGGAGTGAGTCTGGAATGCCAGTCAGCATTATGTTACAGTGGAGGGCCAGAGAAAGAAACTGCTTTAGATTCTGCCCATGCAGGACTTTAATGACTCATTTCAATTTAGATATTTCATCCTCATAAGTAACTGACACAAGATGTAATTAACATATCCACAAGGAGCTGACAAAGCACATGTTGCAGTGAGTTCAAACCAGTGCTCTGGCAGTAATATGCCGTTTCTATTACAGTACGTCTTCACTCTGACAGACCTTCCTTCACATAATGACACTCGTGTACCTGATTCTTCTTTCTTATCTTCTTGCACTTTTGATTCAATCTTCCCAGGTGGAATTTTAACATTGATTTAACTCACCTGTTTTCTTGGAGGAACAATTTAACTCTTTAGGAAACACTCTCAATATCTAAATATAGTTTACACTTTTTTTTAGCTTTTTTACTTTATGTACGGATTTAATAAACGAGATTTCTGTAATTATTGGTTGAGCTTTAGTGGCGCTGTTATGCTGATTATTTTTTGTTATGCTAGTCAACCCGAGTCCAGAGATCGCCGTCACTGTCTTGGCAGCAGCGAGATTAAAGCTGAGTGGAGGAGAGACGGGAAGTGGACCGGGCAGCATGGCAGTTCCCCAATGGCACAGGATTAGAGTGTGGGAGAGTGAAGTAGGCCATACAAATAGGCTCAGCTGAAATATGGACAACAGACCTTAACTCAGACAGGACTGGAGCTAACCTGTAGCTAACCAGTAAGTAGCTGGAAAGACTTGAGACTATAATTAATGCGCAATTAAAACATGCACGTTCAGTTATTGTGAACCCAAACCAACCTGACGTTTGGGAAATCAGGAAGTCATCAGTGCAGCAGTAACACTGTGGAAAGCAAGCGGCATCTGAAGTGCAGTTGTAGGAAATAACTTTATTGCATAGACTAGTAATATGCACTATAGTGTCAAACTGCATAAGTGTAACCTTTGCATGTAACCTATGCCAGTGTGAGACATTTATACTTGTGCATTTGTCAGTCTGGCTTGCTCTGTAAAAACGCCGCTCATATACTAGTCGGCGCAGTCTTTTTTGCCAATTGGGTTAATTTTTACTTCTACTTCCTACTTCAGTGCATACAAATGTTTGTACCTTCAAAGATCCTCAGTTAACCTTTCCTCTTTTCTATCTTTATTGATTCAAAACAATTGATTTGAAAATTGTAGAGATGGAGAAGCAGCCAGAAATACTACCAAGCAGGCTGATCACAGCTCTTATGGTCTTACACGGTGCGTAGTTACATTTCTGGGGAGGTGCATGTCGGCTACATCGCTAAGGTCTGCATATGGTATGCACTGTCGCCGTAGTTTAGGGTTAGGATTAAGTGTACCCATAAGGCCCCAAATTCCATTTAAAGGTTGAAAATCAGTGTTGAAAATCAGTGTTTCCCACTGTTTCCAGTCAGGAAGCTGATAGCTTTAGTCTTATATTTATTGTACAAACACCTTGATGTCTGAACTCTTGGTAAGAAATTTTTATTTTGATAATGTTGGACGGTTGCTTTTACCTTCACCCCTCCATTGGTGTTTTGGGAAGTACATTGCATCCTACCTTCAGAAAGCCTCCTTTTCCTTCTTTTAATTTTCATTGTTTCCTTCTCAGCTTTAGGTCAGGTTTACTGTCTCAGCGAGCAAGTCAACACGCCCTGACAACCAAAGTCACCTCCACACTGTAGGACACGCTGTCACTAGGCAAGCTGTGCATGTTTCAGTGTACACACGAACATGTGCCTTCAAGGTGAATTCTCTACATACTCTTCTTGGATGTACCCACTTAAGGGTGAGACGTATATTTTCGGTTTGTGGTGTTTACTACGCATTTGTGAACAGTGGTGCCGGTAACACGTTACTCTAATCTGACCACTTTTTCTAGTAACGAATAATCTAACATGGTACTATTTCCAAGCCAGTAATCAGATTACAGTTAGTTAGCGAAGTTTGTGCGTTACAGTTTTTCCTACTTCATATTTTTGCTTTTTTCTTGCGTCCTGAGGAGTGACGTCACGTATGCAACAAGTCATGTTGTCAGCATGAGGACAACTCAGGTGTAATACCACGTAGAGATACACATAGGTAACAATGGAAAGAGGAGAGAGTTGAGCATTTATGAGCTGGAAATGCCGCCACTAAAGTAGTGATTAGATGTGTAGCTTGGAGGCTGAAGAGCCTTTGTTATATAGTTATTTTTGAAATCAAGTAATCAGTAAAGTAACTAAGCTCATTTTAAAAAGGACTAATGAGTAATTGGATTACTTTTTCAAGGTAACTGTGGCAACACTGTTCGTGAGCGTGTTTTGTGTTTTAGGAGTCACCTTTCCTAATGTCTATTCCTGTCGAGTAGAGCCGAGTGACTGGGGTCTGTGAGCTGTCTTGTCTGTTATTGTGTCTGTAATCATCAATCATCTTGAATCGCTGTCGCTGTCCCTGTCTTCTAAAAATGGCAGCATCAATCCGCTGAAGGACTTCTGTCCCATGAGCAAGTTACATTTTCAGCTCTAGTCAAGCTTCAGATCTAGTTTGAAATATGATGAATGAATTGATTTGTTTCTTGAAGATTCAAGAATCATTTATTGTCATTATGTGTGTGTACATAATGAAATTAAAATAGAATAGGAGCAGGAGGGTTGAGTGTATGTGTATGCTAGGGGAGGGGAGTGATTGATTTCACAGCTGTGATGCTGTCTCTCAGAAAGCACTCACACTAGGCAATCGTGCCGTGCCCAAGTATGCTTGTCTCCTAAAGTCTGGATTCTATGGCTAGTGTGAGTGCAAGTGTACCGTGCTTGAGTACCCCCCCACAGTCCCCTGTGCAGTTCTTAACGCATGAGCTAAGTCCTTCCTGTCCTGTTCTGTGCAGTTTGTGAGTAATCGAGAGAGTCCAGTCCTCTTCAGCAGAACCTCTGTTGGGCCTTCTTCACCAGGTGTGCAGTGTTCACTGACCAGTTCAGGTCAGATGTGATATGGATGCTCAGGAATTGGATGTCATTGACATGATCACTGACCAATGAGGAGCATGCTCTGTCCTCCTGGACCTCCTATAGTCCATAATGACCTCCCTGGTCTTACTGGTGTTGTTGTCTGAGTACCACTCTGTAAGAGGTCTCATCATTGTCCGAGATGAGACCCACCACTTGCTTTGTGGGATAGATACCACAACAGTCACGTGTGAACAGCGTGATGAGAGCTGGGCTGAGCACGCAGCCCTGTGGTGTTCCTGTGTATAGGACCAATGTAGATAATGTACAGTCCCCAGTTCTCACCAACTGAGGTCTGGAGGTAATAAAATCCCATATCCAGAGGCACATAGAAGCAGACAGTCCGAGGTCATGAGGCTTCACTGTCAGCTTGTCCTTGGATGAAAAGTTGATGAAAAGCATCCTGACGTACGTGTTAGGATGCTCAAGGTGGGACAGGGCTTTGTGCAGAGCTTTGGAGACTGCATCGTACTCTGTTGATTGTTTCTCCCTGTAGGGGAACTGGTGGCTGGGCAGTAATCATTGAGTCAAATGACAGCTGACTTTTTAGGTGTATGACGATGGAGGGACTGAGGCAAACATGAACTGTGGCCAGCTGCAGAGGCAAGTTGAAAATGTCCAGAAAAACTCCTGCCAGCTGGTCAGTACATAATTTCAAGGTGCACTTTATCAGGTCCTGCAATTTTGCTGATGTTGATCCTCCTCAGGGCTGATGTTCTTCTTCCAGCTGTGGTAGAGGCCTAGTTTCTTTCTCAAAGAAACTGTTCAGGCAGTTAGGGAGGGTGGGATCAAGGCTGACATGCTGGTTGTTGCACTTGCAGCCTGTTAATGTTCTGATGCCTCACCACATGCTGCATGTGTTGTTATTTTCAAAGTGCCCCTCGGGTCCACAGCAGTAGGTATGATCCTGGGCTTTGAGCAGCGGCCGCATGGTGCTGTCCATCCATGGCTTCTAATTTGGAAAATCTGTGATGATCTTGGTGGATAGAACAGTATCTGTGCAGAACTGTGCATAGTCCAGGACAGATGAGATATAAGCCTCCAGGTCCGAGCTCTCTTTAAACACTACCCAGTCAGTGTGCTCAAAGCAGTCCTGTAGAGCTGAAGAAGCCTCCCCAGTCCATACCTGCACTGTTCTGATGTTTGGTTTAGTCCTGTAGATCAGAGGGTTTATGCAGGGATGAGTTCCACAGAGATGTGGTCAGATATGCCCATGTGTGGAGCTGCTACAGCTTTGTATGCTCCCCGCATGTTGCAGTAAAAAGTTTATGGATCTATGTAGTTTGGGAAGTACTGCTTTAAGTTCTTCATGCTTATAATCTCCAGCCACAATCACAGTCACCTCTGGCTTTACATTCATCTGTCTGCTGGTCAGAATACAGCTCCTCTAATGTTGATTTATCATTAGCCCGCGGTGGAATATAGACGCCACAATGAGGATAGAGCAGAACTCTCTTACCAGTTTATATGATCTGCATTTCAATGCCAGATATTCCAGGTCAGGGGAGCAAAAGTTCTCTTAACGCTGCTAGCTGTACACCATGAATTGTGGATATATAGCGCCAAGCCCCCAGCTTCACTTTTGCCGGAGACCGCAGTCGGCTGTTTCGGCTTGAAACAAAGAACGCCCCTGTAGCTCAACGAAAGCGTCTGGAATTTTATTGTCCAACCAGGTCTCAGAAAAAAAGTGACATGTGTTGGAAGTTTAGATAAACTGGTTTCATTCTGCTGGGTTTACAAGGAGGAAAGTGATGCAGATGCTGATTTATGTTTGTACAACAACGAGCAATCAAATTATACATGAAAGATATGAAGAAACCAAGAAGTATAATGTGATTTCCACTACATTTTCATTTCTAGTTTATATTGTAGATTATTACAACAAACATCGAACAGACAACATTACTAGTCAGTGAGCATACACTCACTGGCCACTTCATTAGGTACACCTTGCTAGTAAAAGGTTGGACCCCTTTTGCTTTCAGAACTGCCTTAATTCTTCATGTCATACTTTCAACAAGGTGTTGGAAACATTCCTCAGAGATTTTGGTCCATGTTGACATGGTAGTATCACACAGATTTGTCAGCTGCACGTCTATGATATGAATCTCCCATTCCACCACATCCCATAGGTGCTCCATTGGATTGAGATCTGGTGACTGCGGAGGCCATTGGAGTACAGTGAACTCATTGTCATGTTCAAGAAACCAGTTTGAGATGAGCTTTGTGACATGGTGCATTATCCTGCTGGAAGTAGCCATCGGAAGATGGGTACACTGTGGTCATAAAGGGGTGAACATGGTCAGAAACAATACTCAGGTAGACTGTGGCATTTAAACCATACTCAGTATGTACTAAGGGGCCCAAAGTGTGCCAAGAAAATATCCCCCACACCATCACATCACCACCACCAGCCTGAACTGTTGATATTTCCTTTTTTTGGACCATTCTCTGTAAACCCTAGAGATGGTTATTCTGAAATACTCAGACCAGCCCGTCTGGCACCAACAACCATACCTTTCTTCCCCATTATGATGTTCTGTTTGAACTTCAACACGTTGTCTTGATCACCTCTACATGCCTAAATGGATTGAATTGCAGCCATGTGATTGACTGATTAGCGATTTGTGTTAACAAGCAATTGGACAAGTGTACCTAATAAAGTGGCAAGTGAGTGCAGTTAAGGTTGAGCTTATGTTGAGGCCAAAACAAAGCTAGGAGTCTACATAATATACTAACCACTACATGACAAATTCACAGTATCAGTTTTAAAGTTGAATATGTCATTCCTGTCTCTTCTGTTTCGTATTGTAAATGTCCTCTCTAGAGGACTTATCAGTTTGACTGCTTTGTGAACTCCTTAAAGGATAAAAGCTCCAACTAGAGTATTGGTGCCTTTGTTATAAAAATCTTGGTTGAGCGATGCTTGGAAGCTGTCTAATTAGGCTTTTGGCAGTTCATGTTAGACTGACAGTGGCCCGTTCAACTAATCTCTTGAACATTGTGGTTGGACAGCTGTACTATTTAATATGACATGGACACAACACACACGCTGTCTTTCTGCTTTTAACCAGTATGGCTCTCGCTTGGGATCTTATGTAGCACAGAAGCTGGTGTGCCTGATTCCATCAGTCTCTTTCAGAGATGTCTGGTCTTGGTTTATTACATGGACAGAACTTTCTCCTCTACACTGCTGTTGAGTGATGAATTATGAATAGATGTGAATCCAGCGGCACTGTTGGCCAGGCATGAGGATTGCTTTCAATTTGCGCACTGCTCCCCCTGCTCCCTCGGTGGCTCGCAGTCAGACTTTTCTCTCAAGGGACCTGAAAGGCCGTATTACATTGTCACCTGAAACTCTAGCCCTAGCCTTTGCTAGTCATGCAAAAGTTTAAGAAATGAAGCACCATTGATGCTCAATGCAGTGTGTATAGTTACACGATGTGTGGTCCTTCTTCGACATGAGTGGCACTGCCTCTAGTACCTGGATAGCGTTTCTCACATTCCATCTGGAAGGAAGAGGACGCTGCAGTGCATGTGTGACCCCTATCAGATTCTTGTTGACTCCCGATAACCGACTGTAATTGGCCCAGCTGATGAGCTGGCAGCCGGTAGTGAAAGGGAAGTGGAAATGACAGGGATCCTTTTAATGAAGCCAACGAGAAGGACATGGAGAGGCTGCAGGCTTCTAGAAGGATTAGAGCAAGCTCCAGCAGATTTTGCCATGTGATGCGTCCACAGGTCTCTCCAACATGAGTGAAAAAGAATAATAAAGCGTTGAAATGTTACATGTTTTACAATGACGTAACGTGCTGTAGACATCCCTCCTCTGCTAGAACATGACTTTAGCTGCCCTCCATTCAGAGATGTTGTAAACAATTTTTTGTTTTCTAAAGGTCAGTGTCCCCAAGACAGTAACCTTTTAATATACAGCTCACACGCATTTCTGTGCAGACTGAGGATCATGTGTGTGATTATGCATGGCACTTCTGTATCTCTGTGCTTTCATTGGATTTTTTATGTGTAGTCTGTATATGTGTGCAAGATGAACCATGAGTGTGTGCTGCGTGGTGCTGGCCTGATATGCCCCATCCCTGCCTCTCTGGATGTGGCAGGGAATGTGAGAGCGATGGAGAGCTGAGCCAGTTGGCATGGGAAGAGCCTTGGCTGAAGTGATGGCTGGTAACGCGGCAGACAGGCCAGCCAGGCAGGAAATAAATGCCAGTAGAGATACAGATCACACTCACCTCAACCTCTTGATGACTCTGTCGTCCTGGCCCTTGTCTCTTTGCCACCGATCCAAGTACAAACTGCGAAGCACTTTTTTGATACAGATAAACTGCCTCGGCTGTGGATGTTGGGTGGAGATTATTTCGAAATAGTGATCACGATTAAACTCTGTTACTAACAACGGAGCCAATCATTTGAGCTTGAGAAAATGATTCTTATTAACCTCTGACCCTAGGTTGTATCCATGCATAGATAGAAAACCATTTCCTAAGGGGTGGTTTTACAGCTCATGATTTATGACTTCTTACTTATCCTTTCAGGGGATAACTGTGCTGAAATTACCCAGAATTTGTTTATTTCTGCTGTGAACAACAAGGCCAGATGATAAATTGTCACTGTTTGTACAAATTTGCAACCGTGGGAGTTCTCCAGTATCTGAAATAATTGTGTTGGCCCATTCTCTGTTCCATTGGTATAGAAGAAGAGAGTATCATACCGTAATAGGTGCTAAATACAGTAATGTATACTGAACAATGAAAGATGACAACCATTTGCTCTGAAGTTATGGATTCACAGCGTGATGGTTGTTTCCAAGTTATTGCGTATTTGATCAGGGCCTCAAGGACATGAATCTCATAGTTAAATGATGCATGACACCTTCTACTTGATTGCCTTATTCTATCAACTTACCAGTAACTGTCAGACTCATTTAGGGTAATGTCCTAAATGTGTAGTATAGTTTTTTGTAAATTTGTCCGTTATCCTAGATTCCCAATTGTGCCCTGTTCTTCCTGGTGGTCTGTCACTTTCCATCCCTGTTGAAGTTGTGTAAGAAGGCTGGGAGGCTGCCGGGCGCAGGGGGATGGGGGCTGCTGGTTGACTGACACGCTCTCATAATGGGGGGCTTAAATAGAGGATGGCCATTTAATAGGCTAGCTGCCAGTGGCAACCTGTCCACATGGTGAGCCGGCTGAAAGGACAGACGCCTGACCGACGGGGGCCGTTGTTCTAATGTGACAACCATGTTCTTGTGTCCATAAGACTGACTGTATATGCCATAAAAGAACAACAACAGACCCAAACATGTTCTGGCTGTCTCCCCATTAGCCTTCACTTTTCTTTATTTGTGCCATGTGGCATGGCTTTTAATTACAGTGACACATTTAAAATGACTGATGTCTGAAAGATAACTGCGGTTGTAAAGGGGCGATAGCAGCTAAAATGTTTATGGGTTCATAAGCGAGCACTTATTTGCTTTCTTGCTGAGTTAGATGAGAAGATTCATACCACTCTGTCCATTAAATGTGGAACTTGAGCCAGAGGGCCAGTCAGCTTAGCCTAGCTTAGCTTAGCATTGCACAAACAGTAGTAAGGTCCAAAGCTAAAAGCAATGTGTGTGCCAGCAAATCTGGTGCTTGCTAGCTACTGCGTCATACCTGAGTTGTCTAATCTGCGCAAAAACTGAATAATTGGATAAGTTGATAATCATTTAGAAAAAATCTTTACATTACTTATGAAAACAAGTACAAAATGTGAGTATGAGTAGTATGTAATGTAACGATCTAATGTAAAACATACCATGCTAAAACATTAAATTAGACTTTTGAATTATTAATGACTATAATTGGATTATTAGTCTATTCACTGTAGCCTCTCAAGACTCATGAAGCCACGAAATAAACAGCAGAGGATAAATCAGCCTGCCACCCTTATAATAGGCCTAAACTAATGGAGCACAGTAATGAATTACTTTTACAGAATGCTGCTAATGAAAGTGTGGCAGGTTGTGCGTTGATACAATAACACTGTTGATCATTCTATAAGTCTTAACGGGCGTCATTATGTATTGTGTGTATGTGACTGTGTGAAGACGTTTCTCCCTGCATTAAAGAGACGGCCTGTGGCCCCTCACAGAGTGACACTGAACTTAATGGTCTTTGGAGCCACACATCCCTTTCTGTTAACTCAAACTGACTGTGCTTGGAGGGCTCAGATTGTGCGGGAGTGTTTGTGTAAGAGCCCCAATATTTGATTTAACCTTCAGCTGTGAACATGGCTCAGTACGAATAGCTGAAAAAGAAAACAAGGCCAGATCCTTACAAGATGTTGAGCTAGTAAAGCATCACAGCCCCACCTGTCCTCTTGTCTGAGAAGCATATCACAGTTGCAGTCCACTGTGATCATTTGTTACTACTGCAGTTGAGACATCCCCTGTAATGAATCTGACTCTGAGCCTGTTTGACCGTTTAGTGAAAATACAGGATTGTACATACAACGCCCTGTTGACCTAATAGAACTTAAACCCTGAGTATCGGTGGATATCAGACGTTACACGTTTTATTATGTGTTTCTTAGGCTGCTGCAAATTAAAGATGAGAGCAGTTTTTCCACCCACCACAGTGGATTGTTATGTGATGAGTAATATGTACGGTAATGTTAGAAGGTCTGAAGGTGGTGTGGTTGGAGAAAATGTGTTCACCTTTTGGACCTATGGAAAAATATATTTTTTAGTTTTAGCTTTATATGATTCACACTAATTAATCACATTAATTAGTGTGATTAACAGCCTCAATTATCTGACGTATAATCACATGGAGAGCTGCTTTTATTTTAAATAACTTAATAACTTATCACAACCTGACGAGATGTTTGAAAAGAGAGAGGAAATACAACACGCACAGACCCCTGTAGTTTGAAGCTAAAATCAGTTACTGGTCATGTCCATGTGACCAGTGCTGCTGCCGGCTGTTAGGGAGTATCATGTTTTTGTTTATCTTTGTCTTTGGAAATATGACTTTTTACAGCTCCAGGTAAGGTCAAAGTCTCCATGTCAGTGGGTCATGACCATGCAGCATAACGTCATCAATTATTTAGCTCCCTTTTGTCGAAGCCTTTAAGCCCGTAAGCCCTGAAACAGTTCACTCTTATTAAAGATTCATGGCACATGGCAAGACACATTCTTAATCACCCCTTTGTGTCCTTTGGTTTCACTGTTCATGCTTTGCATAGGACAGAAATGCAATTTAAGAATCTCTCTGTAATCCATTATTATAATGAGACTCCCACTTTGCACCTTTAAACTAGTGTTTCATATCAATCTGCATGTGTCGCTGAGGTGTAATGGAAATTTCCAACATATCTGATCAGTTGACTGCGGCAGTTTTATTATGCAGGGCCCGAGGATAAAACTACTTTAAAAAACTGGACTGTTTGCACATGATGACCCTCATCTATCTTTCTCTGATTTCCCTGTCACCTCAGCGTCCTCAGCTGCTGGAAGAACCCTGTGAGGTGAAATGCACACATGCTGTACATATAGCACAGTCCGCTGTGTATATAGTATTTATGTACACTGTGCATACACACTAATTCTTCTGCCTGCCCTCATAAGTGCACGTGTGCATACAACACAGGTGCTCATTCTTCACACCAGCAACCTCCTAGCTTTTTCTTTATCTCCCAGCGACCGGATGTCCTTGCCTGTGGTGGGTGGCTTGACCCTGCCAGCAACAACGATCCATCACTCCACAGCAAGGTGGAAGTTACAGGGACATATAAGGGAACAAGCGCCTTAGTCACTTTTATCCCTGGGCTCTTTCTGTCTTACCATTTGAGTTTGTAATGGTCTGCGTGTTCCCTGGACCATGCACTGCCACGGGTTTCCCTGCATAGATTGATGGACGCTGACGATGGGTTCCCTCAGTTTAAGTGACTAATGTGTTTTCTCTGGGGGTCACTTTAGCACATACCACAAACACGTACACAAACACATCCAAAACGGAGCTCTGCTTATGTAAAGTGTAATGAGTGGGCATGGTGAAAATCAGCGAGCGCAGCCATTTGAGGAGCGCTCTGCCGTTCTGGAGAGTGGTTGGCTACACCTACACACTCTCCAACACGCTTCCTGCTCATTTGTCAGCTGTGTCCTACAACTGCAGCATGACTCGGTCTGGCGGTCTTATCCTCTGTTCTGCTGCAGCTGATTCTGATTCAGGCCCTTTTTATAGATATAACATATAGATAGAATGATACGTGGTTCAGCATTGTCCTCTGTCTGATCGCTTCCTAATGCTCTTATGCTGAAACATGTGGAGGTCTAACAATATATATATGTGTATATATATATATATATATGTGTGTGTGTGTGTGTGTGTGTGTGTGTTTTTTTTATTTACTGCCAAACAGGTGTTGTGTTTGCATAAGGCCCGTTAGCTTAATTTACCGTCTCCTTTAGAGCCCTAATAGCTGCTGGTTAATTAGAAGAGTCCGGTATATGTCATCACAAAAAGAAATATCATGTCATGGTCCATGCAAGAAGAGGTGTTGAAAGGAGGGGGTAGAGAACATCTCACGAGCCCCCTGCCGCTGCAGCTTCACAGCCCACTCCACTGTCTAAATCTGGCGGTGTTGCTATCTAACCTGCATTTGGCTTTTTTAGCTTGATAGTCACACTTCTCCTGCTGCATCTCTCTCTCTCTCTCTCTCTCTCTGGGTATCTGCAGCATTTGGACAGTAATTGAGCCGCAGTCAAAGAGCCCATGAGTTCCGGGTCACGTACTCTGCCATCTGTACTCAGATTCAGAACGGTGGATGATCCACGCTGCCTATAGCTGTAGAAATGAGACGCAGATAGTTGTTTACCACTTTACATGATTAGATTTCTTAAAAGACAGGCTAAAGTTTATAACATTTATCAAATATCACAACATCAAGGTCTATATAACCTATTCATAAATTCCACTGACATGCTAATGGATATATGTGGTAATGTGACAGAACCTGAAACTAAATGCTAAATTAAACATGCAAGGGTTCCAACATCTGGTGTTTTTTTTGTTCTACACACAATGTGCATGCCTGCGTGTACAATACCAAAAATGTGTAGCATTTTTGTCAGTGTGTAATATTTGCTGTCCTGAGAGGAATGGATTGGTTGTGAATTGCTTGACAATTACTATTCATAAAAAGTGACCTCATGGTGGTGCTAGAGGAAAGGTCAGTGCATCAGTCTGAAGTACATGAATGACCAAAAGAACTGTGACATACAAGAGCTTGATAGCAGATTAAATAAATAAATGATATGATCAATTCTGAAAGTAGTGAATAAAAATAACGAGCGTGGTTTAGGTGTGAATAAGGCCCATGATTCAAGTTAGAACACAACTTCTACTTAGAGTCTAATCTAATGTACATAGGACAGAAGTTTGCATAGGACAGAAATTCAATTTAAGCATCTCAGTGCACCTCAGTGTCCTGCTGTAATCCATTATTATAATGAGACTCCCATTTCGCACCTTTAAACTAGTGTTTCATATCAATCTGCATGTGTCGCTGAGGTGTAATGGAAATTTCCAACATATCTAATCAGTTGACTGCAGCTGTTTTATTATGCAGGGCCCGAGGATAAAACCACTTTAAAAAACTGGACTGTTTGCACATGATGACCCTCATCTGTCTTTCTCTGATTCCGCTGTCACCTCAGTGTCCTCAGCTGCTGGAAGAACCCTGTTACTTTTCATAAAAATTGACCTCATGGTGGTGCTAGATGAAAGGTCAGTACATTAGACTGAAGTACATGAATGACCAAAAGTGGAACCAAAAAGAACTGTGATATACAAGAGCTTGATGACAGATAAAAAAAAAAAAAAATCGTATGATCAATTCTGAAACTAGTGAATAAAAATAACGATCGTGGTTTAGGTGTGAGTAAGGCCCATGATTCGAGTTAGAAGACAACTTCTACTTAGAGTCTAATCTAAAGTACAGTTCAGAAAGGAAGAGTGTGAAACAGTAAAGCGGGTGGCACATTTGTTTGCAACAGCCGCTACTAACAGTTCACTGTGGGACATATCATAGAGAGAAGGCATCAACATCAGCTACCAAAGTGTCTTTAAATATTAGTATCATTATATTCCCATTATGTTTTTTATCACATCCTGACAGCTTATAGCTGTTGCCATGCCATTAAACAGACATGGGCTGATTATTGTTATGTGTATTTTATGGTTGATTTATGTGCTTTCTGTCTTTCACTTTCATGGCAGCTCACTTTGACTTTTGTTCTACTTCACATACAGTAGTGGAAGACGCAGCTTTTCAGGTACACAAATAACATACTTAACAACCATGCTGTTTGGTGGCAAAGTATAACCACACAGTTATTTTTTCAGGGTTATTGTGTACCCACGTATTTTTAGCGTCAGCTCACTTTTACACTTTTACCACTGTTCCTTAAATTATACCAGTCTGACAAAATGGATTTAGATACATTTATCTTACAGCCATTTGTGGACACGGCCATTGCTCAGGGGCCTTTTTAACACGTATTTTGACATGTCACTGCAGAATATGTATTTACAAACAATACAGTCAATGATGGCTGAATTCTGTTTAATTGATTGACTTTTGGTGCACACTGGTTCGCTTTCACACAACAGGCAACAGCCTTCATTATTGTTACAGTAAAGACACTTTTTTGGTGAAAAAATCACTATAGCTCCACATGCCAATACGATCCAGTTTTTCTACATGCCTTTAAATAAATAAAATATCTGTTCAACTATCAGGCTCTCGAAGGCCACAACAAACTTGAAATGTCTCGTCAAGCCCTTGGGTCTTCTTAAGCCACCATCCATATTGTAATAGATTTCTAAGATTTTACACTCCGAAAATATAAATACACCTGTATGGCTAACAGCATTATGTTCTCAAATGAGAGAGAGAGAGAGAAAAATCAATTTATCTGCCTAGTGTCTAAATGTTAAGGTATCCTCAGAATAGTACACAAGTTACAGTACAGTTGTTTCAAATAGCCACATGCTGGATGATTAAATGTTGCCTGGCAACAAGACTATTAAAGAAAACTGGCCACATGTCAAAAGCTCCTGGATGTGTACGTTGTCAGTATGCTTTCACATGTAATTAAATCTGTTCAACATTGAAAGTCAACTACCATCTTTCTATGTTTTGTCATGTGGCACCAGAGGACAGGAAACCTATAGGAGATTAAAATGACACCAAGGCAGAGAAGAAGCAGGCAGTATTATAGGTAATCTGTGAAATACACGGGAAGAGAAATCATCCTTGATATTTAACGAACAGCTAATGAGTAAATGAGCAGCACATGTGCAGGCAGGTGCTGAGTCACCCAGGTACGTTCAGGTGAGGTCAGAACACACAGACGGGAAACTCGCTGAGAGTGGACAGGTGTATTTCAGCCTCCTCTGAAAATGAGTAAGAGCGTTCGGATATGCGCTCGTGTTGCCATGGCAATATTAAACACCTACAGTATTGTCCTTTCGAAGCTGATAGTTCATATCAAGGCTGCATATTGATTGTGTCTGCAAGGCATGGCTGGTGCAGTTCACTTCGCTGAACATCTTCAAAACATCACAGACAGGTTTTTACATAACTTACTGAGCAACACTCTAAGACGACAGCATGTTCACCAGTGAACAAGGTGTTACGTCTGTTCACGCAATTTGCAGCTTATCATAAGTACAATATGCAAAACCCCAAGAATGTTTTCCGTTAAAACAAAGAAACAAAGAAACAAAAAAAAGATAAATTAAGAAGAGGGACTGGGGGAAGACAGTTGGTGATTAATGCTCTTTCACACACTGCCCACCTGCTGCTGATGGGAAATTAGATTACATGTCAGACAAACAAAAACACATCACAAAAATGAACTTGGATGCTAAGCTGAATGGCTGAAGTCAAATAAGAATTCAAGTTCTAGTCCAAGCTCATAATGGAAATAATACGGTTAATACATACGTATTATGAAACAATTAATCATTTATTAAGCAGCCAGAAAAGGACATTTGATATCAGGGACTTGGAAATATACAAAGCAATTTTTACATTACATTTTATAAATATATGAACATAAAATCCTTGAATGGAAAAAAAGTGTGAACATCACTCAGGCACGTATGGCTTCTGTTATAACCCCAGGAGTACAGTTTTCACAGTGAGATATTATTTATAGCTGGACTGAGTTTAATATGCAAATTTAACCCTAAGTCAAATCTTTAACCAAATCATGAGCACTGACCAGGAGTGCATAAAGACCCCCTAGTTCAGTTTCTTCTGAAAATCGAGAATTACACAAAGTTTGTGGGCTGACTGCAAAAAGCTTCTAGTCAGGCTGCTATGTCTGACAAAGATCTGTGTGTGTGTGTGGGGAGGTGTTAGCATCGCTTTCCACCACAGTGTCCTTGTGTTACTACTAATGAGTTCTCAGAAGTCTGAAATGCTCATACTTTGTGTTCTTAAGTGATGGTAACAGTATTCTGCTCGTTTTAAACCTGTCTGCTACCAGACAGTTCTGCTCACATTTTCCGATGGTTAATTTTATTCATTGGCAGGTTTTCTAATAGGAGTACTCATCTCTGAGCAATGGTAGATTGTAAATGTGTCTTGGTAAGGGACATTAAAAGAGATATTATGTCATCTGTAATAGAAACAGGTGGGAATGCAAAGCCCTTCAACACTGTTAGCCCTCCTATGAATGCCAAAGCATTTCCAGCCTTTTGTTTTTGTTAGGGTTGTGATGGTCTGTTGCAAGGTTGTGTGTTTGTGTGTGTGTGTGCATGTTTCTATACTATGCATCATTAAAAAACATCAAGACCCAGTACGCATTCCTTCCAACACCTATAGTTGTGCAGAATAGAACAGACTGCACATACTATGGCATATGTTTCCCAGAGTTATTTTCTGTTGCACTAGTTGCTATTTCACAATAGGTTTATAAAGGGATTACCACTCTGCTGTGAACATCCACCGGTAGACAGACGCATTTGGCTGGGTGAGAGGAATCGCGTATGTGTGTATGTCCATATGTGTCATGTGAAACCCACAGGCGGGTCAGGATGGACGGCTTCCTCTCATGATAAGCGTCATGCATCAGAGACTCATGCAGATGATGTGACGAACTGAGTTATTGTGATGCACTGAGTCGTAGCCTTCTGCTACGGTGAGTGACCTTGTCAAGCATTTACTCAAAGACATGAGAGCTGCAGCTGAATATGCCTCGCTATGCGTTGAGTGTTCAGTGTCACTTTGATATTTTATTCACGTGTTTTCTATTACAGAGCGGTGTACGCCTATTTGTTCCATTTCCTCCCAATATGAAATGGCCCATTTAAGTGCAGGGCAATTTGCCGTTGAAGGCCTCAGAGAGTCCACAATTGTTTTTGTTTTTCATGCATTTTAACATGTCTCTCATGAGGTCCTATGAATACAAAAGATTCTTTATTTTCTTTGTTGTTACAATGCATGAGCTACAAAGATACACAGAGAAAGAGAGAGAGAGAGAGATGCAACCAGCAGATATAAAATTGCATCATAGCTATTTGGGATTTTCCGTGTAACGACATATCATTTTTAAACTTCACAGCTCACAGACACAGTGAACCATTGAGACAAAACTGTTTCAACTGAATACAGACTCTGTATTTAAGGATTATCTTGGTGCTCTAGCTTCAATTCCACTAATTCCAGTCATTTAGGGTGTTTGATTGCTGCTGTTTAGGGGGAATTGAGTTTAATTATTTTGTCTCTCACTCTGTCTTTTTGTCTCCCCCCCTCCATCTCTCTCATCCCTTATTGGCTCTGCCCCAATTCTTTTCTGGATCTCTTCCTCTTCATTGTCTTTCCCCAGGTGTCTGGCCCAGTGATTCAGATCGGAGACGGAAGGAGAAGAAGAAAGGCGAGCCATGGCACTGATCCTGGGCCAGGACGTTGGCTGGCTCCTACCTTTCCTATTCCTGCTGCTTCTGATCACAGTGTCACCCACTCAAAGCCAAGGATGTCCTCAGCGCTGTGAGTGCATTGCCAAGCTCAAGACTGTGTCTTGCTATGGTAAACGTCTCTCTGCACTCCCAGATGGAATCCCACTGGACACGAAAATCCTTGACCTAAGTGGTAATAAACTCCGCTGGGTAGAGCACGGCGACCTGCTTCCATATCCACGCCTTGAAAATCTGGACCTGAGTGAGAACATGATCAGTGTCCTGGAACCGAATGCGTTTTCTAGTCTCCAGAACCTGCAGTCACTTTCACTCAGGGGTAACCAATTGAAGCTGGTCCCTATGGGGGCCTTCTCACGTCTCTCTAATCTAACTTCATTGGACCTTAGTGGAAATAAGATTGTAATTCTTTTGGACTTTACGTTTCAAGACTTGAAAAGTCTTAAGAACTTGGAAGTTGGAGACAATGATCTGGTTTATATCTCCAACAAGGCCTTTCTGGGTCTAGTGGGACTGAAGGACCTGACAATTGAGAGGTGCAACCTGACTTCAGTGTCCAGCCAGTCTTTGTCTTACCTGCATAATCTAGTCAATCTACGGCTCCGCTACCTCAGCATCTCTGCCTTAGAGGACCAAAACTTCCGAAAGTTGGGAAACCTGAGGGGCCTCGAGATCGATCACTGGCCCTTTTTGGAGTACATCTCCCCTCACAGCCTGCAGGGTCTGAACTTGTCTTGGCTGTCTATTACACACACCAACATCACCTCTGTGCCCACCTCTGCCCTGCGCAGTCTGGCTCACCTCACCAGCCTCAACCTCTCCTACAACCCTATCTCTGTGTTGGAGTCCTGGGCCCTGCGGGACCTAGTCAGGCTGAAGGAGCTTCATCTAGTCAACACTAACCTGATGGCAGTCCAGCCATATGCACTAGGTGGTCTAAGGCAAATCCGCCTTCTTAACCTTTCCACGAATAGCTTGGTGAGCCTGGAAGAGGGAGCCTTTCAGTCTGTCAACACTCTGGAGACTCTGCGTTTGGATGGAAACCCTCTGGCCTGTGACTGCCGCTTGCTCTGGATACTCCAGCGCCGGAAGACCCTCAATTTTGATGGTGCCTCCCCGGTGTGTATGACACCTGTTGAGGTGCAAGGGCGGGCACTCAACGCTTTCTCCGACTCCGCTCTCTTTGACCACTTCACTTGCCAGAAGCCCAAAATTCGCAACAGGAAGCTGCAGCAGATATCTGCCCGCGAAGGACAGGTAGTCTCATTCATCTGCAGGGCAGAGGGAGAGCCAACACCAGTGATATTCTGGATTTCTCCTCAACGCCGCCGCATTACCACAAAGAGCAGTGGCCGCCTGACTGTGTTACCAGAAGGCACACTAGAAATACGGTATGCTCAGGTAACAGACAGTGGAACTTACATCTGCATTGCCAGTAATGCTGGTGGAAATGACACGTATTTTGCCACACTCACAGTAAGTGGGCTGCCCCTAGATGCCGCCCTCATGGCCAACCGTACCTACTATGCTGGGGATCTCAATGACACAAACCTGAACGATACCAAAGTCTTCTTGAAGTTCACTCTGGACCTCAAGACCATCCTTATATCTACAGCTATGGGCTGTATTATGTTTCTGGGAGTCGTCCTCTTCTGTTTCATTCTGCTGTTTGTTTGGAGTCGAGGCAGAGGACAGCACAAAAACAATTTCTCAGTAGAATATTCTTTCAGAAAAGTGGATGGACCGGCAGCCAGTGGGGGACAGGGCGGAGCACGCAAGTTCAACATGAAAATGATTTGATTCGTGAGAACTTCTTTCCTTTTTAGTAATTTATACCACAGTACAGTTTTCACAAACAAAGCAGCAACAATCAAATACCGAAAAGGACATTAAGATGCTGAAGATATAAAATTCCACTGAGTTGACTTGATTTGAAAGGTAAAAGTCATAATTTATAGGAGATTTTGAGACAAGATTTTGTTATTGAAAATTACTGGATGTATAAAACAACAAAAAAAGGTGATCTGTGATATATTTCTGCTGCTCCTTGTTGTGTTCACACTGTTGTGCAGATGAAATTTAGATTATTGTTAATAATTGTGTCTCAAAATCTTGAGTAGACTGTTAAAAGACCAAGCAACAGAAACACTCCTGTCAGTCTTTAACCTCTACAGAGCTCTTGCCAACTCCATCCATCGTCCCTACAAGGAACTCTGTCCCCTTCATCTTTAGAGGACTTCACCTCTCTCCTCTGTCTAAGGGGATTCTTTCTTTGAACTGATGAATACATAATAACAGGGTGGTGCTCAGTAAATGCCAAGGACTTGCCAATATGTATATGAATAGTTCCAGCTATATACTGCATATTTAGATTCATTTACAGTCAGGAGTTTAGAGTGCTATTGTGAAGTGAATATATACTGGATGGTAGGAGGGGGGATTACTCCTGTATATACTCTGCAACACTGCCAATTTAACGGTAAAACACCATGTAATATCACTGTCAGTTCAATGGCGTCGTAGAGAGAAGTTACTTCTCACTCGATACACCTAAAAGCTGGTTAAAGCAAACATTGAATTGGACAGATTAAGCTACAATGGGACCTAGTGCACAGTTGTGTGGTGACAAATCATTACATGCAGTTGCACATTAACTATCTTTCCATCTTTGTCAGTGATCCAGAATCTTACAAGTTGACTCGTTGAAAAAAAAAAGTATGTAAAATGAATGCGTGTACAGAGTTGACTTCTTACTTTGACTAACTTGTAGTATTTGTAAATTGAACATTCATCCCAGATGTTGTATAGGTAGGATACAAACTGTATAGATGTATTATATATTTTGTAATCACTGATCTTGAAATCTTTGTGGTTGTTTATAGTACCGTTGAGTAATTAATCAGGTTTAATTGGTTGACTCTCTTTTTGAATTCTGTGATACCATGTGCAGTTATAAACTGAACTTTTACAGACTCACTCTATCACTGTCATCATGTACTATACATACAGCACTACCCACTTGCTCCTTCTGCTCACACAACGAAATGTGAAGGACATTTACTGTACTTCAGGTTGCAGTTAACTTGCCTATTTTTGGCTGTATGACCATGGAGAGGCCAGTCCAACCAGCGGGTGAAGGAATAAAGTGGGGTTCTCATCAGGACCTCAGCATGCTCGAGTAGGGAAAATGCTAATGTGACGAAGGTCATAATAAAACTGAGCCAGAAATAAAATGAGCTTAAGATACATTAGTGTGCATATAAACAGCAGAGAGTATATATGAGAGTCTTCAGTTGAAGTGAAACTGAAAGGCATTTAAATGTTCAGCATTAACATGGAAACATTTCAATTGTAGTATTTATTTCACCTCATACAGTTTTAACCTCAACACGTGTCTCTTGATCTGTGTGTACAGGCCTGGGAACCTGCTTCTGTTTAGCGTCAACTACTACAACTGCATTTCCAACACTGTTCTTCTGATGCCTCCTGTTGGGTGAACATGGTACTGAATTTTTCACTATTTCTAGTACAAGACCGTTTTTTGAAAACACCAACCTGTAGTCGTAATAGTAAGTACGTACCCTGCTCAACAGATTTTACAAACAAGAACACTGATAATGGACTGTGAATGTGTTCCTGGGCTGATTTAACATCCTTCCGGTTAGTATTTTGCATATGCACGCAGTTCAGTTTCACTTGTAATTTCCTCACATACTGTAAATATAGGAACTATTGTGACTGGAAATCGTGCTAGACTGTTTTGTATTGTATTGTTTTATATAAAAAAGCACACTGTTTATAAAGCATGTAATATCATCTGCTACAATGATGTCTTGTCCCTCATCAAATTTTTATAGCAGTTATCTGGTCTCTCAGTCTTTATGGTGGCCGTCTGAGAAGTATATTGATCATTGAGTCTACAATAGACCTGTGACCCCCACACTGTGAAATTTGTGCTGTTTTTAATTTGATCTGTGTCCCTAGGGGTTTGTTATTTTTTTAGATTAAAAAAAAAAAACCAGAAGGACGGGGTGTGCTGTCTATGCTACGCATAAAGATACACCACTTGGGAGGAAATATCCTTTCACCTTAGATAATGATATAAGCATGATATGCTGTGTGAGGGGGTTATTATTGTTAATTTTCTATACATTCATCAAATGCTACAAAAATAAATAAAACTTTGTGAGGAGGTAAAAGCAGCTTTGCATTCACACCTCAATGTGTTGTTTGTTATCTGAGCCCCATTACTGTTTACTAGGTAACTGGCCAAGACAAGGAAAAATACTGGTCACCTGACAGATGATCAGCAGATGATCCCACCCCATTAAAAACTGTTATGGTTATAGTTACGTAGATGTTTGACCTTTACTGCTCCTGTTTGTTTGTATCTTAATGACTGTTTTCACATTCATCTGTTGAAAGGGGAAGTTTTCTTTGCGCTCACCTTAAATTTGAGTTAAACACAAGAGAAGACTTTATGAGACAAATACTACTTTGGAAGCCAAAGGTATTCTAGTATGTCAGCAACTCTACTCGTCCTGTTACCTAGTTTTTTGCATTCACACCTCTCACCTATTGTTAGCCTAATAGCATAATTGTCTAAGTCACTTTTTGACTTAAATGGTAAATGGTCTTGCTTTTATATAGCACTTTTCTACCTATTGGTACTCAAAGCGCTTTTACAGTCACACACACATCTACCCATTCGCTCACAAAAGCACACACACATTCACACACCAGTGTCACGCTCGGGGACCAACGGGGGGTTCGGTGTCTTGCTCAAGGACACTTCGGCATGTGGAACAGCATTCCTGTGCATGGAATGAAAATGTTCACGCTTAACTGTACTTTTAGTTGATTCTTTAATCAAGTCTTTCTTGATTTGCATCACATACAAGTGTTTCTGTTAGTTAACCTAGCCCACTGACTAAAACGGGGTGGTCAAAATAATGAAATGACAATTCAATATTTCACAGTTGAATTGACAGCTCTCTGTTACTTTAAACTAAACGCTAAACACTTTAACCTTCTTGGTTCGATCCACATGAACCGCTAACCCTCCGACTCATGGACGACCCACTCTACCTACTGAGTCTGTTTCAGTATTGATAATAACTATAGTGGGCTTGCTAAAAATTGTGTTATGTGTTGTTATAACTGAGACCTGACACCCCTGATGATGTACAGAGATTTGGTTTTGCCGGTTCATTGGGTACACTAGTGAAAATGAATTCATCCTTAGAGTCCTGCTCTAAGTCTTATCTTCATGAAGGTTACGGTGTTTAGCGCTTAGTTTAAAGTAACAGAGAGCTGTCAGGTCATCTGTGAAATATTGAATTGTATTGTGAAGTATCAACACACGTTTCTATTATTTTGACAACCCAGTTTTAGTCAGTGGGCTAGCCTAACTAACAGAAACACTTTTGTGTGATGCAAATCAAGAAAGACCTGATAAATAATCAACTAAAAATCTCCAGGAAGATGTAGAGTTTGATAGAATTAAAGAAAAACATCTTTTCATTCCACGTACTGGAATGCTGAACCGACCGAGATGACTTTGATTTTGGATCACACTGACAAAAAGGTAAAAATCTTATTGACTCATCACAGAGTCATAAACATATTTACGATACCAGTGGTGGTAAAACTATGCTCACTCACACTGCTCTACAGAGGTGTGGAAAGATGTGATATCGCTGTATGAGTCATTCTTTACCATATTCTTGACAGTGGGGAGTGCAAGAGTGGTAAATAGTATGTGAGCATGTTTGACCTCCTTACTGAGGGAGGTCGGCTGTGTCTGTTGGGGTCTGGGGGTATTTTTCTTGTTAAAATCCACCAAGGCTCCTCAGAAATCCGTGCAAAGTGAGCCTGACTCATCATCACCTTTCCCTTCTGATGAACCGTTTCTGTGCTGGTGGGAGTGGTTTCTTCCAAGATGACAAAACCGAAGTTGACAAGTTCACGTCGACAGCTTCACAAGCTTCCACTGATTCACAAACATGATGTGAATAATTTGTGTTCACAGTGACTTAATGAGTACTTTGGAAGATTTTGAACCAACGTGTGAGTGAGAAATCATCTGACAGAATGATGTTCATCTTTCCAGGAGCTGTTTTTCATCTGTGTTAAGGGGCACAAGTCTGTTGTCGAGGCTCGCTGCAGTGCAACACCTTTGTAAATAGTATGACTGTGCTTCCCCCAGTGTTTAGCTCCCTTCTGTGCCCAAAACTTAAAGACTGCCCCTTAAGACATCAAAATGACATTACATAATCAAAGAAATTGCTTCCTATTTTTAGTAGTTCATCCCTGAGACTCAAAATGTCTCTTAAGGTAATGTTGTAAATTTGTTGTGCATTGGTGGAATTCATTAGGGCAATCATAACATTTCATTTAGTTTTTTTTTTAACAAAAGTATTATGACTAATTTAGTATAGTCTGATTTGTAACTTTCAAGTAACACACCTGAATCACCCTTAATGTTTGGTAAGTGTTGAGTGTGGTCATTTGTGAAGAGGTGGGGGTCTCTGAGGAGGAATTAGTGTATTTTACCAAGATGTCAGATATGCCTAGTGAAATATGTGTCATCAGCCAGTTGTTAGACACCAGCATCAAACTGTGAAATGACATCACTGACTAGAGTGCCCTGCGCTGCATTTGATCCGTTTTATCATTTAAACGTATCATACACGCAGCAGTGGTAAAAAGCAGTAAACCGTACAAGGTGCTGAGACCCTCCCCTCTCAAGTACCACGTTCATTTGGTTAAGAGAGGAAATTATGTCAGAATGCACTTCAACAGAGATAGTCAACTTCTGCTTCGCTAAAGCTATTTCCAGGAACACTATGGGAACTTTGCTTGAAATGATGTAATGCAGCATTTAGGTGCATATGTGTGCATGTGCACTCTTATCACGCACTTTGTGTTACCATTAAATGTAGCGGTTTAAATGGGGTAGAAGCAGTTAGCAGCTGTTGAAAAAAACAACTAACCTGCAAAGAACTGCATGCACTTGTTTTCATGTGATTGTAGATCAGTTGGTGAGATGGAAACCCTAATGTGCCAAAGCTGCTTTCAGGAAAAAAATAGACATTTGTTTGGGTTCATTCGCTCATTCTCTGGTGCCAAAGAAACATTTTACAGTTATCTCAGCTGAAACCTGATGACACTGGGAGCTCCAAGTTTACATCATTCTCATTTTAACTTTAGCACAGCGGGCCCAAAATGACTCGAACGTCATGTCATTCATCACTCAGATGTGCAACCTAGAATCATAATTCAAAGGATTACTTTTGTTTTTCGACCTTCGTGAGTCATAATGTTCTACACCAGAAGTTTCAGTAGTGCCTGGGGATTTGCATTTGCTTTTTGTTGACGGTACAGTTGAAAAGAAAAAAAAAAGAGAGTGAAAGAGATGTTGTTAAAAGTGTTATGTCCATGTGTGGACTTATTACAACCAACTATCAAGACTAAAATTCTTTTCTTGCTTCAAAAACATAAAATGCAGAACCGTCAAAGCCCATGAAACTATATGTGGCTGATAAAAAACATGTCTGCTCTTGGAGACAGGGCTACACAAGAATAACAGCATGTAAGTCATTCAATGTCAATGCTTGTCTAATTGCCAAATTAATAAAATACTGTTTGTGAAAAAGCAGATATTTCAATATTTCAATAAACACTGTACTGTATGCTGAGGGCCTGCTGTATGAGATAATCTACTTTTGTGGTACATTTTGCGGGTATACTCACTGAGAAGTATCCAGTATAGCCATAAAAAGAAAATAAAGTTCACCAGAGAGACTGGTTTGATGGAGGAACATCTGGATGTCACAGACCCCCTGAGGTGTCCCAGTAGATTTTTTTCCTGGCCTACTTTTGTGCTCCATTACCCCTAACTTGGTGTGTTGGTCCAGTCCTATTTTCATTTGCTAATATGGAGACTACACAGAGGAGAGATAAACTATTTAAATTATTTGTTTGTTGTTTATTATCCTCTTCAAAAGGACCAGTAGCCACATTAGTCTTCAGAGCCACTAACTGCGGGCACGGCTGCAGCTGCAGCAGCTCACCTGGCTGAAACTGTGGTTGTGGTTACTGCTTGGACTTCTGCTGTATTTGTGTTGATATGTATTGTGTTAAGTCTGCACCGACTGTGTAGGCCTCCCTTGTGCCTCTAAAACAGTTTTGACTCATCAGAGAACGGGAATGGGCCTTGGACAGTGTCCTATGGTGCCTGACAGCAGAATGTAGTTAGTGAGTCCTATGGGTTGACAGGAGGGATTTCTGTGGATCAGGCTTATTCCAGTGCATCCAACAGATACTTGATCAGTTTGGGATCTAGTGAATTTGGAGGCCAGGTCAAAACCCTGTGCTGTTTGTCATATTTTTTTTGTTTGTTTGTTTGTTTTGTTTTTTGGTTGTTTCTAAACTGGCGGGTTGGCAAGTCTGGTCTAGGGGGGTGGTACATGTCTAGGTAATGAATGCCAGGCCCACATACAGCCCAATTTGTTTTCAAGCAGGCTGAACCAGTAATATAACAACAACTCCTACTTTTTCCCATTTGTTTTAGTGCAAAGAAGAACAGCTAAAATAGCAGAATGTTTCCATTTAATACATTAGCCTCAAAATAAGTGCAATTTGGACACATTGTTGTCTGCTGTTTAGTTCACACTGAGAGTCGGGGTCTCAGTCACTGTGTTTCAATTTTTGAATTTTTGAATTTCCCTTAGAAATGCGCAAAAGTGGAAGTGGAAACACTTCTTTCGCAGTTCTCCATCACTGAAGATGGCACAGGGGGTCATGTGACCAGTTAATGAAGTCCTTTTCCTCAAAGTGAAGTCTTGCGTGACGAGAATCTGAGAGAATTGTGTGATATCGCAAGACGAGACTTTACGAGAGCTACAGCTCATTCGCAAATCACTATGGAAACGGTACTTTATAGAAATAACATTGTTATTTATCAAAAAACTATAATGGAAACACAGCTAGGTTTGTTTTCTGTCCACTTCTTTTACTAAAACAGAGGACACATTAGGAATTTCGTTGAAAATTTGTAGTCTTTTCAGATTCAGAGAATCTTGTTTTATCCAATGGTTTTTATAAGTCTTTGCCTGGCAATATGTACCACGTGGGCTCCTCCCAAAACCAAGCCAGTCTTACCTGCAGGCTCCGCCCACGGGCTACCAATGAATCCTCGCGTGGCTTCCGACAAGCACGAACGCTGACCTACGCACGGCGTGCAGACATAGAGTCCTCGGTTTCTCTACGGAGAAGTGGGAACGCAGAGTTTGCCGGGAGTTGACGCCAAATAGTTGGCTAATTAATGCAAAAGTAGTCCAAGACAAAATCCCCACCGTAACCCTTAGGGGGCTCCGTAGCACACCGAGTTTGCGCGTGGTAAACTCTTGTATGATGAAAGTTGCTAGAGCTCGACCCCCCTACTACAAAAACAAATGTTCCAGCATGGCCAGTTTGACCAAGTTATCTCCTTGACACTTGTAAGTATATTTCTCTGAGACATAGCTACATTTTCTCATAAGTACCATTTGTTTTGTTATGTGCTAGCATGTAGCCGGCACAGCGAAGTAGCAACTTGATGCTAGTATTTTAATCTGGGAGACGAATTCATTGTTAAGACACTGAAACTGTACGGGAATCGCTATTCAAGATAAGTATATTAAATGTTCTAATTTGAGCAGACGACCAACAACTTTTTTTTTTTTTAACTTTTGCTGCCAACTTCGCCAAATTGAGTTTAATGAATTAGTTTTAGGTACAATGTGGTGTTTCTAATGTATAACCGCATCAGATAACTTCTTATAGCTGCTAGATGCCTCGCTCTGCATATACCCTTTCAAATATTTCAGTAGGGTTAGGGTTAGACAGTTTTTTTTGGTTGTTTAACTTACTTGAGCCAGCAGCAATGTTGTCATCAGCACTGCCAGTCAACCTGAGTAGCAACCTGCCTAGTCTGGGTTGATGCTGACTCATAAATACACTGAAAGACAGTTGGCAACTACAAGAAGAGGGTTACGCTACTGTTTCTGTAACTTGTTTCATAAGCTCGTAAGACCACCTGTATCTACTCCTCTGTTCAGATAGTGAGCAGAATGGTACTTTGATACTCCTACTTATAATTTAACTCAGAGGAGGAATGATTTTTGGACCTCCATCAGCCCAGCATTGATTTCTTTTCTCTACAAAGAAAACACAAACAAAAAAAGAGGAATAAACATAAGACATTGTTCATGGTGTCATTCTTCAAGAATTTTAATCATTTTGTATGTCAAATATAGTTAACACAACTTCTAATATTGGAAGGCTCAGACACACTGTGTCCACGATATAGGGGAAGATGACTATTTCTGCCCACACTGCAAAACCAAAGTAATACATCATCATCATGCTTCACTGTTTCCGTTTGTAGGAACGCTGTAGCCGACAGTTTGTTTTTCCAAGTCTCAATGAGAGAAATACTTGTTTCAATGTTAATCTAATCAGGACTACTGTTGCTGATTGACACATTCACAGCAGCACCAATTAATACAAACTGACATTGTAAACTGATCACACTTCAAGTTTACTTCACGATTATTTATACATCAAACATAGGAAAAAATGGTTTTACTTTCTTGGACAGCTTTGGATATTTTGTAGACCTCTGAGAGGAGAATGGCGTGCTGATGTTAATGAATTTTTTCCCTCGACTTGCATCTGACTATCAACCCAATGTTTGAAATGCTCAATAACACACATACTGAAGTAGCTTTAGAGTTCAGTTTTTGTGATGCTGACCGGCCTGCTCTGAAATTGAACAGCAGTGATGGATGCAATTCAAAATTGTTGTTTTTTTGTTTTTTTTTTTATTTAGGAGCGGATTGGAGGCAATGTATATTCAGAGCAGTAGTGTGAGTGATAATCAAACATAAATCGTAGGGGGGGTAAAAGTTTCGACGGTAAGCAATATGGGACGTCTACCACCGATTTACAGAAACACAGCTTTTAAAGTTACATTCTCAGTAGGGATATGTTGGATATGTATAGAAAGGAAAATGAAGAATTAGTTTGTTGAACAGCTGATCTAATAACTGTGCAGTACATACAATCTCGTGCACAAATTTGCCAGTCAGTCAGTCAGACATGTATTGTCTTTGTGGAGAGTGGATCCTGCCTACTCTGGTGGTGTTTCTATGAGGCGGAGCAGAACAGGACAAGGACAAGAGGCCGGGGACCTGCTGCTCCTCCTCTTCATCTGAGGTGCTCTTCGTAGGATTGGGCTTCAGCGGGGGAGCTCCGGGACGAGGAGAGTGGTTTTGCAGGAGATTTCGAGGAAGGACAAGGGGCGTGAGGACACCAGAGCTGGTGCTACCAGACGTGTTCATGTATGAGTAGCTTCTCATGGAATGGAGGGCATACGCAGGGATTAAAAACGGGTGGGAGGGTTGGTGACTGGGCATGATAGAAGAGTCTCTACCACCCCAGTAGTAGTTCCTCTGCAAAGATTGGTGGTGGGGGCTGGGGGTAGTGATGGGCTGAGTGCTACTTTGGAAATGGCGTTGAAGTTGGTTGCTTTGGTGACCAGTGTAGGCTCCGGGATGCACCAGGCCATAGTGGAGCTTGATGGCCATTAATTCTGCACTAAGCCTGGCGTTTTCTTCTTTCAGAGCCATGAGATGAGACTCCACCACATAATCATTCATCCTTCTCTTCTCCCGTGACCGCTTGGCTGCTTCATTGTTCTTGCGGCGCTTCTCCCAGTAGAGGGCGTCCTTCTTCTCATCAGGTATGAACTCCCTTTTGCGACGAGGGCCCTTACGTCCCAGATCAGTTTCGAGTTGTAAAGCATGGCTGCCTTGGCCTCCTTGGAAAGGTAGTGATAGCGATTCCATGGTAACTGAAAAGCGCGTACCAACAGAAACCTGAAATAAAGGGGAACAGACGAGAAGTTTTTTAGTGAAGGCTTCAATGATTTGTTGATTAAGCAATTAGTCAACAGGCATAAAAAATAATCTGCAGCTGTTTTGTTAAGTGAATAACAGTGGGGTAGTGTGAAGATTATATATTTTTTTAGCAAAAGTGTCAAACATTTGCAAGGCAGGCATTTATTCTTCTTCTTTCTTTGGGTTTAGGAGTTCAGACATGAGACATTTGAAGCCCAGAGTCATGTCAGCAGGCACTTGTGAATATTTTTCTCCTAATGTTTTAAAAAGAGACTAAAGAGGAATAAATTAATTGAGAAAACAACAGGCAGAACATTGATCACTGATGAAAGCAATCATCTGTAATTTTGTAATGGAGGGACCAATCGTCTTTTTTGATGGCAGCGTTATCTGATTTGTATCTACCTGTATGTTGACATGCCTTAAAAACACACTTTTAAGGCAGTTAAGACTAGAATCTGAGAACTAGTGACAATACTGCTGTGCTTTTAAATGTACAATCCCCAAATCAAATGAGTTGTATTAGCCATGTACACACATGCAAGGTATTTAGCAAACTGGGGTTTAGGAGCTTGTTCAAGGCACCTCAGCCATGGACATAGTCAGATGCAACCTGTGACTTTATGGTAACCACTAGTCCACAGCTCTCTCCAAAGAAATAATCAGTGGGTTGCTTAGGTCCACAGCCATCACCTACTGGGGAAAATTACCCCTCCTTATGTTGGATGTCATTGGAAAAATGTAGTTGTATGGTGCTAACAATTAACCAGGGGAAAAGAATAACTGTCACAAAAGATCATCAGCCATGTCTTGTATTATTAGATTCTTTGTGTTTCCTTCAGCTTGATATATGTATCTATGACAGAAGTTTGTTTATCTTGTTTCTCCTGCTCTTCTCTGTCTCTACCCGACTGGTCTTCGGCAGATGGGTCCCTCCATATGAGCTGGGTTCTGCTCAAGGTTTCTTCCCGTTATAAGGGAGTTTTTCCTTGGAACCGTCGCCCTCAGGCTTGCTCCGGAGGTTTCAGGTTTCAGGTCGGTTTTTGTAAAGCGTCTTGAGACAATTTGTGTTGTTATTGACGCTATATAAATAAAATTGAATTCACTTGAACTGAACTTCTATCTCTCTCTTTTATTTTTACCTCTACAGCGCGCTCTGTTTCGTTAAACCCAGTCTAGTATCTCCAGCTCTCAAACCCCCATACCTCACCCAGTCTCACCTCCCACTTGTCTAGACCACGTGAGAAAATGTGACGGGAAACATGAAGCACACACTGTGTGTGGTGTCTGCTCCAGGTTCAATTTAAAGAGATATTGTGCTGTTCAAGATCAAAGGTGGTTGGAGGCTGGGTGTACTAGAGTTACATGTGTGATCCTTCAGAACAACCTCACACAAAACATTTAAAGGTAATTTCACAGCTACGCTCAAATTTTGCAGAAACCTTTCCATCCCTGTTTTGCTCACCAATTAGGTTTATATAAAAATGACTTTTAATTAACTAAGTCATTTTTATATAAACCTTATTAGTGTTGCAGAATTGCATTCTGCACTATTCACTATTTTTTGTGGCCGGTGACCTCAGCTTGTAATGAGGAAACAATATACATGTCTCTGTGCGTATCTTTACATCAGCGAAGACTCAGTTCAAAGTCAGTGAAAGAACCTATTCTTTAGTTAACTCTGAGTCTGACAATGCTTTGAGTTTCTCACTTTATCACCCCCATCTTCCTTTTTGATGACCCTGTCCACATAGTAACTGGTTCCCCTCTCATTTACGCGCTTTGATGTGTGGGCAAAAAGGCAGTCAGGAAAGGCCTGTTCACTTTATTGCGTAATATAAAATTAAACAAGTGTGAGGTAGAGGAATATTGAATATCTGGTAATAAAATTTCGTTCATTTGCATGGGTTTGTGGGTGGTTTTATGGGAAGCTGTGCAAGAAGGGTAAACATAGTGTTGAAACCACAGCCAGCGTCCTGTATGTGCGATCATATACTGAATACACACAGGCTCACATATACATTGATCTTATGCTTGTCTTTTAACTGACTAATGTTTCCTCCCACTCTTTTATTCTTGCACACAACCCTGCAGCTTTCAAATCCATTTTTAATCAGATATCATATGGTTCTTTATTCTAGTAGTTTCATGTGACACCTCATTAATGAGCTGCAAAATAAGCTCAGGATGTCATGCAACTGGTTGTCTTTAGCATTAATTGTCATGCAGTGTCTTTTTTTGTTGTACCCTCTTATGGCAATTATCCCCTCTTAAAGCTCCTTCTTTGACCTGGTAGTCACACTTGGACTTGGCTGTCAGGCTGTGCCAGAAGCATCAAAAACTGAAGTTTCAAAGAGGCACTGTGCCCTGTGTGCGGTGATGAGAACACACATCAGGTTAAAAATATATTTAGGCCTGTGCCCAGTGAGAATGCAGACCCTAGCCCTGTGTGTTTGCATGTCTGTGTGAGAACATGCACACCTGCATGCTAGTGTGTGACACAAAGACCAAGTGTTGTAAACTCAAAAAAGCAACAGCAGGAAGAGAGAAAACAACAATCACACAGGGAGACACAGACAAAGAGAAAATAAAAAAAAAAAAAAGACAGGGTTCTTGAGTGAAATCTCTCTTGAGGCCTGCTCACTACTGTGCTGCACATTTGCACCTGTTTCTTATGGACTAATTATAGCAGGCCTGCTTTTTAGTAAGGAACTCTCAAACTTCTTCTTTTGGTCTCTATCCGTTTTCTCGCATTCTGCCATCTGTTGTTGTGTTTCTGTCTGCTCTGCCAGTCATTGTTAAAATAGCCGCCCCTAGGAAAAAGTCCATATTCTGTGGCTTTCCACCTCAATATACTGCGTTCACGTCTCCTATAAAGTGCCATTGGGGAAATAAGAGTGAATAAGAGTAAGAATAAATTTCTTCTTTGGGGAATAAAAAAATGTACTTCGGCTTGAAGCATCTGTTAATGCATAAACTGCTTACAAAGCCAATAATTCATAGCGCTATCTTTCGCCGAAACACTTGTACGTTGTTTGAACTGTAACGCTAATACACTGATGTTTTAAATCTGATATCTGTTAATGGAGTTATTGGATTATGGATTAATGGATTATTTACAAATGTATGAATATGAACAGATAAGGAGGAAGGAATGGACCTTTCTTATCTCCTAAAATGTGTATCATTACCAAATGTACTTACCAGTTCATTAGGTGCACTAGTGGAAACAAATGCCTTTTATTATAACAGTCATACTCTTACTCCCAGGGTCGTGACGATTATGGTTTTTAGTTCAGCATTTGTTCGAGAGCTGATGATTCAGTCGTGTTTTCATTTTAGAGGCTGTGGATTTTCGTCGGTGGTCTAGGCTAAATAACAGAAACCCTTTTATGTTTTAATTCAATTCAGTTTAACCGCACCGCAAAGTGCATCCTCTAGAAATGATCATACACTTGCATTGCCACCTTTGTGATCCGGCATAAACAACATAAACATAAACTGAACATAAATACCTTAATGAAGCTGAGACCCAGTGCAGGCCTGTTATGTCAGGATGCATTTGTCTTCACTAAATTACCTAATGTTTTGGCAAGTCAGTGTAAATATGATGCTTCACTCCCTGGGCTAAAATCCAATGATCTTTGTAAGGTACATACTCACTGCAAATCTTGAGGCGCATGCTCTTTTTGTGGAATCCTAAACCTTTTAAACCCTCCAGCAGGGATGTACTATGCTCACAGCTCTAGATGTCTAGTCTACTGCTTCATGGCTTGAATAAGGTAAATGCAGCTGCTGCAGCCAGCACGGCAGTATAGTTTCTCACAACGTGTGGTGTGTGTGGTTCATCACAATCTCAGGCCTCACTCCTCTGTATTGTGCAACTGTAACCAACTATATCATGCAAAAAGTAAAACGTATGTTCCTATTATTCATGCCGGGTGCCAGAAGAATTGATTGTTTGTTTCTAATGCACATGAAGTCAACAGAATTAGACTGACTGCAAGTAGCACCAAAATTGAAAATGTTCAATGCTACAGAAGTAACAATATGTTTCCAAATCAATGAATCTCTGACCCAACGTCAACAAAAATTGGCCTCATGATCGCTAACGCCCTCATAATAGGTCACTTTACAGCACAAAGGTAAAATGCTTCTACTTTTTTGATCAGTGTAAAAATGTTACCAGTGTCCAGGCCTCTTGAATATAATGGGAATGAGTTAATAAGATGGAAGAATGCAGTACAAATAAGTCACCGTCCAAAAAAACTCACTTTGTTTAGATGAGACCAATGTACAGGGAGCTTCCCCTTTTACTGCTGAAATAATAGCGATACGATTTAGATAATCTGAATCTGATGTTTGTCTGTAAGTTAAAAAGTTAAAAAGAGCACTAGAATCACACTGCCCTTGTCCTAATTGATTCAGCACATGCTTACAACTTAAGTAAAAAAGTGCCTTTTCTTTTACCCGATAACAAAATAACGTCTCAGGCTTCCGTACGCTGCCTAAGTATGAAATCTTTTTATGCACGGAACATCAGAAAGTTGAGTTAATTATTGGCTCTTCCCAATTTATAAGAAGAATGTATCATTATTTTTCAGTAAAGCAAAAAAGGCAGTATACAACTGTTCTAACACATAACCTTCCACGTACTTACAGGGTTGTAACACTTCCTCTTCCTCAAACAGCTCTTACCAGATAATTCTCGCATTTTCAAATAATATATTGTTTTAGTTTGACGATGACACACATGAAAATACAAACCACTGACTTATTCACTGCATTTGCAGGTCTCCAAAATCTGTGACTAAAAAGTTTCCTGAGCTTATCGTTGCTGCGAGAGCATGCATTGTTGCGCTTGGTGCTGCAGCGCGCACGACATAATAATACTACCAAAAAAAAAAGTTATCTGTTCTTTGCTCATTAACGCCTCAGTCATTTCCTTCCCTGAATCCATCTCACGTTAGTACACATGTTCAAATTGTGAGAAAGAGAGCCTGAGGCCTTACCTTCAACTCTCTCGTGCGCAGAGTCCGCCGCCACCGAGCTGCAAGCGAACTGTCAGTTGTAACTCGCAGTGGAAATGTGCAGCTTCGACCAGTGAACTGTCCTGTGAGACCGCGTCAGGCGATTAATGCACATAAGAGCAGAGAATAATTACAATAGCTGGCTGCTTTCAGCCCCACACGCTCACCTCTCTCTTTCTTTGCTTTCTCTCACACGTGTTGTTTTCCTGTCTTTGACTGTGTCTGTCCACCTCTCTTGACGCATGAATAGTGTCTGACTGCCCCCCTTGATCAGGTTGTGGTGTTAGTGGCATGCCCACATAGGGGTCTCCCCTCTAGCTGCTGTCAGCGGTGTCAAACTAAAATGTTTTGTGTATTCTTGCTAAAACTGCAGAGAATATGCCTCTACAGATAGATGATACCATGGGATATTAATTCTGTGCTATGTTTTGCTTTGTTTTGTTGTGCTGTAGCTTTTGTTTGGAGTTAAGCGTTTAGGTGCGTCTGTAATCTACATTTGACATTTCAGGCTTCTTCAGAAAAATCTAAGCTTCATTAGTAGTCATGGTAGTAATAGGTGCAGCGTTAGAAACAAAGAAACAAAAGCTCTGGGAAGATGGGACCTAAGTTCCGAGAGGACTAAACTGAAGCGATGTGCGAGTTTTAAATAAATCTTCGGCACCTGAGATTCACTGAAATACAGAAGTTGTTTCTCACTTATTGGTGTTGTTACTGAGGCGGAGGCTTTGCGTTTCTTACTTATCTGCTTTTCGCAACACGCTCCACTTACTTTAGCACCACTTATAAGGCAAGGACAGCATGGTATTGAGACTGGAATTATAACACATGCTTTTGTCGTGACTGGAAAGTTTACTTCAGCACCCATTTCTATGTATAGGCATTGTCACACAGACATCTTTTTTGTGCTTCCTGTTGCGATGCGTCTGAGCCATTATTGTTAAAATAAATAATATATCGATCAGAGGTCCATACTGACAAAGCAATACTGCGTTGTTGTTGTAAGGCCAAAAAGATGCCGTGGGCCTATAAAAGTTTTGTCCTGATGCGCTAGCGTTTCAACCACACTTTATTGTTTATATTTCCTATACGTCTCTTTATGTTAGTTGTCTGTGTGGGATAAAACTGTGACTGTGTTCTCTTGTTGCTGAAAAGTGTATCACATTAAAATTAATATAACAGACAATAGCTGTGGACTGCATAGTCCCTTTTTTTCTCCAGACTTTTAAGTGTTATTTTTCTGTTTTAAAGGGCTTCAGTCCAAACATGTTAAAGACTTCAATACCTTCAAAAAAAAGACCTAATCTGGTGACAGGTTTGAACAATTACAAGATATAAATAAAATTTAATCAGTGTTTTCAGGCGAAGTTAAAATCAGTTCCGGGTAAATCTGTGTGTGGTACACAAACTTGTTATAAATAAAAACGTGTCCACATTATGCAAAGTTTGATAGTTGTTTAAATTTAAAGTGCAAACATGCTAGATGGGGACAAAAGATTTTGCATAACAACCTGCTTCTTAGAGTCGTGGCCCATTTACTGCATCTGTCAGATAACTTTGTGTCGTTTGCGCCCTCTGCTGGATGTTTAGGAACACGCGCTGCTATGTGACACCGGTTACCATGCCACCAGAATAGACTACTGTCAAATGTGACAATAATGAGCAAAAGCAATGAACACGTTTGTAATCAAAGTTTTTTGTAGCATATAAATAACCCTTTTCAATATAAAACCGTATTCAAGAGTTAGAAAGTCTGGAATTAGATCCTGAATCACCAAAACAGAAGCTTTTCCCTAAGAAGGCCCTCTGAGCTATTTAACGCACAATTCAGTAAAATATAAAGTATGGGGAAGTTAATCGCAATTAATTATTAAAGCTCGTTTGTTTATATTAGCAAGTAAGAAGAGAGATGATGCATAAGAATGATAACTGGTTTAACCACGGAGACCGGCATTACTGTCAACAACACAGCCGAATGCATCCTCCTGTATGAAAAGTAATCCCCAAGAATGAACATATCTGTTTAGAAATTCATGTCTGTGTTATGTAAAAATAAGAATAACACATTTAAAAAAAAAAATGTGGGATTGTTCTGATACTTACAGGGATGTTTGTTATGTCTTAGTCTACGTTTCGGGAGTAAAATTCTGCAGACAAATATAACATAAGCTACGGAAATATTTATCAAAAGTGCACCTTTACCCCGCGATTAGTTTTTATTGCGCAAGGGAAGGATGCTTAATGACTATTTGGATGTATGCATTAAATTATTGAACTACTTTCCTGATCTTTCCTGTAAAATAAGGCTAATGCGCGGAATGACTGCATGTTTCGTGGGTAGTTGTGCCTCGTTAAACTGTCGGCCTACAAATAAACGGTTCAATTTCCATTGCACCAAAATCTGCTGGGAAATAACGCGGTGGGGATAAAGGGGAATACCAAGTGAACGAGCACCCAGTTTCGTTGGCTCAGTCGCCAGTGTTTTCCACCACAGGTAAACGGTAAATGCGCAAGATCAATAAACCTTCCCCTCACTGCAATCAAAATAAATACCGTCATTTCATTTGTCATATCACGTGGAAACTTGGAATAAGGTTTTGTTTCTTTTTATTGCTTTCAGATTTCCATTAATAAAAGATGGATGCCGATAGTTTAACATGATTTGTGGCTCTTTTGTGTATACACTGTTTCCTTTTAATCGAAACACAAATATAACCACAGAAACTAGGAGAATGTATTCAGCTTTCATCTTTACATCAGATATATTTTTTATGAAATATATGTACCGTTGCCATTACATAGAGGTCTGTCCTTTGCATCATCACTAACGCTTTTCACTCATTTCTGTTTTACATTTTATCCACAGCAATCATGATGCCAAAATATCCACAGCTGTAATTAACTTTTACAAATATTACATTCAAAAATGAGACTGCAGCACTACAACGCTTCATTTGATTCTACTTGTATTATATACATAATACATCGACAGTCCCGCTGTCCCGTCAGCGTCCATCAGGACTGAGATGCATTCCGAGCTGAGACAGTCCTGGGGGAGCTCCACTGAACCGACTCTTGAATCCCCTGTGAATGTGGGTCTCCATCCCGAGACCCTGCTCCTGTCTGCGCTGTATGTGGAGAGGCAGGCTGGGGTAGACCGCCGGGGGAGTCAGGTAGGGGGACCGCCAGGGCAGCAGGAGATTATTACATACTGCCGAGTGATTCAGGTGGGGCACCAGCCAGTTTTGAGGGGGATACGACAGGGTGGAGGCATGGTGGATGCTGTCAGGTGCGGACAGAAACGCCGGGAGTGAGGAGAGATGCTGGGAAGGCGCGTCGGTGGAGATGGGGATGTCATCGCTGGAGGAGACCTGCCGCTGGGCTTCCATCTCAGCCTCCGCTGACCTCCTGCCCCCCAAAGCCTCTCGGGCAGTCAGGACACGGGATCCAGAAAAGGGGAAGGCGCCCTGCTGCGTTTCACACTTATGGTGTGCGTTAAAGACGCCGATATTGGCGGTGGAACAGGGGATCGAGGCCTCAAACCTGTGCATGCCTGTCTCCTGCTGCCTCCTGCCGTTTCCCCAGAGTCCGGCCTGGAACAGAGCAGAGGGGTGAGCCGGCATAGAGGATAAGGACAAAGCGGAGGCCAGTACAGACGCAGTTGATGTTGCACAAGGAGAGACGGGTTTGCTTTTATCTACAGCCAGGCTGTGATACTGCAAGTTGAGCATCTGCGCCCGAAGCTGGGCGTTCTCCTCACTCAGAGCCAACAAGTGGCCCTCCATCATCAGGTCGTTCAGCCTCCTCTTCTCCCTGGACCGCTTCGCAGCCTCGTTGTTCTTGCGCCTCTTGTCCCAGTAGGTTGCGTCTTTCTTGTCGGAGGGGGTCATCTCCCTCTTGCGGCGTGTGACGGGGCTTAAGTGGCCGCTGCAGGCCCGCAAACGGACGATACGCCGGGCCAGCAGGGCGGACCGCGTCACCGGGAGCAACCCGGGGTCTGAGTCGGGCTCAACGTATCCGCTGCTCTCCACCGAGGAGCAGGGTTGGCAAGGTGCAGGTGTCACAACACCGTCAGGACTACTCGCGGTGGACATGGCACTATAGAAGAGAATAGAAACTATCAATCTCTCTAGCGATCTCCGTTCAGTTTCAAACCACAGAGCAACAACACGAAGTTAGTTTTAAAAGGACTGCGCTCCGCCAGCTGCACCTGTACACAATGTTGCACGCAATTTAATTCATAACCTCGCTATGCAAACGAAACGGGAAGATTCTGCAGAATTTGCACGTAACTTTTCACACAAATGTATTCCACCGACTCTCTTCTAATTTGAATACGCATTGAAGTCATAACATGTGTGCATTGTGCATAGCATTGCATTGCATTGTGGTGGGCTTCTGAACCAGAATACTTCCTCCCACCTCCTTAAATAATTGCGCTTAACAACAAAGACGACAGTGTAACTTTTTACCTTTCAAGCAGTTACCTTGAGATTTGATTTAAGCCGGTTTTATGTAAATCAATGAGCAGGTTTAATAGTAGCGTTGAGTTTTGTCTGGCACAAGTAAATCCTGCTGGTTGTATTATACAGCGAATACAATGTCGAACTCTGTGCACTGACCTGAGTGGAAGGATGACACCTGTGGGATGATTTGGAAGACACGATCAACTTTGAGAGAGTCTGTTGTAATTCTGTAACACACACAGCAAGACGCAGCCTGGTCCACGCCGCTTAGATGAGTCTCTTAATTTTATTTTGTGGGTGTTACATGTTTCCCCAGAGAGGGCTGCGCTTACCTTTCAATCACTATCAGCGGTGCTGAAGAGAGCACGGCTTCTGGGCGGCGCGCACATACTACGTGCACGCAGCCAATCGCGTTGCGCCTCTTCAGTGCCGTGGAAACAGATCAGGCACCTTCACTTGGAGAGCAATGCGGCCACGACCAAACCAATAGGTAAAGCTGAAATGAGTCAGTTTGGATAAATGGCCTACTTTTTTTTTTTTTTTTTTTTTTTTCAAGTTACTGCACATCGATCTGCAGTGCCTGAAGAAGAGTGTTCACACGTATTCTATCAGTGAATAATAAAATACATTACTTGTAAATAAATGTGGTAAACTAAAACGGTGTGGGAAATTTTAAACGGTGCCTACTTCAAAATATCAAAACATATCCAGACTCGCGGACTTATTCCAGTCACGTGGCAGCAGGATCATTATTTTTTTCTCAGATGTGTATTTACTATCCCAAATAGTACTGCATATTTTCCCACGTTAATACTTAAGGAGGCTTCATGTATGGATCCGTTTTGTATTCTTACTTTCCATCTGTTTCTGAATTACTCTGATCCATCCTGGTCCCTTTTAATCCAGTACAGTACAATTTTCAAAATAAATTAGCTTGTGTGTTTCTCAATCCTGAGTTAACTGATCCCTCATACTAGTCCAAACGTGAGAGTGTTTCCTCAAACACCCTTGAAATTAATGAGTTACTGTCAGCCATACTTGTACTTTGCAATGCTAACATGTCATGCTAAATGTCAGTAGTCCTACATAAGATAACCCTTTAATTTATCCCACTATGAGAAAGTTTCCAATGTTGCAGTATAGTTAAAGACAGTGTGCACTAAGATAAGGAAATTAATCTTTAAGTAATTAAATACGTAAAAAAAGCTACTTTAATACAAAAGCAGTTCTGCGTATGTCGTAGGGCAGGCTTGGTTGTACGGGCTCACAGCAGCAGGAAGGAAGGAGGTCCTGTGTTGCACCTTCACAGAGTGAGTGAAGCAGTCGACTGCTGAAGGCGCTGCCCAGTGCTGTTATAGCACCACGGAGAGGATGGGGCTGGTCGTCCATGAGGGAGGACGGCTTTGCTTCCACCCTCCGATCACATACCACCTCCACAGGCTCAAGAGGGCGGCCCACAGCAGAGTTCAGTAGACTTCTTCACCAGTCTGTTCAGACGCTGTTTGTCTGCTGCTGAGAAGTTGTTGCCGCAGCAGACTGCTGGCTGACACCACAGAACTGTAAAAGTATACACCAACATGTATACTTGGGGTGCCAAGTGTTAAGTTATCACACTAAACATGCTAATAGCTTACGATAAGCATTTTACCACCGCTAGAAGACAACACAACTCGAATCACACTATTTATGGTGTGGATAAAATATAATTGGCCTGAAGCATGGATGGCATTTTGCATAAAATGGCTTAACTTAAGTTTTATTTATTTATTTATTTTCGTCTGTGGCTACCAACTAAATGGTAATTCAGTTTTTATGTTAGATTCTTACATATCCATTCCTCTTCACCGGTCCATACATCACCTGCTTCTTTCATGCTTCTTCATTCTTTGAATTTTAACATTCTCGGAGCCGTCTTCCTACAACGTTAGTTCTTTTAGGAGCTGAAGAAGTGAATAATCTCTTCATAACCCACTACAGGACGATCCGAAGCACCACCTAAAAATCTGTCCGGTGGCTGCAGTTCATTGGAAGATCCTGATCCACCACTCCTGTCCTCCTGTTCACTTCCTTGTTAAAGCTCTGGTGAAACATTGCCAGGCATGAAAACAGCTCATCGCCCGAAGTGGTGAAGACATTTTGTTGTAGAGCTCAACCGCACTAAACAATACCACCAGAATGGAAAACCACACTACAATGTACAAAATCACTCTTGTACCGTTTGAAATGAAGGTTTCCTTGTGTGGTGTGCTGGGTGTGGGGGCTGTCCAGATTGTCTGGCCTATCAGCTCTGTGTTTTTAGAAAACTCCAGCAGATTTTTCACTGTGACTCATTGTAACCACAGGCCACACTCAGTCATGTTCCAACAGTCAAAATATTTTTTCAGCAGAAGAAAGTCTCCAGATTTTTAAAGTGGTAGTAACCTACATTATTTTATTACTTGATGATCACTTAGCATGCTTTGAAAAGAGCATGCATAGAAATGAGGTATATGCATTAAGCACTAACAAGGCAGTATTTGCCTAAATTCGGTGGCATCCAAACCGTACATCTTTGGGTTCATAAACAAAATCAGTGCTGTTTCTACATGGAAGGTTTTCATATTTAGTTGCACGATACTGGTTGAATCGACTCCATCTGAGGATGGTTCATTCACATTGTTCACAACAACGTGCTCAGAAAACATTGTGGTATATGATGGTGGGCCTGCATAATTTGTAGCAGTGCCACTTTCTCATTGTGTGGCAACACCCACATCCTGACTGCATGGTGCAGATGATTTCTTTATGTGGATAGCGTATGTTGAGCTCAGTTTTATTATGATGCGCTGCCTTGATTAATAAATACCTCGAAGTATCTGTCTTCTTCTATTGACGATTGTCTCATTAACACTCACCGCTTGTAGCTTTGCCTGGAAAACGTGGATGCTGTGAGCCTTCACTCACCGCAAGCTTTTGTTTAATCATGGAACCTGTGTTACTTTTTTGCTATTACTTTGGGGTCTTACACATTGCTATTGTGACGCACAGTCTCAAGCCCTTTTACTTAATAAACCGATCTCAAACTTATGGTTTCATTCTTAAAAAGATTAATCACTTTCTCATATAGGTGGGCACTCGATGTTTGAAATGACTATTAGTGTAACTATTGGCAGTAATTTATTAGTCTGTGGTTCTGTGAGCACATTCCAGGTTTATTTTCGTTCAGCGTTATGTTTTCTGATCGGTGCAAATGCAATTTCTTGAAGTTATGCTCCATGATTTCTTCTTTCTTGCTAATTTCCTAGTTTGGTGACACTTACTGGGATGAATATGTGATTGTGAAGAGTGTTCATGAAAAATAGTCATTAATGCTTTAGAGAAACATAATTCTGCTGAAGATTAGTATTCACTAGATTGACAGCTTATTTGACGGAGAAGTTGTTGGTCAATAGTGTAGTGTAGCAGAGTTTTCCCGGGTAATGTCGGATTTACTGAGCTGTTTGCAAGTCGTTTTGGTCTTTGATAGCATCCCTGAGCCTGCCTCAGACCACTGTCCCTTTCTGTCACCATGATGGCTACTTTTTGGTACATGTTATAGTGACAAACACAAGCACCTTTAAACCCTTAATGAAATCCAAATGACTGCCAGACTTATGTTCTGTTAATAACCGAGTCTGGCTGTGTCAGACTATTGGGTGACAGGACTCGTACGTCTTAGCCTAGGATCACCACTGCACATAGGAAGTACTTTCTAATAGGATTAGCTCATTGCTGCTTTTAGTCTTTATTGGACCCCTAAAATGAAACAGGTAGTTTATCACACTGACAACCATTTATGCGCAGTGTATTTGTATCTCTTTAATGTTGGTATTGAAACACACTGTATAAAACACTTTAACACGGTAAATTGGCAACAATAAATGGTAACATCTAAGCAAAAGTTGCGTGCAGCATCGCAAGGAAAACATGTCAGCGATTTATTCCATGGATTTCAGCCTAGTCCATTCATGTTCAGTAGGATCTAATGACAGTGACTCTAATTACAATAAAAACTCTTGTAACACTATGTGTCCCCCACAGGGCCACGTACACGCACAACAATACTTACTATACCACAGTTTTATCATTACTGTGTTTCATTGCACCCACACATTCACTTAACAAAGCAATACCTCCAGGTGACTCATCACTGGGGGTAAATCTAATCAGTTTGTTCCTGTAAACTTTGATGTTGTTATGTCACCCTCACCCCTCACACACAAACACCCCAACCTAAACTCCCCCCAACAGCCCGCCATGTTCTACTTTCGACAAGCTGCTGCCCTCTCTGCTGTCCTCTTTGTTTTGGCTTTATTTTAACCTACTTAACATCTGTTTGTATGTCACTTCAAACCCTCTTTCTTTTGAAACCCTTTCAAAGAGGTCATTTGTGTGATTGTTGAGGTTGACTTCTACTGGCCTGATTCCTACTCCTTAACTCACAGCTGAGTTGTTAACCACTTTTTACAGGAAGTTGAGCCTCAGCGTACACGGAGGATATCGCCTCCTCATACTGAACTGCAGTGTGACTTTTGTACTGCATCACATGACAGCCTTACAGTAGCAGTGTAGGCCCCTGAGAATAAGAACATTGTTCCCACAGCACAGGGCTTTCTCACACTCACTATTCTGAAGATAGGGCTGATCTGAGGATCATGCACTGCTGAGATCCTGTTAGATACAGAATAAGATGAGGACACACATTCTGACGTTAAGTGTAAATGTTTGCCCTGTGATAAATCGCAGAGGGATATTGAATATGTCTGTTTTGGCAGCTGTGGTTGTTATTGTCAATATAAAATTTGTAAAAAAGTGGTACATGTGATACAGTTAAAGTATATGTTGACTGTAATCCAGCCCTCATTGTACACAGTCATTCTCTGTTGTGTTGCAGTAAAAAACTGAAACTCAACTGAAAGCAAGAAATTAACTAACACTTGATGTAATACAAATAATCGTAACCATCAACTATTACTAATTCATTGCTGTTCGTTACGGTGCATGTCTGACATTTAGCATCTTGGTTACTGCGGTGGACATTGCAGTGTTTAAACCACTTTTGGTTTAGTAGTTTGCACATGTTTCCATTTTGTATTGAACAAAATATGAGGAAGTTAAACTTGTCATCTTTTCCGCTTGTGTTATAGCTGCTAAAGCACCAATAAAACTGTGAAGCTTAACCAAGAATTTTTTTTTTGGTTTGTTTGTCTTTTTGTGTATACCAATGATGTCCCTTTTAGCAGGTTAGGACCCAGAATTAAAAATGTGTTAGTAAGAAGTGTCACTGTTGTACACGTAGCTTGGTGTCTACTTGCAGCTGGCCAATATACTGGTTTCAGTACTGTAAGATTATGCGAAAGCTCCCTGTTATCATGGTCCGTTTGGTCATTGCAGTGTCTTTAACCGGTACAGGTAGCCTATGTTGTAGCAAAGAGCAAATGCTATATGCTGGATTAAGTTAATTATGCGAATTTCAGATATGATTGCGTAAACATCTTTTTACCAACATATCTGCTTTTAACTTTCAGACATAGTTCATTTTTTTTAATGTTTATAAAAGAATATGATATTGGATTCATTGGATTAAGTCACTTCATTTTTTGTGCCAATTTATTTATTTTTAAAAAATATTTAAATCATTTGTAACATCCAAACATTTCAAGATGCTAGTCTGATCCCTGGTCCAAGTCCGCAGGCGTGAAGAGAAAATTCACCTTTGTGTTAATGGTTGTGAGGTTTGTCAGCCGCATTGGCCAACGGTTAAACTGTGGGGGAAAAGTCTGGCCTGTTGACTGTCATTTTTTTTTTATGGAGGTCTGAGAGCACCCATGCCACACCACTGGCGCATCACCCTAACCACTCTGCAGCACAACCCAACTGTAAAAATAGATAGGAAAGATCGCTCTAGATATGCATGCGCACTCACATACAGACGCGTATAAGAAATAAGATATGCACACCTTCAGGTGTTGATGTGTGGCCTTTGTGGGGGCGACCTCACTTAAGGAAGAGAAATGAGACGAAGAGATATGAAACCACAAATAGTACATTTAACTGACGCTGAGTGAACATCAATTCAGTGAACCACCTTTTGTTCGGAGCTGCCATTGTTTAGAGTCACCCTTTTTGACCTTCAGCTGATGGTTAAACTGCAGTGGGTCCTCACATCCACCAGGTGGCATAAGATTCATGGAGAAGACAGAGTACTTATTACAGAGGCCTCAAACATGTGACAATAGCATGGACGTTTACTACATTAGTTTTATATATATTAAAAAAAATGAACGGATACTTTTTTTAGTAGTATTTGTTTTTTCTTTTTAATGCAAATGCAACTAAAAAAAAAAAAGAGGTGCTCATTTATATCCCAGAAGCACACCAATACACACTCTAGAAACTTGGGAAACACAAACTACACTAGATGCAAGGCTAAATTTATATAATACATATCAAAGGTCAAGCATAGTGAAAAGTCTTCAAGGTAAGGAGCACCATACTGGTGGAGAAACAGTAAAGAGAAGCAGTAAATGAGAACAGTAGTGTAGTGTTGGGCATGCATGCCTTGACTGAAAGCAAAGTTTCAGTGTTTTCACATGCTTGTAAACCAATACTCCCACTGCAGCTGCAATGCAAAGGCATCATTATGTTAGTGTCGCAATGACATGCAGGAACACAAAGTTATTTAGGGTAGTTAAAAAAAAGAAGGAAAAAACTCAGTATGTCAGGAATCCTGGCATCCTTAATTTTGTGGTTTACTCCCAAAGACTAAAACATGTTCTGATAAGACAAACAAAACGGCAATCTGATATGCTGGCATTGGTGCTCCTCCTCCGTCATTCTTTCTCCCCTCAGGTAAGGTGCAATGGGATTACAGTCTGTGATGCTGGAGGCCTCACCTGGGGGAAAGAGGAAGGCGTGGCCAGGGTCATGTTGCACCGGGGTAAAGGACACAGGTGGATGAATCGGATTTGTGTTATGAAAAGCAGCTGTAGAATAGTTATGAAAACAATGGTGTTAATCTCCAGCTGTGGTCGGTACAACTTCGTGATTGATGACTCTGCTATAGCAGCTGTTCATGAGTGTTCTACAAGGAGTCGAGCAGAGTAGCAGCAAACAGCGCAGGTAAATTTATGACTCATGATTAATAAATAACTTGGTTTAATATCCTCAAAGAGTTTTAATTCGGTATGACAGTCATGACCGCTGATTAATCTGTAAAGGCTTTGCTTTGGACACTTCGCGGGATTCGTGCAAGTGATTGGATCTGAGCAGCCTCAGGTTTCTCTCAGCAACTCCCAGCAAAGATTAATCTCTAAGAGTAAGTACATTTCTCAGAATTTCATCATATAGAAGACAAGCCCAGAATTGCCTTCAGTTCTCCGTAGTATCATTTTGTTTGTCGTAAAGTAGTTAATATAGGATTGGTGAGCTCTGGGGAGTTATGGGAGAATCTGTTTAGAAAAACCGCAGTGATTTATAGACTTCTGTTTGTGGTGCTATGGTGTAGGTAAGCATGGTAACGCAGTGTAATGAGTTACAAGACTGATAAATGCATCTGAGCTGGGGGACATAAGCAGCCATGTCATTGTGTCTTCTACTTCGTGTAGAACTCTATAAAAGCCTGCACGGCAATCATGTCCAAGGAAACCGCTGACTCCGACGGTATGTCATATGTTTATGCTCTTTATACTTTATTTAACATGCTTGTCTTTATACATCTGAAGATATCTATATCTGATCTGTCACCACATGATGTCAGTGCCGTATATAGCAGCCTATATCTGAGTTAATGGGTAGGTTAAAATGGTAAATGATTTCTGTGAGGCTTCAGAGTTAAACCCAAAAAGTCAGAAGGATCGTGAGGCCCTGCTTTCATGGCCAGGTGATGCTATGACAGTAATTTTGGCCTCTTGTGGAAACCAGAATCCCTTTGAGATATTAACAGAATTTCACTACATACAACTGCTTGATTTGCAATTATACACATCCATTGTCAGACTACTGCTGCCTACTTGTTAAATGTTATTCTATGATTGCGTGCAAACTGTCTCTGGGTGCTAAGAGTCTGTCTCACAGGCCTTACATGGGAGGTGAGGGCAAACAACCGCCCCTACCACAAACTGAAGAAATTCTTTCTGTTTTTCCGCTGGGGGCACTACGCGGTGAGTCAGGCACGCACGTTTCTTTTATACACAGGTTAATGTGTTGATATGTACGTCCCCTGTGCTCCTCTCTAACTCTCTGTGGCTCTCTGTATTGGTTGCCAGGACAATGTGGTGCGCAGCTACAAGTACTCCCCCCTGACTTTCCTACCCCTGACGCTGTTTGAGCAGTTCCAACGAGCAGCCAATCTCTACTTCCTCCTCATGGTGGTGTTGCAGGTCAGACTATCGTCATGCATTTCTGTCTCGCTCTTTTCACAGGCTTTTTTTTTTTTTTTTTGAAGTCTATAATATTTACAATTTTAGGTTCTTTTATGGGCTCAGATATTGCATTTAGTAGAATATTTTTTTTATTGAATTTTGAATGGACTCAGTGGCGCAAGAGTAATGCTTTTACATGACATCATGCTGTCTCTCAAAGTGTCTGACACTGTCTTTTTTAGGTGTCTATAAATATTGTGTTTCTTATCTATATAAAAGTGAATGGACAGAAAAACACATTGACACTTTCAAACTTTTTCTAGCACTTTGAACCATTCAGTTGTATTACTTGTGGGAGGCCTTTTCTGTGTGTATATATTTAAAAAAAAAAAGAAAAAGAAAAAAGTTTTTCATCCAATCTGTGTACTCATGCTCACATGTAGTGTGTTCCTGCCATCTCATCCATACCGTGGTACATCACCATCATCCCACTGTTAGCCGTTCTCACTGTGAGAGGGATCAAAGACCTCGTCAACGATATGGTGAGACCACCAGTAGTATCCCCGTGCTTGTTTCTTGGATTTGGGATGGCTTAATATCTCTGGCCTGCCTTCTCGCACACAGACACACAAGTTAAAATCAAATATATGAGCGGCCTCACACGTGCATTTATGCTCTTCGCACTTAAGCATGAATGCACTCTTTTCTCTCCTTCATTGTCCTCATTGACTCCTTGTCCTCTACTCATTGACAAAACCAGTCATCCCAGTAGCATTAATTTTCTCTCCTATCATTAAAGCTTTTCCTTTTAAATGCAGGCGTGATGTTTTGCATGGAGAATTCTCTGGTTAAGTGCATCACTGAGTTACGGTCGTTAACAGCTCTGGGTGAAACGCTTGCTTGACCCCTCTCTATTGACTAATCATTTAGTGGAGGGTGTAAATCTCCCAGCTGGTGTCACTGTAGAGCCCCATAATGGCATTTCTCCTTTCTCCTCTCTCCTGTTCAACCTTTCATGGCCACTCTCACTCTCTCCCGTGCTCTCCGTCTATCGCTCTTATCCTCCATCCTTCTCAACCCATCTCCATCTTTTTTCCCCCGTTCCCCCTTTCTCTCCTTCCGCCCGTCTCCTTCCCCCTGTCCATCTCTGATCAAGGCGAGAAGACGCTCTGACTCTGAGATTAACTCCAGGCCCTGTGACGTACTCGTTTCTCAGAGGTGAGGACAAAGACGGTGTGTTATTCTCTCAGGAGTCAGCACATTTCCACTTTGAAACAGCCCTCTAATGAAACTCTAATGAAGTGTGAATGAGTGAATCCCTGGATGCGCCTTTGTGCATACGAGTAAGAAAACTATGACTAACCTCTTGATGACATCTCTTATCTCAAGAATCTACTTGAGTCTGTTTCTGAGAATAGTACATTTATGATGTTATGCTTTCCTCTAAAGACCACTAGACAGTAGAACTGATGTGTAATATTGTCACTGACTTAGAAAGTGTTAAGTGCATGAAAAACACACCAGTAAAACAATTCTGTCAAGGCCCTGCCACATGTTCATCAAAATAAACCCCTAGTATATTCACGTAAGTAGTGAGAGGTTACTTAAAATAAATATCTCAATGTTTCTGATATTATCACTATTAAAATAAAAGTAAAACTAATTTCTCTCTTGTTCTGCTTGTGTGTTTGTGTTTTTTTCTTTAGGTGTTGATTATTGATCCTGTTTTTAATGTGACATCAAACCAAAGATTTTATTTGGGTTGCGCTAACAAATTATATGATGTACATTTTTCTTAACTGTTTCTCAGTTTCACCAGGGCACAGTGGAAAGATGTGCGTGTTGGGGATGTGGTGCGGATCCACAAAGACCAAACCATCCCTGTGAGCTTCACAATTCATAATGCTTTCATGTGTATATGTGTCTGATTGGTCACACATACTGTTAACCTGGAATGTAGACAGTAGTTAAACTGTCTGCTATCTGCTTGTTTCCTACTGTTAAGTTTTTATATTTTCTGTCTGTCCGTCCTTCCAGGCGGATCTTCTCCTGCTGTGCAGTTCAGAGCCGCACAGTCTGTGTTACGTGGAGACAGCTGATATTGATGGGTGAGTAACACAGCTAACCTAATCAATTCAGTCATTCTGATGCATCAGTATAATCGTATAAAAAGACCTCAGTTCATTCATTCTGTAACATTTATGTACATGTAAGTGGATACATGTCATAGATAGACAGATACCGAGTGAAATGCATGGAAATTCAGGATAAATACAAAATTTTTAATTACATATGATTCCAGCCTGTGCCCCTTGCTGCCTGTTGTCCCCTCTCTCTTGTGCCATTACTTCCTGTCTGTGTTGACTATAAAATAAGGGCCAAAAAAGAAACAAATTTGCTGATTCACATCGGCCGGAGCGTTGACATGTCTGGAATGCTGTTGTTGCTGTGTTAATTAGTGACATTCACTATCCATTAGCCTACATTTTGGACGCACACAATTTAGAAGAATTTACAAATGGAAACTGTGCAAAGGTTTTAGGCGGGTGTGGGAAATAAAACGCCGTAAACTAAGAATGCTTTCAAAAATATAAATAATGATTGTTTGGTTGTTTATTTTTATCAGTTACTACCCTTTGCCTTCAAACTAGCATCAATCCTTATGGATACACTTGAACAAAGTCAGGGAGTTAGGATCGTAGGCGCAGTGGTCGGCCAGACTTAGTGCAGCAGATGAGTCAAAATATGAAATATATGTCTGTAGCAGAAGGCAGTTTGTTCATTAAAGGGCTGGAGAATGGTACAATAATGAATGTCTTCAGGCAACAGTGAAGCATGGCGGAGGTTCCTTTCAAGTTTGGGGCTGCAGTTCTGCAAATGTAGTTGGGGGTTTGGTCAGGATTAATGGATTAATGGTGTCCTCAATGCTGAGAAATACAGGCAGATACTTATCCATCATACAGTACCATCAGGGAGGCGTATGATTGGTCCCAAATTTATACTGCAGCAGGACAAAGCCCCCAAACATACAGCCAAGGTCACTAAGAACTATCTTCAGAGTAAAGAAGAACTAGAAGTCCTGGAAGTGATGGCATGGCCCCCACAGAGCCCCGATCTCAGTGTCATCGAGTGTGTCTGGGATTATATCAAGAGACAGAAGGATGAGGAAGCCTACATCCACAGAAGATCTGTGGTTAGTTCTCCAAGATGTTTGGAACAACCTACCACTCGAGTTCCTTCAAAAACTGTCTGGAAGTGGAACTAAGAATTGATGCTGTCTTGAAGGCAAAGGGTGGTCACACCAATTACTGATTTGGTTTAGATTTCTCTTCTGTTCATTCACTGCATTTTGATAACTGATGAAAATAAACTGTTAACACTTCCATTTTTGAAAGCATTCTTATTTTACAATATTTAAAACCTTTATTATATTTAGTATTTCAACAGGTGCCCTATGAACGGTTAGACATGTTATCTGTCTTCTTAACTATTGTTATAGTGAGTCAGAGGAGTTAACTACAAAGTTTCAATAAACTTTTTGTCCTTCATACAGAGAGACCAACCTCAAGTACCGGCAGGCACTTGGTGCTACGCACAACGAGCTGACCACTCACCCCTCAGAGGAGGCCCTTGGTTCCTTCGATGGTAAATAGATGTTTTCTATTGTATGTTTTGTTTCATAAAATGTGTCAAAATAAGAGTGAATATAAACTCTTATTTTACAGGCGTTGTACTCTGTGAGAAACCCAACAATCGCCTGTACACCTTCAGAGGTCAAATGCACTGGCGAGGAGAGTGTCTTCACCTGGATTACGAGCACATGCTCCTGAGGGGGACAATCCTACGCAACACAGACTTTGCCTATGGCTTGGCCATATACACTGGTACTGTAAGAAAAATGAATTCAGTTTAGAGCTGCAGATGTGGCTATGGATTTCTGTTGAACTTCTGTGTGGGAGAGAGGGACGTAAAGATTCAGTTTTGTTCATAAAAATTATACCACCCATTGTCAGACTGTTCTGTTGAATATAAAATGGCAGTGATGCAAAAATAGAGCACTGGTACATCCAGTATTTATACAGAATATAGACTAAATATACACTATACACAGCATGGCACATAGATGGATATAATAACAGATAAAACTAAAACAAAAGGTTTTAAAATCACCTATCCTCAAGACACCTTGTACTCTGGCCTCCACTTACTTCAATGACAGTTTTTATTATGTGGAATATAGTCTGCTGCTAATTATGGTGCTAAGTACTTAACTCTTGCAGCTGTGTAAACGCAAATTTCAAGCTCCTCCTGGCTTTTAAGTGATCATTGATCGGATATTACCGGACCAGGCAGAAGTGTCATAGATCTCGAAGCTATGACCCTTTCAGTTCTGGTGAAGCAGATCAATAGATCAAATTCTTCCAGAGATGGGTTTTATGCCATTCGTCAGAAACCGGCGACCGGCGTGACCCCAGCTCAGCCCGATTATAACTCTAATCAACCTCACAGTTGACGTACCCTACGTTAAATTAAGCACGATCAAAGCTGACATATTTCTACTGTCGTTACACTAAGTTGGAATCAGTTTCATGTCATTTTCACACATGAAGTTCAACAGATTTCAGTTTATGTGAGATGGAGACAACATCACCGGAAAACATAATGTGATACTTTATTGATCCCAGTAAGGGAAATTCTCTCTTCCCTTGACCTCTCGGTGCTGGGATCAGACACCCCCGGAGCTGGAAGGGATTCAGCGTCTTGCTCAAGGACATGTCAGCTGAAACTTGCTGACACGAGGGCTTGAACTCTCACCCTCTGGCTGCAGGATGGTCCTCTGACTCACTCGGCCGGGTCGCCGTAGCGGCAGCATCTAATCGTTGTCTGTTTCATGCCAGGCGCGGACACGAAGATCCTGAGAAACTGCGGGAAGCTGAGAGTGAAGATGACTCAGATGGAGAAAGTTTTCAACAACGTGGTGATCGGGGTGAGTGGGTAAAGGGCATGGGGATGATGAGCATGAACCACTACTTGAAGAAGTTGTAAACATGTGTGTCTGTACTCTGGGTTTCTAGATAGTCCTGTCTGTGCTGCTGGTAGCTCTGCTCCTTGCCATTGGCAGTGGCGTGTTCTCGAGCCAGGTCATGAGCCAGACAGGGGTTCTTCCTACTCTGGTGGTTAACGGCAATCCAGCCTACACCGGATTCCTTGTCTACTGGAGCTACATCATCCTTCTCAGCCCAGCCATGCCCATATCACTCTACATCTCGTTAGTCCCATCTACAATACTGCAGTCGTTTCTGGGTGGTTGACAAGAGGGGGGAGGAAATCACCTGTGTGTGTATATTGTGCTGCTGTGTATATATGTTTGCATGCTGTGTTTCCGCAGATTCGAACTGGTCCACACGGTCCACAGCTTGTTTATTGGCTGGGATTTGGAGATGTATTGGCAGCAGGCGGACAGACCGGCCCAGGCCAGGAATACTTCACTGAACGAGGAGCTCGGCCAAGTGGGATACCTGCTGAGTGACAAAACTGGGACGCTGACCCAGAATCGTCTGCTCTTCAGACAATGCAGCATAGCTGGGGAGATTTATGGTAACAATAACAACCAGGTCATTCTATTCTAGATCAATTGCTAATCAAAAACTGTCACATGTCTTTTGTTAAATAATTTCTTTCACAAAAGCTACTCTCTTCTTATGTTTATGTGATTTATGTTGTTTTTTTTTTGTTTTTTTTACACAGTGAGAACGACTTAAGAAATGTTTTGTCTTCAATTCAAGTTTCATCTCTATCTGTTCATGTAGCATCAAACAACACAAATTGTCTTGAGATGCTTCATAGAACCTTAAACCTGAACCCCCCCAGAGCAAGCACCAAGGTGACAGTGGCAAGGAAAGCTCGATGTCTGTTTTTGTAATGCCAAGACAAAACGAATTGTTTGCTCTTCTTCTTTTGTAAAAATATTTCTGTGAATTCCCATTTGTCTGTGAGTACTCACAGAATATATAATATATAACTCTAAAACTGTTAGTAATTCCAAAGTTAAGAATTGGGCACGTGTTGAATGTTTGTCCATCTCAATGGGAAAGAGGCACTGAGACGATGGGTTGAGGCTATAAAGTGAATGTGTAAATAATTTTCCCCTTTTCAGACAGACTATATTTAATAGTCCAGTCTGTGTCCAAGAATATGTGTGGAGTGCAAACACTGCAGCTTATGTGATTCACAGTGTTCTAAAAGCAACCTTTCCTTGGAGGCTCGCAGTGGAACAAAGATTGCTCTGGGGAGACGGGCTCACATAAAGCCCTGATGAATGTGATTTTCTAGAAAGGCAACAGCCTTGTAGATGTCTGACAAATATTGAAACTGTACACCTTGTCAGAATCCAATCAAACATATGTAGTTTGTCTGAGCCACTTCCTGGTTCAGCCCGTATGTCAGCTTTCATTCCTCTGTGTGTTTGTTCTAATAATGCACTCTACTCTCTCATTAAATGTAATAATGTCTTCTGTTATCATAGGTGACGCATCAGTCAAGGCAGAAGATGTCGAGGTATCATATAATTACACTCCAATCTCCAGCTTTGAGCTGTGTTGTGCTCTTTCTTCTCCTCTGTGCACACTAATGTTTGTTGCGCGGTGTTCTTGTCTTTCTTTGTTCAGCCCATGAATTTAAGCTGGAATCCGTTCTCCCGCGGTGATCTTTTCATGTCAGCCCCCAGCCTCGTGGAGAGGCTCAGAGGACAGCAGTGTCCTCTGAGCAGACAGTTCCTCTCTGCTCTGGCTTTATGTCACACGGTTATGGCCGAATGGAAGGAAGGTGTGTGTTTTGTGTGTGTCATCGTGTCAGCGAACCGAGCCAAACTCACTCTTTTTGGTTGCCAGTGGTAATTTACTTACATATGTAATTTCACTGCTAGTCTGAGCAAATGTTTTCTTTTTGGCACAATGGCCCGTTACTAGAAAAACATGTTGTGTGTGACCACATCTTCCCAGAGACCCCAGTTTATCAGGCTGCATCCCCAGATGAGGAGGCTCTTGTTGGTGCAGCCAGGGAGCTGGGCTGGGTCTTCCTTTCAAGGACAAGAGATTTTATTGTCATCTCTGAGTTGGGAGTCACCCGCCAGTATCAGCTACTGGCTCTGCTGGACTTTACCAGCAAGAGGAGACGCATGTCTGTGCTGGGTGAGAGTAACCCTCTGAACACACACAAATATAATATCTTTTCATTTCTCGCTGGACCAGCTGAAATGTTCTCCTGTCATCTCTCATAAGTGAAAATCCCACTTTTGTCCGTACTTTTTCCTTTCAGTGCGGGAGCCAGAGGGTGGGTTAAAATTATACTGCAAAGGGGCAGATATAGTAATCCTGGAGAGACTGCAGAGCGACTCTCCACACCAGGAAAGTACTGAAAAAGCTCTGCAGGTAAAGTATCAAAGCACGCAGATTCCCCCTGTTTTAGGTCACCATGCTAAGTTAAGTGCACAGTTCTTTTTGTTTTTGATTTTTTAAATACTCAGTGTACAACATGTTCCTTCGTTGTTATCAGTTGTCCGGTCATTAAGGCGTCTTCCTACTATTGACAATCGTGAAAGATCTGTTTAAGGTTTTTGATCTATGATCAATAGTGTTTTCATGAAAGGATCAGGCTAGTCATCTCCTTCTCACTCCTGCCCAGACAGCGGAGGCATCCCTGTCATGACTGAAACGTTTATCTTGTCTTCCTTTTTCAGTCGATCATTCAGTTCTGCCTGAAAGATCACTCTCAGTAAATGATGTGCAGCCTATCAAAAACCGTGTTAACTTATCTTCTGTCAGTTGTTTGCTGAGGCCTGTCTGAGGACGCTGTGTGTTGCGGTTCGATCTGTTCCTGAGGCATCGTGGGAGCAGTGGAGTAAAACTCTAACCCAGTCTGCTGTCATGGCAACCTGTGAACGTGACGCACTGCTGGAAAAGTTATATGATGAGATGGAGGAAGACCTGCAGGTGGGTTTAATGTTTAACCTCTATTAAAAGTGGGGTCTTATTCAGAAACTGCGATCAAATCATCAAACCATTTCTCATATTGAGACTGAACCACACAGTTAGGCCCAGAAATATTTGGACAGTGACACATGATTTGGGCCCTGCATACAACCTTATATTATCTGAAATGAAACATCAGTGCAATGGAAGAGACTTTCAGGTTTAATTCAGGTGGTTAAACAAAGATATCCTTTGAAACACTGAGGAATTACAACCATTATTATACAAAGTTTCCTCATTTATGGGGCTCAAAAGTAATCGGACAAATTAACATTATCCTGAATAAAATGTAAATTTTTTTCGTATTTTTGAGAATCCTTTGCAGGCAATGACTTGCCTGAAGTCTGGAACCCATGGACATCACCAAACGCTGGGTTTAATCCTTTGTGATGCTTTACAGGGTCCTTTGCTGCAGCTGTTTTAAGTTGTTGCTTGTTTGTTGGTCTTCCTGCCTTAAGTTAGTGAAATGCAGCTCGATTGGCTTCAGGTCTTGTAATTGATTGCAGAATATTCCACTTCTTAGCCTTAAAAAACTCCTGACTTGATTTGCAGTTTGTTTTAGGCCATTGTCCATTGGTTCTGCGAAGCACTGGCCAATAAACTTTGCTGCATTTGGCTGAATTTGAGTGAAAGTATATCTGTTTTTCTTCACCATGGAAAGGATCCTGAGATCAGGCACCACTATTATCTTTGGTAGAAGTCTAGGCCTTCTTCAGTGCTCAATCTCATCAATGTGCTCTGTTTTTCTCAGAATGTTTGGCCACTCCCAACATTTCAGCTAGCTGGCGGATTTCATCTTTTTTTTTTAATTTAGTCTGTATACTTTCATTGGGATCTCCTTTGACCTCATGTTGTGGGTTCACAGCAACAGCTTACAAATACACACACCTGGAATCAACTCCAGATCTTTCACCTGCTTGAACGATGAAGGACTAACAACGGAATAGTTCATGCAGTCCATGAAACAGCTTTTGAATCAACTGTCTAATTACTTTTGGTCCCTTAAAACAGAGGCTGCTACTTATTAAAGAAAAGTCCCTAAACTCATCCTCCAGTTTGGATGTAAATTCCCTTTTTATATATATAACTGTATCTTTAACATGTTTTGGCAAACAACTAAAATAACAAAACTTGTGTCAGTGTCCAAATATATATGGACCTAACTGTACATAGTCTTTGACCCTTTTTAATTGTACTACTGTGTAATACAGTGAATATTATATATAAGTGCTAAAAAGAAATAATATCTCAGCTCCTGGGAGTGACGGCAATAGAGGACCGGCTTCAGGAAGGCGTTCCTGAGACTATTGCTCTTCTTCAAGAAGCTGGGCTCAAAGTATGGGTGCTGACTGGAGACAAAAAAGGTATTGTGATGTGTTGTAGCACAGGAGGGAGGAGGGAATGACACCATTTTGAATGATTCGCTGTAGCAACATAGAACTAAAGCGTAACTGTGCCTTCCCTGTGCTTCTAGAGACTGCAGTGAACATTGGATATTCTTGCAAATTACTGGATCCTGATGCCAGATTGCTGGAATGGCAGGAGCTGAAGTTAGTAATGATAAAAAATAAACCAATGCACATAAACACACACATGCACCCTCACTCCGTCCCATTGATCTGTTTGTTTCCCCCCCACAGACAGATACTCCAGTCCCCAGACCCACTGGTCAGTTTCTTCAAGGCCAGACAGACGGAGCTGTGGGCTGTAGACAAGGAGATGGCTGGAGCTTCAGAGAAGACGTCTGTGGTCCTCACTGGACCTGAGCTGGTAAACATCAGCCTGTACAGTAATTATATAACATCAAGATAAAAAAAAAATCACATATATTTAAGAACATAATTTGGTTTCATGAGAAATGATGGTGTCTCTTTAAGAGATTAAAAAATAGGTCAGTTGAGAGCAGAAATACACAACAACCCCCTAGTGTTTACCCTGTGATAAGGTACAAGAATTTAGATCCAAAAATAAAGGTGTGGAGACATTCATTATTTTTCTGTGACAGTTTGTCCTCTGGGGGCTGGAGCAGCTGCCATTGAGCAGAGGACTATCACAGGGCTAACACCGAGACATTCACATTCACACCTACAGCCAGTTTAGGATCATCAGTTAAGCTAATGAGCATGTCTCTGGAGGGTGGGAGAAGCAGAAGTACCCGGAGAACACCCACGCAGACACAGGGAGAACATGCAAACTCCACACAGAGAGGCCCCATGGGCCGATGGATACAAGCTCTGTGAGGCATCAGTGCTAACCACCAATCCACTGTGCCGCTTTGTTCATAGACAGTAGTTGGTTTTATTATAAAAATAAATAAATAAATGATTCCTTCAGAGACCATTTTCTATGCTGCAGCATCATACGGCAATCGTTGCCGAGGGAAACAACAATTGTTTATAGGTTGTTTGTACATTGGTGTGTCCTGTATTTGTGAAAATGGTGTCTCAGGAATTGTTTCTAGAGTCTGTTGCTCGCTCATTAGATTCTGATAATGGAAGGTAAACCTCACTGTTTACCTCACAAATCACACTTTTGTCCATGACTAAAAAGTTCATACTAGTTATGACAACATTTGCCACCAACAGGGTGAAATGAAAGTGTTAATGTTTTATATCCAATAGGATGACAGTCAGCTGATTGTGACATCCTAATGTGTAGCTGAGACGTATGTCTTAATATTGGAACAGAAGGGGACATTGCAGTCATATATCATATTTGGTCCCGTTTTGAATTGATGATACTGATCTTGGGGTTGCACCGCGTTTGTTCTGCCGGCCTGAAGGATTTGTAGTTTCTTTGCATCAAGATCCATATTTGAAGCTACTGGCATGGCTACATCTTTAAGGGTGTTTTGATTAACAGAGAAATTACTGTGCACACTTCTGTCCAGAACAAATTGACCTACAGCTCTGCATAGGTAGAGAACCTATGCAGAGCTGCTGGCCCACTCCAGCCCAGTAGGTGGCTTAACCCTGGTTTAACCTGGCCTTTGCCAAGTGTTCAGCAAATTCTGCATCTCATTTTCTTTTCTTTTTTTCAAATAGAGCTTCTGAGCTTCTGCAGAAATTCAGCCATACTGACCATCTGTCTATATTGACATTAAAAGTTTTGTTTCTTCAGACAGCCACTCAACATGTTGCTCATTTGTTCCTGCTGGATTCATGTCCTGATCTGTCCTGCACCCAGTTCTGGCTAGAAACTAATATATTGCATTACAAACCAGCTTATTTGTGCTGGAAAGGCCCAGGGCTGCATTCATAAACAAAAACTGTGCTTTTTCTTGTTTGTGCATAATGCCCTATTTGTATCAGTATCAGGTTTATTGACAAAGCATGTGAACACGTTGGACTCGTCTTGCAAACTTAAACACTATTGCATTAGGCATGCTGCAGAACGAGCACTTGAAAGCTTACAGCAAGGTTCAATCAATTGTATTTCTAGGCAGACATAGATTTAAATTGAGACAGAGACAACCCAATAATTCTAATCTTATCATTTTCTTATTACGAGCAGTGACCTCAACTGCATTATTTACTCCCAGTGTTGATAGTTTTATTGTTTTACCTAACTTCACCCACCAACTGTTCTCACAAGGAGCTGCTCTCAACAAGGTCTTTGAATTTTCTTGAGCAACTGGGTGTCCTGTTTGATGCTGTTTTGTCCCAGGCGGAGTTTGACCAGAGACCAGAGTGGGGGGCCACGTTCATGAGCATAGCAGACCACTGTCAGTCGGTGCTATGCTGCCGTGTAACACCTGCACAGAAGGCCGATATCGTCACACTGGTCAGGAAACATACCAACTCCGTCACTTTGTGCATTGGCGATGGAGCCAATGATGTGAACATGATTAAGAGTAAGTCGTGTGAATTGAATTGAGTTCTGTTTGTTCTGTCAATGTATTATAAATCTAATGTGTTTTCACATTTTGATCTGTATCCTTTCTCAACACTAGCGGCTCACATTGGAGTGGGGCTGGCAGGAGTGGAGGGAGGTCAAGCGGTGCAGAATGCAGACTTTGCTTTCTCCCAGTTCAGGTTTCTGCAGAGACTGCTTCTAGTCCACGGCCGCTGGTCCTATCGTCGCATTTCCCTCTTCCTGCGCTACTTCCTGTTTAAGACTTGTGGTTTTGCTCTTGTGCACATATGGTTTGGTTTATTCAATGGCTTCAGTGCTCAGGTTAGAGACGCGTGGAAATTACATAACGTCAGGTTATGGTCTGAACACACAGAAAACTTTCTGCACTTCTCCAATTTGTATTTATCTTTCAGTCTTTGTATGAGACATGGTTCATAGCGCTCTACACGGCCTTCTACACAGCAGCCCCAGTTATGTGCATTGCCATTTTTGAGCAGGTGAGGTCTTTATCAACCAGTGAATCAGGTAAAGATGAGTGGCATGAAACATGAGCTTTCCTTTTTGTGTTGTAGGACGTGAGTGCAGAAAGCAGCTTGAAACTGCCCGAGCTGTACAAGCACAGACAGAGGCAGCAGCGCTCCACTTATGTGACCTTGTCCTTGTCGCTCTTGTACGCCGTCTACGCATCCCTCATCCTCTTCTTCATCCCGTTTGGAGTTTTCTACGACTCAGCCTTGGACTACCAGACCATGGCGGTCACTGTCTCTATGGCAGCTATGTTCGCTGCCACCTTTGAGGTCAGGATGACTTTTTAATGTATGCAGGAAAAAGATACTCAACTATTAATGACATTTTGTCATGATCAAGATCTGTGGACTGCCACCAGTCATAGTTAAGTATTGGTGTATCACAGAAATCTTGTAATTAATTTTACAAGGTGTATCCTTAAACTGTTGTATTTAATCTCTTTGTAAAAATGTCCCCGAGTCCGTTTCTCATTACATCTATTTGAATTTGATTGTGTTCTATTATTTCCTGCCCTGTTGTGTTTTATATATTATCGTATTTTATTGTATATGTTGGATGTTTCATCAAAGTAACAACTAAAAAGAGACAGTATGGTCTCATTTCTGAAGCAGTAATATTTGTTACCTGATCTCTATTGTACTGTACATCCACTCATACCATTATCCTCTAACAGCAGTGTTTTGTGTTTGTCAGGTCGCGCAGCTGACCAGATACTGGACCAAGTTCAGTTTGGCGGCTTTGTTTGTGTCCTTTTTGCTGTTCTTCATCTTTACCAGGATCACACACAGCAACCGTCTCTTTGAGAAAGCGCCCAACGATTATTTCTTCGTTGGTAATTATACTGTATTAATTCCAGGCCTTTTTTTTTTTTCTTGCTTGATGTTGGTTCAGGCTGGAGGCATATTCACATCACATCTCTGGAATAACTGCTGAATTTGATTCAGATGGATACACAAAATGTCTACTACATCCACACAACGAGAGTGGTCCATTTCAGTGGTCATTTAATGTTGTATTCAGTTGATCCTGAGGAAAACAAGGATCCATCATTATTTACATGGACAGGTTTGATTGCCTTGTATGCTCTTTTCTTCAGGTGTGTCTGATAAGGCCTTTGTCGATCCAGTTGTGTGGCTCACAGCTCTGCTCACATCATGGACAGTTATTTTGCCCTCAGTAACCAGTCATGCCATCTGTGTCATTCTTGCCCGCCTCGACAATCACAAGGTAAGACATCTTTGTGTGTGTACGAAATGAAAAGATCCACAACAATGACACTCCTTGATGGCAGCAGCCTGACACAGACACAGACACACACACAAACACGGTTTAGGAACAACTGAAAAAACATGAAAAACACCACAGGGTGTTGACCTGAACTCCAAATTCACTGGATTCACTGATCAAGTATCTGTGAGATGATCCACAGAGGCCCCTCCCCTCAACCCATAGCACCCAAAGGCCCCCACTATCATCACAGGACATCCTCAGAAGACCCATGTCCTGTTTTGGAGGCACAAAGGAGACCTACACAATGTTAGGTCATAATGTTATGCCTGATTGGTTTAAATGTTTACCTCTCAAAAGATTCTCAGTCATCCTTCATCACTGTGAGTCTAAAACAAAGCTCAACCAGCAGGCCTTATTCAGTCAGTCAGACTTAGTCACAGCTAGAATAATCAACAGATGTTCTTAAGTAAAAAGCTAAACTCCCACCAGTCACTTCAAACGGAGTCACGAGGATGAGTGGCAAATGTCTCCAAGAAACATCACGCAAATCCAGTTGCCTTTGGTTTATGTTTCGGCTCATCTTTGGTCCTGATATGTCATCTTTTGTAGACAATTAATTAATTACAACAGTTTACCTGTACTACTGGAGTTTGATAGTTGTCATTCTCAACTTGCTACGATTTAGGTCCATAGCACATCTCCGCAGCCCGTAGAACTGAGGTCGCCGTTCAGGAGAGGGGCGTCTCACCGTCGTTCCTCCTACGCCGTCTCTCAGGGAGCTGGGCCTGGACGCCTCATCACCTCAGCGACCTGCATCCGTAACACAACACTGCCAGTGGATGAGAAGGTGACTACAAGTAGCAAACCCACTGACGTACAGGACCAAGCTTAATGTGTGAACAATGGCTAATGCATTTATACTTTCATACTGAAAATATGTCATACTCATTGTTGCGTTAACATACAACTGAAAGGATTACACATTATGTTTCTGAATGTCCAAGCTGTTCTGCAGGTACGTAGTGTGTAGTGGAGCCGTCACTCTATTGTATGGCTTCTATTTTTCAATAAACTGAAAGATTGATATCCAAAATATATCATTCACCGTCAATCTGGTTTCTTACCTTTACAGCGAAAGGCTTCTTCTGTCTGAATACCTCTTGGCTTTTTTCTGTGAGACTTTTTTCTTCTTTTTTTTTTTTCCGCGGAGGCCACAGGAGGTTTCCTTTGAAGATCAATCCAAACACAATAAACCGACAGCACTGCTTTGTTTTACAATCGTTTTATTTGTTAATTTATTTCAAAACACGCAATTTACCCATATTATCCTTTTAAGTTTTTATTTTTCTGTAACAGTTATTACTCAGATTTTTTTCCTTCTCAAAAGTCTCAACTAGAGTGAAACAAAAAGTCCTCCACAGGCTCTCCGGCTTCTGCAGTGGGAGGAGGGAAAAGAGGCTTTCTGATCAGACGTGAGCGGGTTTGATCCCTCGTTTCTGTGTTGGTGGAGGTGTTTGTGTGTGTTTGTGAAAGGTTTACACCAGGGTGTGTGAATGTACGTGTGTGTGTGTGTGTTTGTGTGTGTGTGTGTGTGTTTAAGTGCAATATGTGGAATGTCCACACGGCCGGTGAATCACGGGACCCGTAGAGCAGCCCGGAGAGCTGAACATTGTCTTCTAGGTTTGGCAGCCAGATTGTCGTACCTCTGATTTCATCTTTGGTTTCAGCAAACACTCTCAAAAGGCAGACTCACCCTCTCCAGCATGTGCCTGTGTCTGTTTGTGTGTCTGTCTGTCTGTTAGAGTGCAATATAAGCCACCATCTCCAGACGACTTTGTAAACTCAAGTAAGTACAATGTAAGTGTCTTTGCATTGATTGTGGCCCTTCCTTGGCGCTGGGGACAAAGACAGTCAAACATTGTAGCGCAATGGAGCCATGAGCGGGGAGGATCAGCTTGCAAGCATCAACATGGACTCCATTTGGATGTCAGTGGCAGTTTGGGGCATTCGTGTAAAGCTAGATGACATCAGTCTGGTGAAACACGGGGCGCTGTAGTGCTCCTCTCTCCCCAGCCACTCCCTAGCGTACCTCGAGTGACTGGGGTTGCTCCGCCCACGCTGGGCTCGTGAGATGAGTGGGTCAGTGGTCGGGGGAGACGAGATCATGGAGGTCAAAGTGGGAGCGGGCACGTTTAAATGCTGAGGGGAGGGGAGGGGAAGGGAGGGGAGGGGAAAGGGGTTGAGGGTTATACACTCTGACCCAGCAGCAACGATTAAGATTGGGGGGGTCAGGTGTTTGCATAGTTCTCTGTGCAAAAGCCACCAACCGGAGCCATTTTTTATTCCTCGCGGCTGGTTACATCATCATTAGATTAGCAGGAAATCTTGGCAGGTGATGGGAATCATGGACTTTGCACCACTTTTTTTTTTTCTTTTTTTTTTTGTGTACTCCTGCCACACACTACTGGGAGGCAAGAGGAAAAGAAGCGGAGTGACGGAGGATGGAGGTGTGGATTTCAAATGCCTAATGGGTGTATGGCGTCGAGCTCGAGCCTGAGGTGGCGGTGGAAGATGAGTGAGGGGTGGCGGCGGTTTGGCAGTCGGGCACTACAGCTCGTCAGCGATTCAGAGAGCCTCTTTTCCCGCGATTTTTTGTTCTTCCGTCCTCCCCTTCCTCCTCCCCACTGGCCTGCCCTCTCTCTACCTTTTTTCTTGTTTTGAAACTGATTGTCTTCTACCATCACAAAGACACTTGGTTCTGATTGATTAACAGGTAACAGAAGAGGGAGAGCACAGTGTGACTGGGGGTGTCCACTTCAGTCCCACCGGCAGCCTGTTCCACCCCGCGGGGAAACGACACACGCATATGCTGTTTGACAGCAAATGCTGACGGCATCTCGGGGCTGGACGACCGGCTGCCGCGTGGTACTGCGGTTGGTTGGTCAGTAACAAATGGTTTCAGATTTTTTTGCATGACAAATATTGCAACCCATAGTAAAGGAACGTAAAATAGAAAACACTTTGTCTTCCACATAGGTACAAATGAACACATATACACAGATTGAAGAAAAGCATGTAGACAGACATACAGGTATATTCAAAGCCGCTCAGGCCTGCGTGTGTCCCTCTGATTAACTCCAAGTAAACAGCCCGTCTTTGGAAAAGCAAGACACACCTTTCAGGACCCGAGCGAGGACCACAAGCTGAGGAATGAAGATTGAATGCTATTGATTGGGAGGAGAGGAGTTTGACCTCCCCCAGCACACACTGCCCCCTACTGTCTGGATTTATATACATCAAAGAAACATGGGGAAAGGGGAAGGGTTGCAACAACACATGCACACAACCAGTGAATCCAACAGTGACGGAAATTCTAAAAACAAGGACCCCTCCAATGCCTACGACCCAAATCCTCCCACCCTTTTTTTTTGTTTATTTTGATAACCAAAATAATCCCCATCCCTCCTCCACCCACTCCCGAGTCTTTCCATCTTCCTCCTCTCCCCACAAAATCACAGGTCATTCCTGTTGGTTTCTATACAGTTATACAATATCCATGCACAAAAGAAAAAAGCGCACCTTCTTCTCAACAGGAGGTGCTGGTCTTTAATATTCTAAGAACATCAGGAGCACTTGAACACACCCAGGAACCTTCAAAAGTAACTGTGAAACTTTTTTTTTGTTTTTTTTTGTTTTTTGTTTTTTCAGAGAAAAGACAACTTAAAGGCAGAAGAAAGCTAACAATGAATATAAGGTTATTCCTCCTTTGGTTTAACATCAAATTTTTGGTTTATAATTCAGCCCAAATCATATTTTCATCATTTCTTTCATTTTTTTGTTTCTCTATATTTTTTTCCCCCCCTCTTTGAATGTACCCGCGTGTGAGAGAGCTTCGAGCTAACCGTCTACGGTGAATTAGCTCACGCCCCTCTCTCTGTGTAATAGCCTTCTCGTCTCTTCTTTTCTCGTGTAACCCTCCACAGAAACATTCACAATGTCTTTTCCTTTATGAAAACAGTTAAGTACATGCCGTAGCAAAAACAAACAGGAGAACGTACGAGAAAAATAAGCAAACAAATAAAAGGAATTTAACAGTATAAAGCTTCAAGTCACAAGTTCCAAAACTAACTATCATAGTATCATAGTTTCATAATCATTGTTATCATTAGCAGTATTATTTTCAGTTTAAATTACATAAAGTTTACATGAAAGGTTTTTGAGGTATTTCAGAATTAATTGTCAACACACGCCTACCAAGTCTTAGCACTAGCCAGGGGGAAAGGTTGACTGGACAGACGAGGTGGAGGGAGGAGAGAGTTTGTGTTTCTAAACTGTCAGTGAGTCGTCCACACTTTCCCAGTGCAGCCTCTGTGCTTGCACGCAGTGGACAGAGAAAGAGAGAGACATTTAGTGGTCAGGTTTTACATCTAAAGCCCTCTAAGTGCTTAGATTCACAGCCTTTTTTTTTTTACTTTTTTTTTTACCCCCCTCTTTCTCTGTTACACAAAAATATCTCTGATGAGAGGAGGGTAAAGCGGCTGGGAGTGTAAGCACACCGGGCGGAGAGCGAAAAGAAAAACACGAAAGGCTGAGAGCTAGTAGAAGATCGACGATACAGTAACAAAGACTCTGACAGATTAAGGAGCAACATATAATTTTGTTTCAAATAAATAGTGTATAGAAAATGTTTTATAGACTTTCTACATGATAAAGTGCTTGTATTCTAGTGTATCAAGATGGAAAGTCAATATGGGAGAAAATGCTGACACAGCCCCCACTCTGTGTCCCTCTCTTTGGCCCCCCCTTCCTGTCCATCCAATTATGGGTGCATTGTCTGTGTGAGTGCATGTTAGGAAATGTGTGTGCTGCTATATGCATGTGTCTGCATGGCTGCTTGTGTCTTTGTGTGTGTCTGTGTGTGTGTGTCCAGTGCAGTCCCACCCGTGGTTGAAGGGAAAAGGCACTCAACTCTGTCTGCAAGGCAGCCACCTCCTCCGATTGTGGCACGATGCAGTCCGACTGCGCTGTTAGTGTGAATGTACGTGTAGTCCGTGTGTGTCTGTCTGTAAATGTCTGGGCAAAGAGGGAGGGAGGGGGCTCTTGTTTTTGGTTTGTGTGTCCCCCTAGGCAGTTTGTGACTGGTAGGCTGCAGTATCTTTGGTATTGGTGGCGGTTTCACAAACCACTCAGCTTAGTGAGGTAGCCACATTGGTTCTCACTACAAACAAATGTCATTTTGTCAGTTTAATACCTAGAGCTGTATCTAGCTATTTACCTATGCTCGCTGAACTGTATACCACAAGTCAATTTAAGCTCATCTTCCTTTGGCGACGTTAACTCACTGCTTACAGCGACGTGAAGTTAGCCAGTACCTCCCAGCTCGACAAGGACCATCTCTCGTCTAATCTGCACCGCTAATCTGACTACATTGTTGGAAATGCTACAGTTGCATCTTAAGACCATACAGATAACTATTGAGCCCCGAGCTTGAACGCCCCCCCGCCCAGACCCACCCTCCGGTAAAACACACTGAGTCAGCCGGGACGTTTGGAGGTCGTGTTTTGTCCCCCTTCCGTTTCGCCCCGTTCTTGAGGCTTAAAGGGGGCTGAGAGTAGCACAGTTCTGACATGAAATGCCAAAAGAGAGAAAGCGTCCGCCGTCCATCCTCCTCTTCAGCAGCTCCCTGTTTTTCTCTTTTTTTTCCTCTTTCTCGCTGTAAATGTCTCCTCCAAGTCTATATTCACACAGAATGCAAAAAAAATCAACAACAAAAAAAAAACATCCATCATTGGCCTCAGTCCTTGCATCCCTCCTTTTTTCTCCTTTTAAAAAGTCCTTCCTTTTTTTGTTTTTGATTTATCAACAAGGTGCCTTACTTATGCACAACAGAGCACAATAGTAACAAGAAATAGAAACTTTGTGTCTATGGTACTAATTAAATACCCGCATCAATATAGAGGGGAAGAGAGAGAGGGGAGGGGAGGGGAGGGGTGGGGCAATGGGGTTAGAGGGACAGAGGAGGTAGAGAACCAAAGATAGAATGTGAGTTTTCTTCTGCTTCAAAATGTGTCCAGTCATGTGTTGGAGATCGCTTGTACTTGTAACACACACTGCGTTGTTGTCGTTTGAGGTTTGGTTATTGTACGCCTTAAAATCTGATTCTTTTTTTCTTTCTTTTACTAAAAAAGTATATTTTAATTCAGTTAAAAGCTGATTGTTGGTTGCTATGGCACACACCGCCCGCCATCAGTGGGGCGCACTGTAGCTGTGTGTTGACCCTAGTACCATATTCTCTGACTCGCATTAAGGCAGTAAGCATTGGCACTAATCGTTGTAGCGTTTCAACAGCTGAGTGTGGTGGTTAGCTTTGGGTTAGCTACTGATGACCCTTGTGTGGGAATAACCAGGAGATCTGCTTCCAATCACATCTGAAAGCTTTTTTTTTTTCTTCCTTTTTTCTTTTGCAAACAGACAAAATGAATGAATGGAAATAAGATTCGACAGATGTGAAGCCTCCCGAAATTAAATGAAAACCTCCGCTGCACCTCAGATGTGTCTGTCTCAGTATGCCTTTCTGTTACATTTTACTCTGTTGTACTTTCCTCTACTCCTCCTCATTTTTAATTTTAGTACTTGGATGATTCTTGCCCGGATTCGGATTGCCTAAATAAATCCCTGCCTTTGCTAAATCCCTGCGTTTTCAGCGTTCAGTGTAACCATCCCCCCTCCTCCAGCTTCGCCGGTGCTGGTTGGACGAGGAACAACAATAGGATAATGGTTAGCTATTGATCTGCCTTCAGAGAGCTGCGAGGGCCTGAATGTGTTGTGCCATGACTTCTCCTCAGCATCTAGTGGCTCTTCCCTCCCTCTCCTCCTCCTCCTCCTCCTCCTCCTCCTCCCTGGACCCCCTTGCTCTGCTGGATACAGGTCTCTGCTTTAAACAGCAGGGGGCACTGTTGCTCTGCCAGCACAGGCGTGACCAGGGGACAGAGAGGTGGAGGTGTGCTGCTGCTGCTGCTGCTGCTGCTGTAGTAGTAGTAGTAGTAGTAGTGGTGAGGCCTTTGTGTCCCCATCTCCACTGGGTTCCATGTGCTCCTCTTACATTCTGCTATTCGTATACAGCTGTAACATAGTTGGCTGGATGCCCGAGCGTGTTGTTGTCATCGTTCGGTTCTCAGTTATTGATTAGAGAAAAAGCTCCCAGCAGAACAAAGAGCATGTCCAGACATCTCACCCGCCTCTCCCGTTGGTCAGACAAACACAGGCTCTATAGGCTCAGGCTACGAGTAACAATGACATGTCTCCCTGCAGGCCTCCAACATCTGTGCAAAAAATATAGACCTGGGCCTGGAAGACCTGAGTATCTACTGCTGAGCGTCTTGAGTTTCACCTTCAGGAGGGGTCAAGGCCCCGCTCTTTCTGTCTGCATCGATTCATTTTTCAATTCATTAGTTTGCCGTATGATCAGGCTGAGCTGCTCTCTGAAATGGCTGGCCATCAGGGAATACCTTTGGCCGAGGAATGAAGGAGACTACAGGAGGAGGGGGAGGTAGAGGCGGAGGACTGGAAAGCCTTGTTGTTTTTTTCATAGGCTGCGTTGTTTTCTTTATGACGGCCTTGTGTGTGTGTGTGTGTGTGTGTGTGTGTGTGTGTGTGTGTGTGTGTGTGTGCAGGACGGGGCTCTGATAATAAGGCTATGTGCTGTTCTTTTGTCAGATTTATTGCCGTTCTTTCGCCCTTGTTGCTTCCGTGTGCCGGCGTAGAGAGGATGTGAGGGAGAGTAAGGAGGCAGACACAAAGGAGGTGAGTTGAGAGAAAAACAGCAGAATCAGTGGCTACTTGGATGATGGAGGAGCAGGCCGGCGCAATGCAAATACCGTCCAAAAAAAAAAAGTCAAATCTTTGGTGTCTCTTTACTTTGTCAGATGCCATAAAAATGATTTTCTTTCAAAAAAGACAGAATCAATGATTGTCCTTGTGTGAGTAATGCTGAGTGGACCTGACTTCACAATTCACCTTTTAGATTATGTTTCAGGTGAGAGCTTGAAATTCTGACTGACATAAAAGATGATTGCATGGCACAAAGGATTTTTCGGGGGCAGAGGACACATTCAGGCGGTCCAGGCCAGGATGGGTTGTTATAGACAGGCTTCACAGCCAATTTCCCGCGTCGCCCGCCTTTCCAACCTGGTTCCCCAGCCCTCTGAAGGCCCTCCCCTCCTCTCAGGCCTTGGAGAAGGTGGTGGCAGAAGTGCCCGGCTGCCCGGGGCTTGTGCCATGATCATCGTGCCAGCGGTCCACGCAGCGGCGGCGCGCATTCATGAAGAAGTTGCTGACGGTGCTGAGCTCCAGGCCGAGCTGCTGGGAGATGGTGATCTGCATTTCCTTGGAGGGGCGCTTGTTCTCCTTGAAGATGGCGATGAGCGTGCGCCGCTGCAGGTCAGTGAAGACTAGACGTTGTTTCTTGGGCGCCGTGTTGCGGTCCTTGTGTTGCTCCTGTTCTTTGCGCTTGCAGGCTTGGTGTGGATGGCAGCGGTGGGAGGGATGGGGATGAGAGTGGGAGGCAAAGAGGGGAAAGAGAACACAAAGCAAGGTAAATATACAAAAGTGATTATTTTCGTGAGTGACTGGCAAAAAAAAAAAAACAGAAGGTGGAGGGAAGTAAAGTAACTAAAAGTGTTATTAGCCAGTGCTTAAACACGTAAAAACTAGTTTATACACCAGCAGAGATGCTACAGCTCCATGCCTATTGCCATATTAAAGTTGATTTAAAGCTAATCCATGCCTCCTGCCCAGTGGGAATATTCCTTCCATCCTGCAGAGTGCAGACAGGGAGCCAGCCTGCGGTGAGAGAAGGATGGGGTGGGGAGGATTGGGGGGGGGGGGGGGTGTATGTTGTGGGGAGGTGGGACTGGCTGTTGCCTGCTAGCTGGAGACACTGCTGTTTGATTCAATATTAATGCAGTTTGAGTCGCAATGGGGGACTGAGTGACTGTTGCACAAAAGTAAGCATTTTGTGTTTCAGTGTGTGTGTGCGTGTGTGTGTGAAAACGATAGACAGGGAAGGGGCCTGACGCGGGCAAAGAATAGGGTGGAGAAACAAGAGCAGAAAAGGTGCAGGAGTAAGACAAAGTGTGTGCAGTTGTGTGTGTAAGAACTGAGGAGAGGAGACGAGGAGGAGGGAGGGAGGGGCGGTGAGTGAAGGAGAAAGCGAGATATTGACCGACTTTGCTGTAGGAATTGGGGGGTTCTCTGTAGGGACTGAGGTCAGAATCCCCCCCCAGCAGGTCTACAGTCTGCTACTTCAAACAGAGCCCACTGGAGCCCACTCTATTGAGCTCTGAGAGGGTATTTATAAACCCCCCCCCCCCCCCCCCCCACACACACACACACAAACTCACACATGTACGCACACCCAAACACAAACACTCGAGAGGTGCTTGCACTGGCTGCTATGAGCCCCTTCCCATACACAGAGCAATTTTCAAAAGAAAACACAGCGAGTGTACTCTTTCACGTTTGGGAGGGGGCGCTGGGGTTTGTATGCAGCTAACACAGAAATTAATAGTTAATAGAGTGTTGTATTGTGGGCAAGTGTGCTGTAACTCAAAGTATTTGTAGGAGACGTGTGGAAAGCAGCAGACAGGTGGAGGGTAAAAGGCAGAAACGGCGCCCAGAGATGGTGGAGGAGGAGGAGGAGGAGGAGTTGTGTCTGTGTCTGTGCGTATGTGTGTGCGGAAGGTTAAGGCACCACCTCTGCAGCCACATGTCCCCCCGCTGACTGAGGATCGAATCCTGCCAGAACGGACTGCGTGTCCCTCTCAGCTTCCCTACTGTCTCCATAAAACGAGAGCAAATTGGAGGGAGAAAGAGAGAGAAAGATGCCATCCCTGTGGGGTCTCCACCTGCTGCTGTTGCTATTGTCTGATACTTTCATACTCGCCTTCAGTAATGTCTCACTCTCACGCTGTGTGTGTGTATGTGTGTGTGTATCTTGATGCATTTAAAGACAGTTTTTTTTTTCCTCGTTCTATTTGTGTGTGTGTGTGTGTTTGTGGGAAGGTTGTGATTATGCTGAAGTGGCTGGAGCCAAGCAGTGGCGCTGTGTGTCTAATTACAGTGGAACAGAGCCCATTGATCAGCCATTGCAGTCCAATCTGTTTACTACAGATGGCTAACCTACACACTTGCACATCCATCATATTCATATTTTACATCAACGCCGCCGCTATATATACATCACGCGAACGCACACTTGCTAATACACAGATTTGTCCAAACGCTGCTTGTACGTACAGCATGCACATCATCATATAGCATACTTTGATTTATTATGGGTTTGTGACGATGAGAAAAAAGGAGGAGGGTGATGATGTCATTTTAATATCAGACAGGCCGGATAGATTATTAATAAGTTTTGCACTCACTAAAATGATAACACGTTGTGGTTATTGTCTTTTAGTTTAATAAAGGTTCTGTAAACATAATTTAAGCCCTCAATACTCGTCCCGTGACATTAAGCTGCAGCTGCAGGCCAAGCTAAATACCAACTGGTAATTCCAGAGACTTATCCCGGTGTGTCAGCTCATATCATGGATTTATTAGCAGATTGATTTATTTGTCATTCATCAATATGACAAGAATCTATGATCTGTTCTGATTCCACCGGAAAGAAGTGTTTTTAATTAGCTTCCATTCTAACTGAGTGGTTAGCTCTGAGGCTGACATGTGAGGTTATACGTTTATGACTTATCTTCATAACAAATGCTTACAGAAAAAAAATAAAAAATGCTGCTGTTTGGCTTCCCTCAAAACATCATCACAAAAAGAAAGTAGCTTAAATGCCCGAGCGCTAGGACGGTGCATCCACTGGATCTGCACACGGTCCAGGGAGAAGTTACTATCAGACACACACCAGCCCGTCTGGATTAAACGCACGCTGAAGAGGATTGGTTTCCCAGCAGGGCGATGAGCCTAGACATGCATCCGAGCTCTGCCGGGCCCGTTTGAAGTCCGAGGAGGAGCGGCGCAGTAATGCTGACATGTGTGACATGTCTATTCCCCCACAATCACCAGACCTTGGTGTTACAGAACATGGACGAGGCGAAAATTGCAGCCTGTGGGAGTGCTGACGTAATGTGAATTCTGATGAGTGTAACTGTGATGGCTGCAAAAGGTAAATAGACTTAACACACATCGTGTTTGTAAAGAAACGTTTGTTTTATGCGTATCAGTGTGTAATTTTCTGTTTTGTAAAATCACATGATTTTAAAATGGCTTAATGTGAGACTACAATATATTATGGTATATTTACAAATTTCTTTTTTTTTTACAACTTCATTTTTAGTGAGACATTTTATTATCAATACAGATTTATCACTGTCTCAGTATTGAAGATGTGATGTTTTGCTTGTTTTACTCTGCCTCCAGTTGGCCTGAGCCCCAGTACATCCTAGTGATATGTGACCTTTTTTCCTCTGGTTTCACCAGATGTGTGACATTAAACAGGTAAATGCACACGCACACACACACCTGGTTTCCTTCTTTGCATTTATGCTTTCACAAAATTTTGACTTTTTTCTTTTTAAGAAGAAAACATCTTTAATGAATGAATGCTTTTTTTTTATGAATGGCGCACACGTATGTAGACGAAAGGTTTGAGTAGGATAGATTTTTTTTTTTTTTTTTTTTACACTTTTTTTATGAGAGGGGTTATTTTTTCTTTATTTATAAAACCTTAGACATAAAATGAAAGAAATAGTGCGTTTTTCTATGCCCTGGCCTATTTTGGTGCTTGAAACACTGACACGAGTCCGCGGGGGTGTCTCTCTCTTAATGTGCCCACACAACTAAATAACACAGTCCTCTCTCCTCGTCTTTCCAGCGGACAGTCACGTCCCGCCGCCTCATCGACCCCTTGCTTTGCGCCGCTTCGGTCGGCAGGTGTCGCTCTCGTCGTGGCCCGGCTGCACAGGGGCGCCATAGTGCGCTGCCTTTGCTACAGGCGCTGGATTTAGTAATCAATATCGATCGATCGGTGAGGAAGGGGGCCCTGATTACTGAACCAAGCTCGGCGTAGAAAAGAAAAAAAAATCGATCATTGCAGCTTTTAGAGCTACAGTAGGCACCGAGCGGGGAGACGGACATAAACTCATGCACAAAGAGCAGAAATCCTGGTTTGGTGCTGAGTGTTTTCTGAGGTGTAGCTACACCCTGTTGATATACGGGCGGAGGGAAATGTGATTTCTATAACTCGCTGTGTGGAGCCGTGAGCAGGAGCTGACCTACTTTGAATGGATCCCGCAAACCAAGCGCACAAAGACTAATTAACAAACCCGTATTTGTTTTTGCCTGATTTTTGTAAACGCTCCTTTTCCTTCTATATTACTATGATATTTCCCATGAACAGGCCACCTTAAACCGCACTAATATCAATTCAAAGGCCTCCGGGATTGGACGTCGCGGCATCTCATACCTCTTAATGAGTGGTTTTCCAACACATGCTCGGTGAAAACGGTATAACTTAGGCCCATTTCTTTTCCACTGATGACATTAATATTCTTTGCTCCACGACAAACCAAGCGAGGTTAAGAGAAAGGCCCTGGGTGTTCAATATCGATCGATAGATTCGTGAATAATTCGTGTGTGAAATTCAGTTCGTCCAATTAATTATGCCTCGAAGGGGGGAGGGAGTGGGCCCGCAGAGGAGATTCATGAAGGGCTGGAGACGCGAAAAACACGCCGCGCGAGAGAGAGAAGGGAGCGAGGGAGCGAGGAAGCCGCGTGATGATCCTGCTCCCTTAGCCTTTAAAATCAGAGCGCAAAAGAAGGAAATTCTCATCACCTGCTTGGTCTGTTTACAACGTGATGCTGAATATTCACAGCTGTCTCCGCTTAGGCCTCCTCTCCCCCTGCACATGTGAGTCCATCTTGAGCATTAATCATTTTATTGATCATCGCTGCCCTTCCTGCTCATAATGAGAAAGTCAAACCGCCTAATATTGTGCCTTTAGTGTTTTATGAAACCATGATCACGCGTTTGCATAAAATAAATAAATAAATGAAATAAGAATATTCCAACCAACCTTCCTGGTTGCAATCCCGTCCCGGAGCCATGTTTGTGATTCCTGTAAAACAGTGCGAGGTCAACACCGTCTGTTGATTTAATTAATTTACCAATAAACATGCGGGCCGGTTATGGTTCGGTGCGTTTATACGCAAACAAACACAGTCAGTGGCGCCACTTTATTGGTGGAGGGCAACACTGTCCTCGGTCATAATCCACGCAGTGTGCTTGTTTATAGCCGCACTGTGCGAAGTGATGTTCAAAACTCCAGCTCGTTTATTTAGTAACTGTGTGCTGCTTTCCACGGGCCGTTGCCCTAAAAACTGATGGCATGCGTAAAGCTCTCTCTTTATACTGTGGCATTTGGCTGCAGGGCAGTGCCAAGCCGTCTCTCTCTCTCTCTCTCTCTCTCTCTCTCTCTCTCTCTCTCTCTCTCGCCAGGCCAAAACACTTCCAGCTCGATACTCCTTAATGTAATGAGTGAGAATTGGTGTTAATATACTGATAAAGCGGCACAATTTGTTTGTTTCCCTTCTCCTGCGACTCGGCTGCGAGGCATTCCGTCTCCAGCACTTCAATAACAACTCGGCCTGAACTCAGTTACACATCTTCGCCCACACCTCACCTTTTAAGTCCTGTCAGGAGCAGCCTCTACCTTTTTAGATTTGCTGCATCAGCCGTTACAGTCACGCGCTCACCGGCGGTTGTAGTTTTTTTTTTTTTGTTATTGTTATTATTATTATTTGAAACCGTACGCATCAGAAAACACAGCTGTGCGCGCCGTGCGTCACATTCAGATGCACAACATATATATATAAATACGTGTGGAATGTAGCTGAGAAGTATGAGTTTATTCAGCGCTGTTTGCATCCCAGTGTGTTATTAGCAGCGCGGTGGCGAAGCCAAGAAATTGCACAGTGCTAAGAGAATTCAATAATCGGTCGAGGCTGCAGCCTGTGATGATCACGGTCCTTATGAGGTTTTGGATAATTAAATGCACTCAGCCATTTAAGCACATGATTGAGAGAAGACTGAAATTTAACCCGCATCATTATTATGATTTTTTATTTAATTATTTATTTTTTTGTGCGAGTTTAATAGCAGCCCTTACATGTACTATTTATTTGTGTGAGTGGCTCAGTTGTTGGAGTGATACTCTTATCTGTGATTATCATCGATTTCATTCATAATTGCTTTGACCAGTTATGCGTGATAGCGGTAATGACCATCAAGATGATTTTGTGCAGGCTGTATAGGAGGCCTCGCGGTTTCTCTCCTACAAACAACAGGTGTGGGCGTCGCTCTGAGTGTGTGTGAGTGTGTGTGTGTGACAGTTAATTCACTCTTTGGAAATTTTAGACTAAATTGTGCTCGAGTTGAATTCTTATTAAACTTAAAAAAAAATAGCATTCTTACTTATAAGTACATTACTTGAAAAATATTTAATTGCTTCGAAATTCACTTCATGACATTTGATGCTATTTAATTGTAGTTTCTGAAGCTGTGAGAGGTCCATTCATAATATCATATGTCACAAGTAAATTTAAGGAGAAGGGAAGTCTGGACTGTTTTGTGCAGATTTTTCGCTATGATCAGCAACTTCAAAGCCTCGCGGGACAAGCTGGACATGCAGAGGTCGTTTAGGTCGACGGGTTGCCCCCCTCCCTTTTTTTTCTTTTTTAAATTTATGCTCCTACAGTGAGGCGCAAATATTTATGAAAAAGTTGCGCCACTTGGAGGATTTGATCCTCTTCAATCCGCGAAATTGCTCAAATGTCAGCGGGCGTCGAGCGGTCACCTCTGTGCTGGTGTCGCACGAGAATCACCGCACTGATCTGCAGTCAGGTGGCAACCATCGTGTTTTCCTCTCTGCCGAGAACAGGGACAGCTTTTCAATGTGCACGAATTTGTGAGATTCAATTCAATCCCGCCCTCTCTTAATCACGTGTCGCAGAGAGAGTCAACAGAAATATTCCTAACCTTTATTATAAGCCTTAATCCATTTGTCTGATCTATTGTCTTATAAATATAATTTAAGTAGAAATTAAAATATATATATATATCTTTATTAATCTCTGTTTTTTTTAAATATAAAGTAATTTATCAATATTATTACTATTATTATTATAGAAAAATCAGTACATTTTTATTTCGCCACTATTTATTCATTCGCTACTATTTATTTATTTATTTATTGGTACACTCTATTAACTATTCTAATTATTAAATCCTCATGTCAGACATTTTTACCCACCAAACTACTAGCAGTAACATATGATGCTCAGATTAAAATTTCACAATTAAAAATAAGTATTTAGAAATTATTAGTATTTACAAATGTGTATTATGACCCTATGCGTTTATAACATTTATTGTGTTGTGTCCCAAAACAAAATGAATAAAAAAAGAACTAAAATAAAATATAACAGAAAACACACACACACACCGCAGTGTTTTTCCAAACATTCAGAAATAATGAATAAAGACAGAAGTCAACGTTTTCACATCGTCTGACTGAAGCAACAAAT